>NW_005371219.1:4753569-4754275 GCF_000412655.1 Myotis brandtii
AATTAGACCAGACGTCCTTCCGAAGAAGTCGGGGCTGCAAGGGAAGCCCAGGTCCCAGGTGCCAGAGGGAAGCTGGTACCAGCAGCTGGGGGAAGGAAGGCCTACTCTTGCACGAATTTCTATATGTAAATGTATCGTGTAACTTTTTAAAATGGTTTCAATCCACACTTACCACTCCTGCCATTGTTGGACTTCATTATGTGGCATTTGACTGAATATTACCTGGCATTATTCAAAGGTTCTTTGGTCTTAAGTGTCATTTCTCTAATACTTTTGTAAATTTTTAGCTACTTCATTTCTATTCTTCGGATATGCATATGGGCTTAAAAAATACTGAGCAAATCTGACTTTTCTATTAAGATAGTTTGCTACAACTTTGGCTATTGTGATCTAGAATCCTATGTGTTGACTTCCCCATACTGTGCTTCATTAATGCTTGGTTCATCGTGACCTAAATATCTTTCCTCCTTGGTCTTCCATATCCTTAGTCACCTTGTTTCTGTCTCTAGGAACTTGACTCTTAATTTAATCAACTAAAATGGATTTGAATAAGATTAAATATATCGTGATGTGTAAGCCAAACAAAATGAAATAGCAGGAAAGATATTCGCAAGTGTGGAGCAGCTTATATAAAGAGATAGAAAAGAATGCCCACTCCTATTTTTACTCAAACTCAGGCTATAGAATTGGATTGGAAAGGGGGGGG
>NW_005371219.1:4754318-4793510 GCF_000412655.1 Myotis brandtii
AACATGCATGGATGGATAAATAAATAAATAAATAAATAAATAAGACCCATGTCTTTTAAGCAGAAAAGTGCTGCATTTGGAGCAATATATGGGTGGGGGGTTGGGAGGGTAGTGGGGGTGGAGGTGGAGAGATGCTCCAAGAGGATTTTGTTGCATTTGTCCGTGTTGCAATCATGTCTCTTTCCAGTGAGTAAGGTTGTGGTTACCCAGAGGTCTATATTCAAATAGTTCCCTAGAAATTAAAAAAAATATTGAACCGAAATTACCATTTTTCAGCGGGATTCCCAGGCACAAATTCTGTTACTGCTATTTAGCAGCCGGTGTTCCTATTTAAGCTTCTGTGTAAATCTGCAAACAGTTGCCTTCTTCGGGTAATTACAGAGCCTCACCGTGCTAGTAAGAGGTAGCACGTCATAGCATATATTACAAAAGCTTGGTAACTTAGGCAATAACAACACTGCTTAACGGACACCATTGTGCTGGGAGCTGTGCAGTGGGATGCTTATAATAATCAGAATAGATTTAATGTAAGTATTTATGCCAACTGTAAAAATGGTGCAAACAACAGCAGGAGAAGCAATATGTTACACAGGACAAAAACTGAAATAGGGAACAAAACATATTCTTAACATATTTAACCACAATTTTGTTTCTTAAAAGATGGTTTAACACCATGAGTCTATCAATAGAATCAGCTATTTATTTTCAATTTCAGTGCATCTTAGTTATGAACCATGAATGAATTATCCTTATTGAGACTAAAGTGCAATTGAGTTTCAAAATATCAATATGTTTGAATATGAAAAACCTCATTCTGTTTAACTTTCTTGACCAAATAGATTTTCAATACATATACCTTTTATTTATTTATTTTTTATTTATTTACTTTTCTTGTGTTCGCAATTTTTAAAAATTCTTTATTGTTTAAAATATTACATAAGTCTCCTTTTCCCCCTATTGACCTCTCCCCGGCTGCTCCCACCCCCCAGCACATGCCCTCACGCCACTACTGTGTGTCCATTGGTGATGCTCAAATGCAAGCACAAAAGTCCTTTGGTTGATCTCTTACTCCCCTCCCCTTCCCTGCCTTTACTCTTAGGTTAGATGGTCTGTTTGGTGCTTCTATGTCTCTGGCTCATCAGTGTAAGTTGTTCATTGTATTCCACAAATGAGTGATATCATGTGATATCTATCTTTCTTCCACTGGTTTATTTTGCTTAGCATAATGCTCTCCAAGTCCACCCTTGTTGTTGCAAATGGTAATAGTTCCTTCTTTTTTATAGCAGCCGTAGTATTCCATTGTGTAGATAATATATATACCTTTTAAAAATTATTTTTATTCCTTTTATCCCAAGAACTGTTCCCAAGACAATACTCCTGCCACTTAGGTAAAACCCATCTAATCTTTAAATATTACTGCATTGGGTATACAAGAATGTTGATGGTAGGGAATTTCCTAGTACCACCAACAGTGCAGTTTTGCAATGCTAAACAGTAGGAATATCCAATTGCCTTTCAAAAAGCCACAAGCTGACTATTTATGAGTGTTCAGAAGTGGTTGTTACATAAGACAGGGGTTTTTAGTAGTCTCAGAAATGTATACCAAGAAAAGATTTTTGTAAGTACAGCCTTGATATTTATTTTTAAAAATTGGCTATTATGAATAGTTTCTAAGTGTCTTTTTTTTAAAAAAAGTGGAACAACTGTCTTATTATAGCTATAAGAGGTATAGCTTTTGCAGTAGCTAGCTATTAATTATTTATATATTTTTAAGCTTTGCAATGCTCATGTGCCTGCATACTCCTGTAATGAGCAGTAGGAATTCCACTTAATGCCCAAATAACACTAATCCACATGCTCTCCCGTTAAACCTCAAAATAGTCCAATCAACTACAATTGTAATCTATGGTAATCCCCAACATGTTTTACAAATCAATATTGGTTCCATTATCATTTCACCAGCTGGGTTGGTCACATTTCTTCTGTTCCAGTTGAGGTCATATTTTGTTGTCTTCCAAGAGGAAGCTACTCGTCCATCCCATACTGCTTTACCCCAATGTAGTCACAAATACTCAGTTTTCTAAAGCACAAGTAACTGCTTTAAACAGGTTTATTCAGACATAATTTTTTATAGCATTAACTCCATCCATTTTAATTGTACAATTCAAAGAATTTTAGTATGTTTATAGAGTTGTACAACCATCACCACAATGTAATTTTACATTTTCATCATCCTAAAAAAACCAACCATCCAGACATAAATACCTATTTGCTATTTGCAAATATTCCCAGTTTACACCCATAGCCTTAAGTAACTGCTAATCAGCTTTCTGTCTCTCTAAATGTTTATTTTCTAGACATTTTATGGAAATGGATATACAATACCATATATATTTTTTGTGTGTCAGAAACTTCTTTTACTTAACATAATGTTTTCAAGGTTCGCCCACATTGTAGCTTCTATCAGTACTCAATTCCTTTTTATTGCTGAATATTATTTCATTGTAGTGTATACCACATTCTTTTTGGTCTGCTCATAGGATGTAAAATTAAAATTAACCAGGCAGCAATCTCTGATGGAATTAATCCATGTGGATAGTGAAAGACAGAAATTCACATGAATGCCAGATATATTTACATTTCATAATGAGATGAACGGGTGGAATTTCAAGAATGTAACAGATTAATTCAAAAATCCTGGCAGTGTGCATATGATCTGTTTATCCAGGGAGGTGCCACCCATCTTTCTTCTATTCAGGACATTGCAGGTTCAGAACATGCAGCAACTTTGTTTTCTCTTAAGATCACAGATGCTCCAAAGTTTAAAAAAAAAGTTTTTGTTTCTTTTTACAATGCCTCCTTTGGCACTTGTGGTTGTTACTGAAGATTGTAAAAGGGATTTTTGTAAGAGGAAGAACTGCTTACATTACAAAAATTTCTCTACAATATTTCATCATTAATAACTGTGGTTTCTTTCTGCTTAAGAAAGACAGACTTTATTAACATTTCTCAGCCCTGACGAGTCTCCCATAGCTCTCAGCAGTCATTCACATTTCCAAAAATCTTAAAGGTCAAAATTCTGTCTCTCCATGTGTCAGAATTACTTCATGGCTTAACTTACATCCAGACCACATGGGTCTCCATTCTTGATTCTGAAACAGAAACCCAGCAACGGCTCATGCTGGTTAGACCAACCATGTTGGTAGAACAATAAATAAATAGTAAGTCTTCAGTCAAATTAAAACAGTTTGTGCTACAAAGAACTGACCAGCCCTGGCCGGGTGGCTCATTTGGGGTGTCATCCCATGCACCAAAAGTGTTCAATTTCCAGTCAGGACACATATCCAGGTTGTGGGTTCAATCCTGGGATGCAGCCAATCTATGTTTCTCTCATCTCTCTCTTTCAATCTCTCTCTCTCTCTCTCTCTCTCTCTCTCTCTCTCTCTCTCCCCCTTCCTCCATCTCTAAAATCAATAAAACATATCCTTGTTTGAGGATTAAAAAATATTTTTAAGCAAACTAACCAGAAAGTGATTGTGGGCATGTCAATTATTTAATTTATAAGTTACGATTTATAGTCAACCTAATTCAAAAGGAGATTCTGGCAAAGGTCAAAATGTCCTATATATATATATATTTAAATTTTAGAATAGTTTTAGATTTATAGAAAAATTGTGAGAATAATATAGAGTTCCTATGTACCTTGTACCAGTTTCTCTTATTATTATAATCTAACATTAGTATAGTACACTTGTTACAATTAATGGACCTTATTATTAACTAAGGTCTAAATTTTATTTAGAGTTCCTTAGTTTTTGTTTGTTAGTTTGTTTTGTTTTTACCTCATGTCATTTTTCTGTTCTAGGGCCCCATCCTGCATACTTTGTTACATTTTGCTGCCATATCTCCTTTGGCTTTTCTAGGCTGTGACAGTTTTTCAGGCTTTCCTTGTTTTCAATGACTTGTTGATAGTTTTGAAGAGTACTGGTTAGATCTTTCATAGAATCTCTCTCATTTGAGATTTTTCTGAAATTTTTTCATGATGGGACTAAGGTTATGAATTTGGGGAAGTAAAGTGCCATTTCATTTCATCATATCAAGGGCACATGCTATCAACATGTCTTGTCCAAAGACATGTTGATAGCATGTCTGAATCATCTGGTTTAGCAATGTTCGTCAGATGTCTCCACTGTGAATAACTCCACACCTTAACCTTTGGAAGCAGTACACCTTTCCAACTGTACTCTTTGTAAGGAGGTGACTAAGCTCAGCCCAGACGTAAGGGTGGAGAATTGTGCTCCACCTCCTTGAGGGAAGAGTATAAACATTTTGTTTGGAATTCTTCTGTATAGGAGACTTGTCTCTTTTCTTTCACTTATGTATTTTTTCAATCATTTATCTCAGTGGACCCAAGTATATTTTTATACTTTGGGTTATAATCTAATACTACATTTTCTCTCTTTCTCTCTCTCTCTCTCTCTCTCTCTCTCTCTCTCTCTCTCTCTCTTCTCAAATTGTTTCAGCTTTGGCCCATTAGGAGCTCTCTCAGTGTCTCCTGTGTGCTTTTGACATATCCCCATATTTTCTGTGTGATCACTTCCTTACTTTCTGGCACTATAAAATGCTCCAGGCTCATCCTGTATATTGCCTGCCCCAGCCTTAGAATCTCTGAGGACCCTTGGTTCCTTTTATTGGAGAATGTTAACAGAAACCAACATCTGGGTACTGGGAAGACTGCCCCAATTTTTATAATACCATTTTTTCCCATGGGACTGAAAGGACCCTGTTCGCTCTGTTTTACATGTGGATTTTAGGGTCATTTAAAAGTGCTTTGAATATGGTACTTCATGGAGACTGTCAGACTAAGTAACATCCCATTGTTTCCATTGAAGAATTAGAAAGAATGCAATATGGAGTTTATATGTATACAGATTTTAGAATTGATCACCATTTGGAGCAGTGCTTCTCAAACTTTAACATAAATATTAGTGACCTGGGCATCATTTTATTTTATTTATTTTTTAAAAACTTTGTTTATTAAAGATTTGGTAGAGAGAGGATGGGAAAGGAAGAGAGATAGAAGCATCAATGAAAGGGATATCAATCAGCTGCCTCCTATACACCACCTACTGGGGGTTGAGACTGCAACCCAGGCATGTGCCCTGACTGGGAATCAAACCTCAAATCGGTGCTCTCTTGCTTCATGTGTCAACACTCAACCACTGAGCCACACCGGCTGGGCTGGACATCATTTTAAATGCAGTTTCTCATTCAGTGGCTCTGGAGTGGGACCTGAGGGTCTGGATTTCTAACAGGTTTCCTGACGACATCACACTTTTGATATTCAGATCTTAGAACGGGGGTTGGCAGATTTTTTCTGTAAAGAGCCAGATCATAAATATTTTAAGATTTGTGGGCCATGTGGTCTCTGAGTCAATTACTCACCTCTACTGTTGTAGCAATGTAGTCAAAAGGTAAAGAATTACCATGGATGTGTTTGGTAAAATGTTATTTATGAACACTGACATTTTACTTTCAGATGATTTTCATATGTCACAAAATATTAAGGTAAAAGCCATTCTTAGCTCTAGGGCCATACAAAAT
This sequence comes from Myotis brandtii, assembly GCF_000412655.1. NCBI lineage: Eukaryota > Metazoa > Chordata > Mammalia > Chiroptera > Vespertilionidae > Myotis > Myotis brandtii. The sequence goes on from NW_005371219.1 coordinate 4,759,923, forward strand.
TATGGCCCAGTGGGAGGGGAAAACCTTCACAATTATGAGGAGTGTCCATAAATGGAAGAGTCTACTTGCCAGATGGTGAGCTTCCTTTCACTAGAAGTGTGCAAGCAGAGAAAAGATGACTCCCACCAGGAAGCAGCTAGGCAAGGTGCAGGCCATCGTTTGCTGACTCCGTCTTAGAGCAATGGCTCCCAAACCTGATCGTGTGTCAGAATCTCCAGTGAGGAAGTTTCAAGTACAGTTGTCCAAATTTCATGCCAGAGGTGTGCCGTGGCATGTGTACTTTACAAAGCTCCGTCGGTGATTCTGATGCAGCCAGATTGGAAGCTACTGCTGCAGAAGGCCTTGCCTAGTTGCTTCCACTTATGGACCCTCTAATAATTATGAGTGTTGTTATTCTTTCCTACCCCTGGACCTAAATTTGCCTTCTTGTAGCTTCTACTTATGAGTCCCCTCTTTTTCCCAAAGCAATGGGGAGCACGTCTAATCCAACTTCTATGTAATATTGCTTCTAAACTGTTTGAAGAATGCTATCATCACATTACCTTCAAATCTTAAATCTCTTTTGTAGACTGGATATCCTCATATCCTTTGAAGAATTTGTGTACAAAATATTTCTATCTTCCTGTCTATCACTCGGGTCCCACTCCTCTGGAACACTGTGTGATCCACTTGCCTGTGTCATTTATTGTACCCAGAACAGGTAAGGTATGACCACTGCAAAATCCTGGAAGACTATTCACTCCATTGGTTTGACACCTCTTCTTCCATTTAAGATTGCATTAGCTGTTCTCTTTCTTTTGATAGTGAGTTCACATTGCTGATTTTTATTGAGCTTGATACCAACCAAAATTCTTAAGACTTTTTCAATGAGACTGAATTTAAATCAAGACTCTTTCATTCTCTACCTATATAGGGTGTTCATATGCAAGTGTATTCTATTTATAAATATTACATATTTATTCCTATGAGATTTCCCCTTATATTTTTGGTTCACCACTCTTGCCATTTTTTTTTAAAAAAACCCTCTCATTTATCATGTGTTAGGTTGCTGTAGTAATGCCTCCAAATTTATTTATATTTCCCTTAATCCCTGAATTATGCTAGTCTCTCCTATACTGATGCAGGGCTTGGCTACATAGCTTGGTTTGACCAATGGAACATTAGTAAATGTGACAGCAGAAACCTGAGAAGTGGTTGCAAAAGAGGCTTGTCTTCTCTTTTGCTACTCTTGGAACCGTAAGACCACAAAGTGAACCAGCAACCAGCTAAAGCTAGCCTGCTGGAGGATGGAAGGTCATATAGAGAACTTGGGCACTCTGTCCCACAGTTGGACAATTTAAGCCAACCTGCAGTTGATTGCTGACACGTAAATGAACCTCAGCCAAGACATACTTAAGCTCAGTCCAGGTCAGCAGAACTGCCCAACTGAACCCAACCTAATCTATTGAACCATAAAACTATAAGCGACTAAATGCCTGTTGTTTTAAGCACAAAGTTTTGGCTGATTTTTTAGACAGCTAATTTATGCAACATCTAATATAGCACTGAAGCTTTCCACTTGCACATCACTCACAAATTAGGTGTGTTCCTATATCTAAATTATTGAGTAGATTCTGACCAAATAAAGGACTCTGAAATACAATTCTAAAAGCTGAAGTTAGCCCCTAGACTCTGTTCAGTCAGCTCTTAAACACTAACTACTTTACATGCAGCTCACAATTTGCAAAGGAAAATTTGTATTGAAATAAAAGATGAAATTAGATTGTAATTTTAACATATTTCTGCATTCTGATTAGCCTGGAAGACAATGTTCTGTTTTTTAATGTCACAATATTATTTGTGGTCAGAATATTTGAAGTATCTGAAAATATTTTATCTTTATATTTAAAAAGTTTCACAAAGTATTTCCAAGAATGGTAGTCAAATTGCTTCATGTTATGAAAACCAAAAGGAAGAACTATTGGACATTTGAAAAATTCCTTAAAACCTTCTCATATTCATGAATTGTATAAGCTTTTTAAATGCAATGAGATTTTTTTTTAACATTTTTGTTTTCATCATGAGGCTCCTAATTGCCTTCAGTCTGAAATAGAAGTGCTAAAATCTTAAGTATAAGGGTTGGGGAAAAGATGAAAAAGACATTTCCTGTATGATTAGTAGCAGGAAATACCAGAATTCTCATCCAAAATATCCTTTTCCCTACAGATTTCATTTGTTTCATTTATTATTCTTAGTTTTGATTTTTAAAAAACAACATATGATCTGCTTCAGTGCATTTATTCCCTTTATAGTCAGTAAGATTTCTACATTTAAAGAATAAATAGAACCTTAGAATAACTTTGGGGTAATCAGAGACACAAACCAATGATTTTATGATAAGACAAAATCATGTAGTGGAAAGAATACTTAGTTCAGAATCACATAGTCCTGTCTGAGGTGCCAATTACTAGCTTTCTGACTTTGGGCATCCTTCAAGAATTTGTTTCTTTATATACAACATGAGGATGATAATACTACCTAACTTACTGGATTCTTGTGAGGATTATATGTGTAAACTGTGTTGCATTGTAATTCATTAATTAATAATAGCTATTAGAAGCTAGTAAGTATAGAAATATGTAATGAGCATTTGTTTTGTGTCAGGCACTATGCTAAGGGATTAGCTTGAATGACAGTAAGACATGGCAGTAACTAAAGCTTATTAATTCTATTCTTATTAGTTCAATTCTTACTAGTCTTTATACAGACTGTCCACAGTCTGTATATTTTGTTGTTCACCATATGCAGCTTCCATCCTGGTCCAAGATGGCTGCTGGGAATTAAATTATAACATCTCTGCTCATAATAGCAACTGAAAAAGGAAATACGTTTTCCCTTCAAGAACACTTTCATCTTCCTCATGTGGCAACACTTAGCTATGAAAGAGGCTGGAAAACGTAGTCTTTATGCTGAGTAGCCATGTGCCAGTTAAAAATTGGAGATTTCATTACTGCGAGGAGAACGGATTTTGGGGGGATAAACTAGAATTCGCTGCTACAGATGTTCAATATATTAATTCTTCAGTGCATTTGTGTGAACACATTTTCAAACACATTCTTTCATTTTAGTAGGCAAGGTAGAAGCAAAGTAAGGAGGGTACCAGTAAAAATGTTTACCCCATTCTAAGTTTTGCCTAGGGCTAATCCAGAGGAGATATCTGATAAGAAAATGATTTTCTTGGTATCTTGAATGTTAACACACTGTCCTTCCTTCCTTCCTTCCTTCCTTCCTTCCTTCTTTCCTTTCTCTCTCTCTCTCTCTCTCTCTCTCTCTCTCTCTCTCTCTCTCTTTCTCTCTCTCTCATCTCAAGTCAGGACAAGAATTAACTTTTAAAGATACTAACACTTCCATGAAGTCCAAATCTAATTTACTTTTTCATTTTTAAGGCCTGCACAAAATTTGACTTTTTGAATAAAAGCATGTCATTCATCTGTAAGAAACAAAACTAAATTAAACCTTCTTTCATGATTGATCAATTAAATAGATTTGAAAGTCAGCCTCAAGGAAGACTGCAGGACATGACATAACAACTAATTTCTACTGTCATTAAGAACAATGCTTTTAATTTTATTTTTACATTTTTTCCTTCCCAAATATTTATATTTTGTTCTCTGAAACTTCCTAATTTCCTGAGGTCAAGATTTAATGTTTCCCTCCTGGTTTATTTCTTTTGTAATGCATGGCATAAATACTAGACATAGGGTATTCTAATGACAAAAGTTTATAAATTTATATAAAGAATGACAGTCTTAAGAAGTCATATGTGCTATAAATAGCTATGTCAGTTTCCTCGGGCTGCCATAACAAATTACCACAAAGTTGTTGGCTTAAAACAACAGTAATTTCTTCCCTGAGTTCTGGAGACCAGAAGTTCGGAATCAAGCTGTTGGCAGGGTTGGTTCCTTATAGAGATTCTGAGGGAGAATTCCATGCCTCTCTCCTGACTAGCAGCTGTGGGCAAGCCTCGATTTGTGGCTATTTTACTGAAATCCATGCCTCCATTTCACATTGACTTCTCTGTGTGTCTAATCTCTCTGATCTCTCTCTCTCTCTTTTTAAAAAAAATATTTTTATTGATTTCAGAGAGGAAGGGAGAGGAAGAGAGAGATAGAAACACCAATGATGAGAGAGAATCATTGATTGGCTGCCTCCTGCACGTCCCCTACTGAGGATCCAGCCAGCAACCCCAGGCATGGGCCCTTGACCAGAATCGAACCTGGGACCTTCAATCCACAGGCTGATGCTCTATCCACTGAGACAAACTGGCTAGGGCAGTGGTTGGCAAACTCATTAGTCAACAGAGCCAAATATCAACAGTATGACGATTGAAATTTCTTTTGAGAGCCAATTTTTTTAAACTTAAACTATATAGGTAGGTACATTGTTATTAACTTAATTAGGGTACTCCTAAGGCTTAGGAAGAGCTACACTCAAGGGGCCAAAGAGCCGCATGTGGCTCGCGAGCTGCAGTTTGCCAACCACGGGACTAGGGCACTCTCTGTTCTCTCTTAAAAGGACATTTGTAATGGCATTTAGTCCCACCTAAATAATCCAGAGTTATCTGATCTCAAGATCCTTAACTTAATTACATTCGCAAAGATCCTTTATTATTATTATTATTATTATTATTTAGTTTTTTGTTGTTAATCCTCACCCAAGGATATTTTTCTATTTATTTTTAGAGACAGTGGGAAAGAGGGAGAGGAAAAAAGAGAGGAAAAGAAAGAGAGAAACATTGATGTGAGAGAGACACATCGATTGGTTGCCTCCTGCACGTACCCCGACTAGGCCAAGGATCAAACCTGCAACCCTTCAGTGTGTGGGCCGGGGCTTTAACCATTGAGCAACACTGGCCAGGGCAAGATCCTTTTTTAAAATAAGTAACATTTGCAAGTTTTAAGGATGAGGACTTGATGTCTTTGGGTGGCCATTTTTTAACCTACTACAAAAATTTCTAAGTGTTTTTAACCCTTCATATTTTGTGACATTGAACTCCTCAATAGTAACAGAGTTCAGCTCTTTACAATGAATGTAACAAGGTTTACATTTGGTAGAATTTGTCTTTTTATGAAATTTTGAGTAAAATGTGTTTTTCACAGTATACATAAAATTCTTTGTGAAGAGGCATCATGTGTGTTTATCAGCTGACGGCCAGTGCCAGAAGTAGAAAAAGACTCTCAAGTAACTGATTTGCCAGACCCTGAGTTCTCCTTGCTCTGGCTGCCTTTCTCCTGCTCTCACAAGTCCTTTAGCAACGCGTAGGGCGCTGTAAACAATAGGAAGTGCAAAGATTGTATTGCCAAGGGCAGCACAGTCTTCACCAGGCACTCTCCAGCCCTGGGTAGAATACTCAGCCTCTCTCTGTTACTAACATGGTAAGCCTTTCCCTGTTGAACTCAAGGACAGATTGCTTCGCCCTGAGAGGCTAGTATTTATTACCAACATGTATGTCATCGATGAGCACTAGAGAAGTTCATATACAGAATATCTGCACGCAGGAACTGGTTCCTGGGGTGGAAGATGGTGAGCCTGGTGAATATCTGGAGGAAACCATGTATTTTAACACAAAATTTTAAAAAAATACAAATTCAATTCAATTATAATTCTTTTAAAAATAGATTATGTGATTAAACTTGCTTTCATTTTCCCCTATGGGTTTGTATGTAGACTCAGCAGATGCATAATTCTGTATCAGTGACTATTTTGGCTGCAAAGTCTCTGCAGGGCAACAGGGAAGATTCTTCACAGTGTAGTCAACTGCAAGCCTTTAGACGCCAGAGTTTGTTAATTTTCCTATACTGGTAGCTCTTTTCTCAAAATGCTTGTTTTCCTGTTCAAAGATGATGATGAAAATGTAGTGCTTTATTTTAACAGAGATTATCACTTTTTTTGGCAGCATTTTTGATTGACTATACACACACACACACACACACACACACACACACACGCGCACACACACGAGGGAAGAAGAGTTCCAGGAGAAAGTTGTAATAATTCAGGCAAGAGATAGCCCAAGATGAAGCAGTCTTTTCACGTCAGATTGAGGGGAAAGGGCACTTTAGAGATGAAAATGAAATATGCTGAACACCTAAGACAAGGGTAAAGAGAAATTACATGGCGGGAGGGAAAAATTAATTTGTGTGTGTGGTTTTTTTTGTTCATTTGTGTTTGTTACAGGCCAGACCTAATATTTGACTCTTTTATGCCAAGTGTTTGAAACAGATTAAGCCGACAAGCTTGGAATATTCAAGTCTAATGGCTGCTCATAGTACTGTTTTCCCTTTCAAACAATGTAGTGGAAATAACTCACCTTGATAAGAGCAGCAATTAAGAGTATTAACACTTAAGAATCAATCCAGCAATATTTATTCTTTCAGTGCTGTTCTATGAATAGATTTCCTTAAAGCCCACAAAACCAGAACAATGATGGGTAAGTTTAAATGGATAAGATGTTGCTGGTTGTTATCCCCGAAGTAGGGTTTTCTGTGACTCAGATTTATAGTGAAACCAGTGCTATTAGCCATAAAGAGTTTGGGGTTATCTGCTTGGCAAAGGGGCCAGTGTCTCACAGCGCACTTTCCTGAGGGGAGATAGCAAGATTTAAGGACTGGGTTAGCCCATAAATAATTTATTGTCACAATATTCCCTCTCATTACCCTTTTATTTTCAAGCATTCCATATTTCTTATGATAAAATAAGATTTTTCCATTTTCTGGTTTGCCTTCATATTAAAGGAACGTCTGGTGTTTTGATTTAGTTTTTCTGCTAATAACCTCCTTTCAGAAGTCTTATTTGAAAATGGAATTTCCATACAGAGCAATTCGCTAGACCGGCCTGGCCACTGATAATATGTCTTTACTTCCAAATCACAGTTGGAAATGGTCTGTGAGGAAAACATCTTGTTTTATATGCTATATCCTTTGGCACTCCGCATGCCATTATATTATGAGAAATACTGTGGTGTCTTTAAACAGCAAACACATATAAAGCATAGGACTCAGAGCAGTAAAATAAGAACCTGGAATTCTGGATTTTAATTCTGATTCTGTTACTAATTAACTGTGGTCCTGGGTAAATTATTTTCTTTCTTTAACACACAGTAGAGATAATAATGACTATCTTAATTACTTTATAGAGTAGCTAGGAAAAGCATGTGGCTGTGTGTGTGTGTGTGTGTGTGTGTGTGTGTGTGTGTGTGTATAAGCACTTTGAAAATAATAAGAATTAGACAAATGTAAGACTTTTAAAATAATATTAATGAATACTTGCTTGGAGTGAAAAAATATGTACACATATATATAGATATGTATATGTCGAGATTCGCATATATGGGAACAGTGTTGTTTATTTTTCTTTCTCCTGGCCTCTGTTCCATGCACATCAGGCTACGTCTTCATCTAAGTAGTTCCATCTGGAACAAAAAGTAAAGTTGAGGAAGTAATAGCATGCCTTCTCAATCTCACAGACCATATCTCCCTAGAGTTCAGGGTCTGGTATGCCTGGGAATCGTTTACAACATTCTATACTTTAAAAAAAATCCTTCCTCCAATAATACAAATTCCTTTCTTAAAGGCATCCAGAGCCAATATTCAGCATGTTTGGAAATACACCGAATGCGGGTCTCCATGCCTGGAGTGGCCAGCAGGAACTCTGCTCTGCTGGAGCATTTATAGAAAACACATGCCAATCAGACGCCAGTTTCAGAGCGCTCACAGAGTGCTGCAACTTTGAAGTTATTTTCCCCAGATCAGACATTGAGGAGCAGCTGAATCAATGTGATTCACAGTCCTCCGAGGAAGAAGTTTTACCTATTAGTTGAAAAGTAAATTTCCAGCAGAAAGGACTACCCCTCGGTGGTCTCTTCTAGTGAGTGGGCTTTGTTTGCTGCTCCTTCTAAGGCTCCCCTCTGAATCTGACTTGTGCCTACAGTACTTTAAAACGTTTTTAGTGGAGAGTGAGACTTTCACCAATCATTCAGATATATGATGTACATGATGCTAGGCATTGTTTTGGATAGTTTGTAGACGGTGGAAAATGCACCCTGATTGTCACCAGTAGGGTATACTATATGCGTGCATGAGCACATCTATTTCATGACAGAGAGGAGAGAGAGAAAATGAAAATGGAAAAAAAAGAAGGGGAATGGGAGAGAAGGAAAGGAGAAAATTACAGGTCATCATCAAGTGCCTGGCAGGGCTCTCTGTGGAGTCCGTGCTATTGGCAGTCTGGGCCTGGTGTTGACAGGGCCTCACGCAGATCTGTGGAAATGGCCCTGGCCTTAGAATGCTGCCCTTGTAGGTTCTACCCACCCAGAAAGTACAAACTATATTTACAACTTAGCACGTGAATAGAGAAGGAATTTAATATTCTTTCCATATACTACATTTCTTCAGCTGCTAGTTAATGTCAGGACTAACACTGTTTCAGTACTGAAAATGTGTTCCCGGAATAAAAATTTGGCAACTCCAGCAGCAAAAAAATGGTACTATACTAGCCATTCAAGAAACTCTACTATGAACATTGTTAAGCATGATTAGCTGAACATTTTAAAAGTAAAAAGGAGATGGCAAATATTCTCTAAAAGGTTGTTAACATGTCTCCCCATATGCAATCATTATATCTTATTAATATGAGAATTTTCTAGAATCCCATTCTCTAGCAGTAGGTTAGACATATATATGGTGTCAAAATTCCATTCTGATTTAAATTTCATAACTAATGAATAATTTTCATTCTGTATATTTTCTGATGAAACAAATTTTAGAGCATGTTTGAATTTTTTAAATCATTCCCATTTTCTGTGGGAAACTATAGACTCTCATGCTAAAGTGTGATCATTTACAATCTTCTGTGAAATAGCTTTCAGTTAGTGGTAATGACTGGATGGTTAGAGTAATATGGATAGCAAGTCCAAATAATATAATATAATAACATAACAACATTTGGACTTGGTACCCATATTTTAATTTTTACCTTGAAAGTTGTACATCTTTATTTCATCAGCCACTAACAACTGCTATAGCAAGTACTTATCTTAAGCTACAAACTCTTAGTCTTTCTATAATTAAAATTAATCTTTGTTTTGAACCATCATTCTAAAAAGTATGGGACATCTTTTTCTAAAGTTGCAACTCCAATATAGGAGGCTTATAAGGTGCCAAGGTATGACAAATTGACTTGAGCCAATGTCTTCTCTGTAGATAATAACAGCTTCTCAAAAATTTAATTCTAATGTTATAAAGAAAGTAAGTCTCAAACCAATGCCACCATATATATACAAAGCACAGAGAAAGAGAGATCTATTAAATAAACCTTTATTTAGTTAGCCAGTGCAAACAGTTCATAAACTTGTTTTGCAATCTCCAGAGTCCCATTCTCTGTTCTTTGGTGTTTCAACTACCACCTTACATGGAAAGTACCCCAAAATAAATGTGATATTCTTCCAACGGCAGGATTCCATTATTTTTCAATTGTCAGCAGGTGTCAAGAATTGTGAAGGATCTGAGATTTATCCTATTTGCAAGCTCACGTGTTAATCTATAGTTTTGTGAATATCTGCGGAAGACTTGAGATTCCTGCATCACCAACATAGGACAGTGATTATTCACAACTATAGCAATAGACTGAGTATCAGCATTTACACAGGTTCTCTGAGCCCCAGTTCCCATAGGGCAGTGGTCAGCAAACTCATTAGTCAACAGAGCCAAATATCAACAGTACAACGATTGAAATTTCTTTTGAGAGCCAAATTTTTTAAACTTAAACTATATAGGTAGGTACATTGTTATTAACTTAATTAGGGTACTCCTAAGCTGGCCTTTGCTAAAAACGTCCTCAATCTGATTGAGGTACGTTTGCTGAGGTCGACCCCTTCCAACTCTCCCATCCACACTCGTCTTGTATACTTGTTTCCTCCTTTCTGAAAACCGACTTCTGCGCATGGGCCACGAAGTTTCAATCGCACTGTATGTGCGCGCCCGCACGTGGTATTTTGTGGAAGAGCCACACTCAAGGGGCCAAAGAGCCACATGTGGCTCGCGAGCCACAGTTTGCCAACCACTGCCATAGGGCAATGTGAAAAGGGCCAGGTTGTACCTGCATTTTTCATCTGGTATTACAGAAGAATAGACCTGAGTTTAGAGAACCCTGAATATTTTATGCTGAATAGTAAGCCTGACTACTTTATGCTTCCACCAAAAGAGTATATTGCTAACATCCTTTATGCCATTAATAAACCATTAATTTCACTAATTAAAAACCCATTTTGGCAGTTTACTAATTAGCTAAATTTCTGATGTGATCAGAGATAATGATAGCTGAAGTGCTTATAATAACCACATCTGGATAGGAGCTTCTCTGATATAATGTTAGCTGACCGCTCCTGGGGTGAAGATTCTTAATTAGTATGCTGGCTGCAAACAAAATATGAAAAAATTAATGCTTAACTATTTTAATGAAAATTACAGGTGTCCTAACACTAGGTTCAAAGGTAGCACCTAGTTTTTGTCATAATCACCTCCTCCTATAGAGGCATTTGCTGAATTATCTGATGCTGAGTAATCATAAGTCATTAGTTTCTACGGATACATCCTTTTTCCTCAATCACAAAACTTCTCAAGGTCCACCCTCTGTAATTTGTTTGATGTCCATTCTTACCTCTTTTTCAACCTCACCTCATTATCTAGAATTTTCTGTGATTATGAAAATACTCTATATCTGTGCTATCCAGTATGACAGCCACAAACCACATTTGACTACTGAACATTTGAAATGTGACTAGTCTGACTAAGGAACTGTTTTTGAATTTGATTAATTTTAATTAACTTAAGTTTAAACAACTACAAGTGACTAGTGGCTACCATATTGGATAGTGCAATTCTAGAATCTTTATATAATCTGGGGTGGGGGATGATTAATAGGAAGAGAGAAAATTTTTCTAATATACATTCTATTTTTAAAACCTTTTTTAATGTCCCAAACTATTTTGGAATTTTTAAGTCAGGAATTGGCTTTGTTCAAGAACAGAAAGCACCAGGCAAGGAGGGTACACAGGTGAATTCAACCAAACATTAGAGAAATAAATTATATGAATTATCCACATTCTCTTTTAGAGACTAGAAGCAAAGGGAATACGTTGTAACTCATTCTGTGAGGCCATTATTATTTAATACCAAAACCAGAGAGACAGTCATCTCTCATGAACATAGATTCAAATAAAATATTAGCAAATTAAATTGGGGGAAAGAGTGTGAAAAGAATTCTTACACCACAACTAAGTGGGATTTGTCCCAGATATGCAAGACTGAGTCAGTATTTGAAAATCAATTAATGTAATCCGTTGCATCAACAAACTAAAAAAGAAAAATCACATGATCATACAATAGATGCAGAAAAAGCATTTGACAAAATCCAACATCCATTCATGATAAAAACTCTTAGTAAACTTGGAGTGGAGGGGAATTTTCTCAACTTTATAAAGGCTATCTACAAAAATCCTGAAACTAACATTAATATATACTTAATAGTGATAATTTCAAAATTTTCCCACCAAGATTAGGGACAAGGCAAGGATGTCCTTCTCACAACTTCTTTTCAAAATCATACTGGAAGTCTTGCTACTGCAATAAGACAAGAAAATAAAAACATACATATTGGAAAGGAAGACATAAAATTCTTTTTGTTTGCAAATGACATGATTGTCCATGTAGATTATAACAAGTTTGCAGAAACAAGGTTAACATACAAGAGTCAATTGCTTTCCTATATACTAACAATGGGATTTGAAATAAAAAACAGTACCATTTACATTAGCACCCCCAAAATTAAATACTTATATATAAATCTAATAGCATATGTACAACATCTAAATGAAGAAAACTATAATACTCTGATGAATGAAATTAAACTAAATAAATGGAGAGATATTCCATGTTTATGGTTATAAAGATTCAATGTTGTCAAGGTGTCAGTTATTCCCAACTTAGTCTAAAGATTCACTGTGACCCAAATCAAAATCTTAGCAAGCTGTTTTATGGATATCAACAAACTGATTCTAAATTTTATGTGGAAGAGATAAAAGGCCCAGAATACCAGTGCAATATTGAAGAAGAAAATTTTAGGAGAACAAAATTGGAGGACTGCTGCTACCCAATCTTATAGCTTACTATACAAAAGCTACAGTTATGAAGACAGTATGGTATCAGTGAAAGAACAGACAAATAGATCAATGGAATAGACTAGATAACCCAGAAATAGACTCCCATAAATACAGACAACAAAGGGGCAAAACAATATAGTGGAGCAAAGATGATGCTGCAGTAACTGGACATCCACATGAAAAAAAAATGAATCTAGATATGGACTTTACATCCTTTACCCAATTTAACTCAAAATGGAGTCTATGGATTTAGAAGTAAAATTCAAAAGTATAAAACTCCTAGAAGATAACATAGAAGAGAACCTAAATGACCTTGGGTATGATGATGCTTTTTTAGATACAGCACCAATGACATAATCCACTAAAATGTTTGATAAGCTGGACTTTATTAAAATTAAAAACTTCTGATTTATTAAAGACAATATCAAGAGAATTAGAAGACAAGCCACAGACTGGGAAAATATCTGATAACAGACTATTATCTAAAATGTACAAAGAATACTTAAAAATTCAACAATAAAAAAGCAATCTGATTATAAAATGGGCCAAAGACTTTAATGGACACCTTACCAAATAAGATATACACATGGCAAATGAGCATATGAAAAGATTTTCCCCCTCATACCTATTAGAATGGATAAAAGGCAGACAACACCAAGTACTGGCAATGTGAAGCAACAGAGACGCTCATATCTTGCTGGTTGGAATGCCAAATGGCAGAGCCACTTTAGAAGGTAATGTGGTGGTTTCTTACAAAACTAAACAGACTCTGACTATATGATTCAGCAATTGTGCTGCATTTATCCAAAAAAGTTGAAAACAAGTCCACACAAAAACTGCACGTGGGTGTGTATAGTAGCTTTATTCATAATTGCAAAAAGTTGGAAGCAACCAAGATATCTTTTAGTAGGTAAATGGATAAATAAACTGTGGTATAACTAGACAAAGGGTTATTACTCAGTGCTAAAAAGAAATGAGCTATGGAGCCATTAAAAGACATGGAGGAAACTTGAGTACATATTACTAAGTGAAAGAAGCCAATCTGCAAAAGCTCCATTCTGTATGAACCCAACTATATGATAATCTGGAAACAATTAAAAGATCAGTGGTTGCCATGGTTGGGGGTGGGAAGAGATAAATAGGCAGAGCATAGAAGATTTTTAGGGCAGTGAAAATACTCTGTATGCTATTGTACAGTGGATTTATGTCATACACCTTTTCAAACAGGTTGAATGTACAACACCAAGGTAAGGTAAACTTGAACTCTGTGTAATAATGACATGTCACTGTAAGCTCTTCCTTGGTAAAAAAGAAAAGTACCATTCTGGTGAGAGATAATGGTGGAGGCTATGCATGTATAGGACAGAGAGTAATGGGAAATCTCCATATATCCCTCTAAATTTTGTTGTAAATTTAAAACTGCTCTAAAAATAATTTTTTTAAAAACACAATGACATCTGCCATTAAAAGCAAAACAACAACAACAACAAAAGGAAGAAGAATTGGCCTTTGTATTCTGCTGTGTCACACCTTTCCTCAGACAGTGAATGCTTGCTACCCAAATGAGAGTAGGACATGCATGAATAAATCAGAGGCAATCTTGATTGCGAACTTGAAATGTAGTTCTTCCAGATTATTATAATAACTGCACTTTTCTTAAGTATCAGTTTAGAAAAAATCAAAGTGAGGGACCGCAAGATTGACTTCTGAGACAGAAAGCATAGAAGAAACAGCAAAGGTGCTTAAATGTAATCTTCCCTTTGTTATTCACTCACAGTGTGATCTTAGAAAATCAGTTACCTTTTCAGAACCATACATTATCAACTTATAAAATAGGGACTAATAATATTTTTCTAAGATGGTTGTGGTATTTCAAACTGAATACGATCAGTCATATAAAGCACTGTGGCATGTCAAAAAATACTATGTAAAGTTTAGATATCATTAGCCATTCTGTCTCTGTTTCTAAAATAAGATGTGTTCAATAATTGCTTAGTTTGCATTGGAATCTCTACTTATTCAAATTTCGCTTCTAAGAAACATATATATGTATAATATTTAAGTGCTTGATACTTTTGTTCTCCAAATATTATTTATCAGAATTATAATAGTATCTATAGATTTTAGTGACTGCTACTTGTTTTTAAAAGTTATATATTTCTATAGCTGGTATCAGCTCAAACTTTACCTAGAGATTAAAGAAGTAAACATTTTTTAAAAAGTATGTAGCATGTAGTCAAATACATAGACACACAGCTCAAGCAGTTTCCATTAAGAAAAAGTTATTTAGCTATTCTAATAAAGAAAAAGAAGAAATCAAATTCATATATCTCAATTTTCAAGTTTGTTAGTGAAACTGGTTGTTTTCAGAAGGTGATACAGACTATAATAAACTTTATTATAACCATAAGCCAACATGGTTGAAAACCTTTACACTCTTGAGAATAAAGACACATATTCATCAAAAGATGTTATGAACTAATTCTAACTAGGGTAACAGATAAAAAGGTGGGTTCACCTTTGCTTCATGCTATTGAAAGAATATACACCACTCTTGGGTGTATAAAGGAGTAGGAGAGACTCCTCCTCCTCCTCCTGACTCCTCCTCCTCCCCCCTCCTCCCCCCTTCACCACTAGACTAATTTCCTGGCTTCGTGCAGTCAAGAACAGTGTGATGATTGCTCCCAGACTCTGATATTTCTCCTGTCTTGTTGAGCCTAACAATATTGGAATGGTACAGAGAGTGATTTCAAAAATCCTTGAATTTTTATAAACCTGATAATTAAGAATTTAAAATAATTATGTTGGGCCCTCTTACTGGTACTTTGTTAAAGTATGTTTATATTAGTAGTTCATGTTTCTATAGCTTTTAAAATTTTACAAATGATTTTCCCCCTAGATTACATCATTTGAACCTCCCACCAAGTATGTAAGGTAAGTTAACTAAGAAATTTTAAACAACTAGCTCAAGGTCAACCAATATCCCAGATGCTTCAAGGGGATTTACCAGTCATAGCTTCTTTGGGTCTTTCCACCAAGGTGAACCACTGAGCTGAGGAATGCATGAGACACTGGCTGCACACTGCTCCTGTGCCCAGGGTCACTAGCCCATGAATGAGATGATCTCAATGAACATAGATGACAAAGGACAGGGATTCTCCAGTCATTGTGTGAAAGTACAGGTTTAAGGAATGTTAATCTCTCACTGAAGAAATCTTTGACAATCTACCTCTCCTTGGTGCTATATATTGGGCCCATGAAAAGTCTACAAGTTCTGTACAGTGTAAAATAATAAATATAAGAATGATCAACCAGTTTCTTGAAGGAAAATGGATGCAGAAATTGTTAATATTTAGAATCCAGAAAAAATTGCAAAATTCAGCAATTCTTGTGCAATTCAGTAAACATGAAAGCATGATGTGAAAACAACTGAATATAGGTATTAACAAACTCCAGAAAAGGAAAGGCAAACAGAAAAAGAATCCACCAAGTTCTTAATGAGAGTATCATTTATATAGACATTTTTCTTCAAACAAAACTACGAATCTTCAGACCTTTCACTGAATGAGAGCACGATGTATAAGTGGTGTCTAAAAAAAAATTTATGAGAGCTCTAATAATTCCTTTATTTGTCCCTTGCTGCATTAAGTGACCAATGGAGCACCCCGAGACCCCTGGGTGCAGCATGGAGGCGTGGGTACACGTTTTACCATGAAAAATTAGGTAAGCGATTTCAAGTAAGATTCTTAACACACCAGTTTACTCATCCATGAAATGAGGATGATGATCCAATTCCTATCTCACAAAGATGCTTTAAAGATTTTTTTAAAAGCAATCTAGCCCTGGTCAGTGTGGCTCAGTTGGTTGGGCATCATTCCGAGCATGGAAAGGTTGCCAGTTCAATTCCTGGTCAGGGAATTGGCCTCATGAAGCACAGCTAGGAGACACAAAAAGGGAAAATTATAAGGAGCAAGGGCTAGGGTCATTCATTCATTCATTTATGTGCTTAGTTAACCCATCTTTATTTTTGTTTTTATTGTTCTGTAATGTTTTTCAAAATATATATTTTTTAAATATATCAATGTTTTTCAAAATATTTTTCATTATTGGCATCTTCTCCATCCCAACTGAACTCTTCTCCCATGAAATGTTTGTCCCATAGATATACTTTGTATCTGTTTATGGATTCTGACCCTTTGGAGGGTGAAACACCATTATATTATCTAAGATTTTTTTCGTCCCCTTGGTGGTCGTATCACTCCCAGTGAGAATGCAGGTATTATTTGTCAGAAACAATGGTGAACAAGGCAGATGAAGTTCCTGTCCTCAAAGTGCTGATAATATAGTAGAGTAGACAACCACAAATAGACAATTGCACAGCATGATGAATGCTACAGTTGGGGTAACAGAGAACCAGCTAACTTACTCCAACTGGCAAAGCCATCTCCCAGCCCCCATGGCCAAGATGGGAGCCTTTCTTCAGTTGAGTGTCAGTGGGATGCTGTAGAGGACTAAACTACTGAGGCATCAGTCTGAGCCAGTTAGGATTTTGCTATTGTTGTTTTAATATATCTTTATTGATTTCAGGGAGGAAGGGAGAGGGAGAGAGAAATAGAACATCAATGATGAGAAAGAATCATTGATTGGCTGCCTCCTGCATGATCGGGGATCAAGCTTGCAACCCTGGCATATGCCCTGACCGGGAATTGAACCATGACCTCCTAGTTCATAGGTTGACACTCAACCACTGAGCCACCAAGGCTGGCTGCCAGTTAAGTTTTGAATAGTTTCAAAATTAAAAGGCCATTATTATTAACAAGAAAACAACTAATTCAGTTTAAAATGTCCCCGATGAAGCTTGGAGGACACAGTAGACTTCTGTTTAATGCCTGCATAATGCTAAGAGGCTGCCTGAAGAGACCAGCAAGTGGAGAGGGTTGCTTGGGGAAAACTAAGTGTACTCCCACTGAGAGATAATCAAAGGAGCTGGAATCTTTAAAACTAGATGTGGAACTTGCAGTAGAAATGTTGGCCTGGGGCTATTTTAAAAGGATGATGCCCAGGAGGGTCTCTGCCAGAGAGCATGGCATCTGCAGCGGAAAGAACCAAAGGTGAACTGGTGGTGGATGCTGGAGCTAAGGAGAAGCTGTTGGTGGCAGGCGGGGCCCTGCGGGAGTTGCAGGGCTGTATTCAGAGGCCAGCAGAAGAATCAGGAGGACAGAGTGACCACAAAAGGCTTTCAACAGCTGCTGTGGCCAGAGGAACTCACACCAAAGATGCTCAGTGCCAGCCCAATACAACCTGCCAGCCCTTCCTTTCTCTTCCCCACTTCATCCTTCCTCAGCCCAGTGAGTGCAAAGAAGAGAGAGAAGGCAAAGATAAAGAGATAAAGAAGGTAATTAATGACACACTTCTTTCCCTCTGAAGAAGGTATCCAGCCTGGTACAGGTACAAACTGGAGGACAAAAGAAAATTCAACCTTAAATTCTAGAGATTAAACCTTTACCCCCATCTTGGACATATTAGTTACATAAATGACACTTTTTGTATTAGAATTGACTGGAGGAATTTTCATTATCTGAGAGTAAGTACAAAACTATGAAACTTGCCCAAGAGTTTATAAGAAGTGGGAAAACTAGCTCCATAGGACAGGCTAGTTCTGAACTGCTGTGCGGGACAGTGTAGGATTGCTTCTGACGGCCCTTTAGGCAGATTGTCTGTTCAAGTTACTGGTTATACTTGGGCACAATCCTGCCAGGGGCCCTTCTGGGCCAAGATAAAGCTGCCTCTGTTTCAGAAGGTGGGGTGAAACCAACCAGGCCCACTGGGCTATGAGGCAGAGACCACGCAGGAGCTACAGGAGATTGAGACTGAAGAGTGAGGCCACTAGGCTGAGGAAAAGTAGATCCCAAGTGGAAAGAGGCAAACCTCATCAGTAGAGGTGGAATGTCAACTTAGGGATGTGGCTGGGCTAGTCCTTCCTTAGCGATGCAGACCCAACAGTTCACACACAACCACCGGGAACCTAGGTGAGGCTGTGCAGATCAGCAGACACTTCCCTCCGCCTACAAGATCATACGAACCCTGCCCCACGTATCCTCCTCCGTTCTCCAGATTACATTTTAGAGTGCAGGATACTGAACTAGGAGAGCTTGAGCAAAGAGACCATTTCCTAAAGGGATTGTTGTTTAATTTCTTACACTACAAATTATATTTGTTTGTTTTCCATTGCCATCCAGACAGAGGGAATGGCTGAGGAAAATCAGACTAGTTTTAGGCAAAATAAATAAACATGTTCCTTGCCCTTGGGATTACAATTAAGTACATTCTATAATGCCTCCACTATGCATTTAGCCTGGGCACTTAAATACCATAATTAAAATGTTGGACACATAGTTGTAATTCCTGTTTATTGGCTTTCCCATTTAACCAGGGACCCATGTATTTTTCCACCACTGATGAAGCAAGGGCAATCCTGACTCCAGTTCTTATTTTTAATGTGGTCCTTTCCATGCGGATCATGTTCTTCTTCACGATGCTTGATATACAGCAGTACTCAATGCATGACGAGTGAACAAACAAGGCATCTTCTATTACAATAATGTGTCTGAAACCCAATGGTTACAGGCTTCTGCATACACCCTTGCACTTCCTGAAGTCTACTTCCCAGAGTATTAAGCTGAACATCTTAACTATAGCGTCTGCTCTTACTCTTTCTGAAACTCCTTTTTACTTCATCTGCCTTTGTCTCTGAACATCTGTATTCTTGTATTTGCATTTGCCTCCCGAATGGGAGATATTCCTCTCTCTTTGGTCAGGAAAATCTTTCATGCATTTATTTACCTAGAACTCTGCACTAATTTTTTTTCTTAAATTGGTTTTCTTAATGGTCACGAACTTCTGGGCTTTTTGTCTTGTGTTGCTTTTTGCATCCTACTTATCTTAGAAGAAGTCTTCTAAAGAAAGCCCCTAGAGCCCGGCCGGCATGGCTCAGTGGTTAAGCATTGACCTATGAACCAGGAGGTCACGGTTCGATTCCCGGTCAGGGCACATGCCCGGGTTGCAGGCTCAGTCCCCTAGTGTGGGGTATGCAGTGGGTAGCCGGTCAATGATTCTCTCACATCATTGGTGTTTTTATCTCTCTCTCCTTCTCACTTCCTCTCTGAAATCAATAAAAATATATTTAAAAAGGAAAGAAAAGAAAGAAAGCCCCTAGAGAAAGTATGAGCACAAGGTCCATAATCTCAGGTCTCATCTTCTTTCTGATCCTGCTGACATTGACCACAGTGACCATTTGCTGTACCTACCTGTGGGGTCCCTGTTCTGATTACAACTTTCTGGTCTGTTAGGGCATTTGGGCCTCAGCAGTTTCCACTATTTCCCTTTGGTCTCAGCCCTCTGGATAGAACTGTAATCTTCTCATCCTAGGTTTGGGAATGAATAACTTCTGGGCAATGGGTGGCTATGAAAACAATCTCTCTAGAACTTATATTTCTTTTTCTTGTTACTGGTATTTACGCCTTTGTTTATTCTTCTCCCATAATGAGAAGGGCTGACCTGTGTAAGCAGTAAGATATTGCAGAAATGAAGATGTATAACATCCAAGCTAGGTTTTAAAATATATGTGGCTTCCACCTTGCTGTAGGTGAGGCCAGGCACTGAGTCATGAGGACACTCAAGTAGCCCTATAGACAGGTTCATGTGGTGAGGAACTGAGGCCTCCTGCCAACACCCAGCACTAACCTGCCAAACTTGTGAGTGAACCATCTTGGAAGAGTATCCTTTAGTCCAGCCGTGGGCAAACTACGGCCCGTGGGCCGGATCCGGCCCATTTGAAATGAATAAAACTAAAAAAAAAAAAAAAGACCGTACCCTTTTATGTAATGATGTTTACTTTGAATTTATATTAGTTCACACAAACACTCCATCCATGCTTTTGTTCCGGCCCTCCGGTCCAGTTTAAGAACCCATTGTGGCCCTCGAGTCAAAAAGTTTGCCCACCCCTGCTTTAGTCCATATCAAGTCTTATGATGGTGCATCTCCAGTTGACATCTTGACTTCAACTTCATGAAAGATTGAGCCAGACCACTTAAGTAAGCTGCTCTCAGATTCCCAGCCCATAGAAATTATGTGAAATAATAAATGCATAATGTTGTTTAAGCTGCTATGTTTTAGAATAATTTGTAATGCAATAATAGATAACTCTCAATCTAGAAAAATCTATACTGAATTTGGTGTGAAAAGTATGATGGTACATAGTGTTTATTTGAGGGAAAATAATTTGGGAAGTCATAGCAAGGTTACTCTTCCTAAAAATCCAATAAGAGACAGTGGCATATGATCTTGGAATATAAAGGACAATGGTGGTAACACTAAGGCCACATCATGAGTCAAAAGAAGCAGCCACAGTTAAGACTCCCAGGCAGAGAAGGACATATGACTAAGTGAGATAAGATTCTATTGGTTTTTAAAAGAGAAAGGGTACATTCCCATTATTTTGTTCATGGTAAGCAAAAGGTTTTGAAGGAATTAGAGGGGACTTATAAAAAAATTATCTTTACCATTGCAAAAGTTACTGATGACTTCTGATTTTAATTGCCTTGCAATAATTCAGACAGCATTCATGAAGCATAGTAAATAATATAATATAAATAGACATGTTACTTTTTTGTTGTTGTTAATCCTAACCCAAGAATACTTCTTCCATTGTTTTTTTTTTTTTTTTAGAGAGTGGAAGTGAGGGAAGGGAGGGAAGGAGAGAGAGAGAGAAGGAGAGAGAAAGAAGCATGGATGTGAGAGAGAAACATCAATTGGTTTCCTCTCCCATGCACCCTGACCAGGGCCAGGATCGAACCTGCAACCCAGGCACATATCCTTGACCAGGAACCAAACCTGAAACTCTGGTGCCCAGGCTGGCACTCAAACCACTGAACAACACCAGCCAGGGCCAGACATGTTACATTTATCAAGAAAAATAAGCAACACATATGTCGCATGGAAGATATTTTCAGTGGATAAACCATTTGATTACAAATAAGAGCATATTTTTTGACAAGGATTATTATGTGATGATTTAGCTTGTTCAGAGCTGATAAAGCCAGTCTCTACTTATGAACAACTCTAAAGCTGGTTCAGCTTTATCAAGTTGACTCAGCAATGCTGGAGTATATTATAAATACTTGAAAGCAGCTGCTGCAACATATTTTTAATCCCTGCAAATCTCTTCCCACTCAAGAGGCCACATGTTATCTAGGAACTATTCTATTCCACTGAAGCTGTTCTAGAAATCCATACACCTTGTTTACACACCAAAGAGCCTGACAAATGTATTTCCTCAGCACAGGGCTAACAATTGGTTGAATTAAAACTAGAACTTTATACCAGCCATGCAATTTAATATTTTAAATTTTAAAAAATGCAGTAACAAAAGCTCCTGGCCCTGCTTACCAAAAATATCTGCACTTCTCACTACAGAGACATTTACAAGGTTACAAGCTAGGGTACAGATGGGACAGCAAAATGTTACTGTAAGAATCAACTAAAATAGATTTCTTTGCAGGGAATCTTGACAACAGCACAGTTAAAAGCAGCAACTCCTCTAGAACCATTTAGTATCAACAATTTTGTTTACGTAAGAAACTCAGAGTGGCAAAAATGCAAGAAATAGACTTTTTTCCTTTATCATTGCGGATGCTGAAATAGGTTTACCTGATATTTCTATAGCCTATAGTATTATCCTATATAAAAAAAGGGTAATATGCAAATTGACCCTAATAGTGGAACGACCGGTCGCTATGATGTGCACTGACCACCAGAGGGCAGACACTCAATGCAGGAGCTGCCCTTGGTGGTCAGTGCACTCCCACAGGGGGAGCACCGCTCAGCCATAAGGCGGGCTGACAGCTGCGAGCGCAGTTGCTGTGGCGGGAGCCTCTCCCGCCTCCTCGATAGCTCTAAGGATGTCCGTCTGTGGCTTAGACCCACTCCCCATGGCGAGCGGGCCTAAGCCATCAGTCAGACATCCCCTGAGGTGTCCCGGACTGCAAGAAGGCACAGGCCAGGCTGAGGGATCCCCCTGAGTGCACGAATTTTCGTGCACTGGGCCTCTAGTAGTCAATATTAGAGACAGCCTCAATAAAATGGTTTTGGCTAAGGACTTCAGGGGTGTAGCCAATGTAATTCAATATTTGTGTTGGGTTTTCTGAGTTCTGTTTAGTGCTTTTTTCCTGTGTTCTTACAGTTGTTTGCTGTTGCAGTGACTAAAGGCAGAGTTTACCTAGCATATAATAAACAGCTTTGTGTAGAGCTTGTTCATCTCCAATCAGCTTCTCATTCTTATTTCAAGAGAACATCCATTTATAGGGGACACGAATTTGATGAAGGGATACTGTATAGTGTATTCACTGAAAGGGATTTGGGGAAATAGGGGTTCTAGCATTAGTGTGCATCAGCATTATCTCATCATTATAATACAGATGCTCAGACCTCCTTAGGCTTATTCAGTCAGGCTGGCTCCTGGGGTGTATATACACCACCATGCAATTCTGGAATGTACCAGTGATTGAGAACCAGTGGTCATTTGGAGAGAAGGGCAACCAGGGAACAGAACCACTGGCCACCTTTGCTTGCTTCCCACATGCATTTCCCAAGAAAGGGCTTCTCTGCTCTCTGGACACTAATATTTGATGTCCCAGGAGGACTTGATAGGTTTTCATATTCAGTCCTAGAACGAAGCTCATCCTCTCCCAGAAGGAAATGAGAATTAAGCTCCATAGAGCAGTAAATTAAAAAAAAAATCCCTTGACTTACTTTAGCATCAACTTTTAGATGAAAGAGGTATCCACTTTACATCTTTGAAAGAAGGAATAAAACTGCTAATGACAGTCATCAAATTTCATAACATTTAAAAGGGAGCTATCCTGGCAGTAAGACTTAAATATTTTTTAAAATTAAATATTTTTATATTGATTTTAGAGAGAGAGAGAAGGGAGGAGAGATAGAAGCATCATTGATGCTTCCTGCATGCACCCTACTAGGGGTTGAGCCTGCAACCCAGGCATGTGCCCTGACTGGCAATCGAACCAGCAACCTCTTGCCTCATAGGTCGATGCTCAACCACTGAGCAACACTGGCTGGGCAAGATTTGATCTTCCAAAAATACAGTTAAATCTTTCAGGTAGCACATTTCTTATAACAGATTATATAGTAGAACACGTGGCAATAGACATTTTACAACAGGAAAGGAGCAGATATCCTCATCCAGTCCTACAGATTTTTCATTGTTATAAATACCCATTTTTGTGACTTCAATCAGATGAGCTACCATCTTTCAGACTGTGGTTTGAAGGAGGCTTAAGCTATGCTATGTAGTATGTATAACATCAGAAACCAATTAATTATCTCTCTCTGTGTCTCTGACTATAGTTTTGCTTTCCAATGGTTGATTAATAATGAAAGAGAATCATTTCCACCTCTCACATCTGGAAACACATAGAATTTTAAGGAAACATCTGAAACAAACCCACTGGTTCCTCCACCGTCTTCTGATGGTGTTGGCAGGGCAGCATCAGGATGCTTCCAATTACTTACAAGCCACAGGCCGGGGAGCGATTGCAGATCTAAGATCTGACAGTAGTTTAGCCCTCTGCAAAAGTATGGCTGTGCATGGACTTTGCTTCAGTGTTTCCTGGGCCTCACTGTATGAAAAGTACAGCTCCAATCTGCCTGCTTCATTATATCCTGGGTCACAGATGAAATAACGAAGCTCTGCTGGAAAGGAGCACAGGGGCCTCTATAGGACTGAGCCTTTGAGTCTGCGCATTTTCGTTTCTGAGCAAATATCACCACTAGAGATTTACAAGGTGTGAAGACAGCATCAAGAAAAGCATCTCTAGGTATTTTTGCAAGTGCCTAGGCATGCAGATTAGGTTTAGTTCTTTGTCCCAAGAGTTCTGCACAGGTTTCCTGTTGTCTCAAACAGATGTATGCGAGGTATATTTGCATTTTCCAAATTAAAACTCAGTCAATAATAGCTTTTGGCAGATACTCACACAACAGGAGTAGTCAGAGATCAAACTCAAGGGAAGGCATGCCAGGCTTGTAATAGGAACAGGAGGCCCAGAGTAGGGAAGATAAGACACATTTTATCAAGTTGTTTCCAAGACGTTGGAGGCATCAGGGGACCGAAGCATAAGGAACAAGCAGGGTCAGTAACAGCATTCCACGGACAGTAGCAAAAGCCATTTCAAAAGGCTACAGGGAACTGCCTTATGATCCAGAGATTCCGCTTGTGGGAATACATCCTAAAAATCCTGAAACACTAATTTGAAAGAAGATATGCACCCCCATGTTCATTGAAGCATTATTTACAATAACCAAGATATAGAAGCAGCCCAAGTGCCCATCAGTGGATGAGTGGATAAAAAAGCTGTGGTACATTTACACCATAGAATGCTACTTGGCTGTAACAAATAAGGAAAGCTTACCCTTTGTGACAGCATGGATAGACCTGGAGAATATCATGCTAAGTGAAATATGCTGGTCAGAGAAAGACAAATACCCTGTGATTTCACTTATATGTGAAATCTAATGAACAAAATAAACTGACAAACAAACTAGAAACAGACTCATAGATACAGAGGACAGACTAACAGTTGTCAGAGGGGAGGGGGATTGGGGGGCTGAGTGAAAAGGTGAAAGAATTAAGCAAAACAAAACAAAACAAAGAAAACACCTCCTAGACACAGACAACAGTATGATGGTTACCGGAGGGAAAGGGAAATAGGGGGAGATAGAAGAAGGTAAAGGGAATAAATGGTGAAATAAGGAGACTTGACTTTGGGTGGTAAATACAATGCAATATACAAATGATATGTTATAGACTTGGCCACTTGAAACCTATATAATTTTATTAACCAATGTCACTCCAATAAATTCAATAAAAATTTTTAAAAAGCTATAGGAAAGCAAAGTCCAGACTGTACTGCTGGTCAGATGCCAGAGGAGGTAGCTGGCATTGAGGATTAAGTGGGGGAAGGTAAGACACATTTTATCGAATGATTTGCTTGCTGCCAGTCCTAGACTTCCTTTGGCCAGCTGTGACTGATGAGGCCTTTGTTCTGGATGACATCTTAAAGGTACCATATAATTCTCTGATGCTGCTTTAACATGTCACCAAGAGACACAAAGATTAAAACATAGAGTGTAGATTCAGACAGTTATCATTTTTAAATTTTATTTTCTAAACTGACTGTTCACTTTATATCTGGCAGGTGGATAATTTAAGTTATGCAGAGCTCTGAGGAAGATAGACTCTAGATAAATTTCTACTTTGCCTTAGCCGTTATAGAAACTAGTTTTATATAAAAATGTCATCATGTGTATGAAAGGTTTTGTTATTACTTTTTCATTCAAATGTGATAAGGTGGGAAAATCATTAGAATGGGCATGAGAAGACGGAATTGTAATCCTGCCTAAACAGAAATATAAATTTAGGCAAACATTTAATCTTTTAGACTTTTTTCACTTACTAAGCGAGGCTAATAAGTTATTCATTGCCTAATACACATTTAGTGAGAACAAATTGGATAATGCATATAAAGAACTTTAGATTTTTAAAAAATCATTACTATAGACCCTAATTTTAAGCTATGATAATAAAGAAATTAGGACTGATTCTTAAATCCTTATTTTATAAATATTCTTATATCATCATTACATCAATAAAGAACCTAGGCTCACCACTTGGATGGATGATTGAGCAGATATCCCTGCCCTCTAGTAATAGACCTGCTAAGAGAGAAAATAAGCATATGTCCCAATTGCTTCCCCAGTATTTATGATTTCATCTACCCTTCTACCTTGGTTCTGAATTTCCCAGTTGATAAGTTTGAGTGAGATTAATGCCTCCACTAGTTATTGCAATTTGTTTTGTCTAAAGAATGGTCTAAGGGTTGGTTTGGGGAAAAGGAATTTGGTAACCAAACCAAGGCTGGTCTAATCAGAGAGAATCTCAGCCATTTTTCTCAGAATGTTGGAGCACAGAATTGATGCTGTAAGGATGAGAGGCTTGGTGCAGCCATAGCCACAAAGAGGAAGATCCAGGAGCTACTTGCAACCACACAAGTGGAAGCAGTGCCTAGATCTGGATCCTCGTGAATAATTGAGGTCCATGATAAGGTACTCTCCCCCACCATTCTCTCCCATTCCCCTGGAGATTCTGATATAGCAAGTCTGTGATCTGGGACCCAAGGTCATTTCAAAAACTCCTCAGGTGATCTTCACTTGCACCCAGGTTTGAGCATCACTGTCCTGTAGATTATTAAGGGATGGAACCAAGGAAACCAGCGTGATGTTAAGTACAGAATGAAGAATTTTTTCTGAGCATGCAGTTCTACAAATCACATTTATTCATGTCTTTATTTATTAGTAGAATTAATTTGTCCTTTGATACACTATACTTGCTCATTATTAATAACCCATCCATTTAATTATTCCATTATTTATCTAGTTTCTATTGACTTCCTATTTATCGCTAAGTGTGGCCATGGGGACTTGGCAGTATGAAGGGGTGGGAGGAAGAGGGCCTGTGTTCCCTACTAAATTCTGAGCAGGGTAACTTACCATGCAGTGGTGTAGGACTTCTGTCCCAAACATGTGGGACTGGTTATAAACCACATTTACACACAAAAAAAATGATGGGTGCAGATATAATGGGTGAACTTTATTTTATATCTTTATGAGGCAAAAAAGGTTTCCTAAGTGTGAAGAGGAAGTGGTTTCATGCAGTTGGGGGAGGGGTCCGGGATGACTTCATGGAGGAAGAGGAACATGTATATACCTTGAAAAACAGTTCAAATTTGGATAGGGAAGGAAAGTCATACAAAAGTGAGAGGGAAAAGCATATTTCAGGAACAGTCAATAGCCTGGTTGGACTGTTTCAGATGAAGGTGTAAATTTAAGCATTGCCATGTTTATCTTCCCAGCACAGAATGCTGATGTACAATTCCACACTTGTTCTTTCATGAAAATGAAGCCTATAAAACGATTTTTATACGCTGTTGACACCTCATCTGTTCACATGGACCACAGGCTTCTATGTGCAGGTAGTGTGGTTATAATGTAGTCATGTTGGTGCCCTATTAAGTTTGTTAAAAAGGGGTTCTACCTGTCATGTGTCGTTAGCCTGTTTCAGTCAGCTCTTAAATCAATATTTAAATAAGGAAACCAGGAGACCCAAGGGACAGAAAGTCCTTGCCACAATGTGTATCTAAGGGTTTTCCTTAAAAGAAGTGAAAAATAAATAAATAAATAAGTGTTGAAAACTTAGGAGGGTTTAAGGAGTGCAAAGTGCTTGCTTTTTTGCATGCTGTTCTTGGATGCAGGCCATTTTCACAGTACCCAGCGGTGTTTTATGTTTTACCTAATTTATTGGGGATTTTATTTCTTGACCCTTAATCCAGGAAACACCACATAAGAAACACACCGAGGAAACTTTGCTATCATAAATTTTAAATATACAAAAAATGATCATCTTTAGGTATACCAAGTACCTTGAAAAGTTTGTTCCAAAGCAGATCACAGAAAATCATTAAACCTTAAGAAAGCACAGGAGAGAATGTTTTTCTTCATCTGATCTGATTACAACTATTGAATTGAGGTTTAAGTAGAACACATTATAATGCACTCATCATTAACATAATGTGGCTCAGCAGCTCCATAGCTTCACTAGGAGCAAATGCTGGTTCCCTAGGACCAGCTGGGATTCCCCAGGTTTCTTCCTCAAATGGACTTTTTTGGTTAGTACATTATATGCAACACTAGAGGCCTGGTGCACAAAATTCGTGCAAAAGTAGGCCTTCCTTCCCCTGGCTGCCGGCACTGGCTTCCCTCTGGCCCCCGGGACCCAGGCTTCCCTCGAAGCCCCAGCTTCATCAGGAAGGTCATCTGCTCTAATTAGCATATTATGCTTTTATTATTATAGATGCCTCTGGTATCTTTGATACCAGGTATTGCTTTGACCTGCTCTGCTCCTGTCCTCAGAACAGGCCCTGCTCAGCACCTCAACTGACATTTGTTTCCATCAGGAGGTTCCTCTTAATTCTGGCTCCAGGGTTTATCTAATCCACCCCTGGTGGTGATTCAGCTTCACTCTTGACCTCTAGATTCTAAGTTACCTTCTTTGGACCCCCATGACTCACCTGTTGAGTTGGGGCTCTTGCTGTCTCTTCACATGGAACTCTTTGCTTCCTGCCATTCTTCCAAGTGACAGAAATGGCTGTCTCCTAATGGAAGTTCAACTCTGTTTAACCCTTTTAGATTGAAGAAGATCTAATTCCTCTGGTTCCTCCCCCCCACTTTTTTTAATCTTTCATCTAGAATTTATCACCATTAAAATTTATGAAGAGCATTTCTTTTATAACAAAACAAAATTTCTTAATATAATCTTCCCAGAATATATTAACACAGAGGACCAGAAGCAAGCATCCCCATCCAATCTTAGTATATTTGTTTCTTTATCATGACAGGTTATAATTAGGATTTATAGTTGCCACATAATTAAAATGTATTTTGTGGCCAAGTTAAATAGTACTTCTACAAAAATTCATCTACATAGCCCGGCTGGCATGACTCAGTGGTTGGGCGTTGACCTATGAACCAGGAGGTCATGGCACATGCCCAGGTTGTGGGCTCGATCCCCAGTGTGGGGCATGCAGGAGGCAGCTGATAAATTATTCTCTCTCATCATTGATGTTTCTATATCTCTCTCCCTTTCCCGTCCTCTCTGAAAACAATAAAAATCTCTTTAAAAGATTCATCTGTATATTGAAAAAGACTTTTTGAGTTATCAGAGAATTTTTTAGTTGGATAAGGTGGGTAATATCATTGGCTTTCCACTTGAATGCAGGC
Source organism: Myotis brandtii (assembly GCF_000412655.1). Lineage (NCBI taxonomy): Eukaryota > Metazoa > Chordata > Mammalia > Chiroptera > Vespertilionidae > Myotis > Myotis brandtii. Next base: position 4,789,027 of record NW_005371219.1, read on the forward strand.
ATCTATATTTTTATAAACAAGTGCTTCTTGTGTGCAGCCCAGTGCTTCTCTTAAATATGTTCATGAACCAGCTGTGGACCTTGTTAAAATGCGAGCTCTGATTCAGGAGGCCCGAGTTAGATCCTGGTTAGGACCTGAGAGTCTACATTTTTAAGAGCTCTTGCTGCTGATACTTTAGGTAGCAAGCTCTAGAGCAGACAGTGACTTCATCTGTATTTTTAGAATCCTAAAGAAACAACATCTAACACACAGTCAGTGCTCAATGTATGCTAAATGAAAGGAGGAATAAAAGAGTTTAAACAAATGTTGATAATTTGGGGAGGTGAAGAGTTTATTGCATTAAAAATCTCAGAGGAAAAACATAGGTCATTGTCCAAACTGTATTCAGTGTTATGACTTTTTAAATGATTCCATGTCATAATTCTGGCACATTTAGCTACAGTCAACACTTATATGTTGAGACCAACTACATATCAGAGACTGTGTAGGTAATATAGGAATGATAAATGAATTAGACAACCATGTCTACAAATTATTTTTATTACAGTTCATGAAAACTAAAATTATTTGGAAATAATATCTAAAGATTACCTGGTTGTCATATCTACTGCAAGGTTGATCTAGCCATAATAGTTGCTCATTCATATTTACCAGGTTGACATTGATCAATACAATTATATAGGTTTCAAGTGTACACTTCTATAATACATGACCCTATATTGCATTGTGTGTTCAGTACCCAAAGTCAAACCTCCTTCAGTCATCATACATTTAACCCCCTTTACCCTTTCCTACCTTCCTCTGCTCCCCCGTATACTCCCTATCATTCTTATCAGTAACTAGCCAGTGACTCAAACAACTGAAGTACAGCATGGTGAAAACTTTAATCATCCACATAATATTCTATTGGTGACTTTTCTTTGTTTATATTATTATATTTTGCATATAAATAAAACTTGTTTTCTAGACTTCAAAAGGTCTTCTTTTTTACCATTATCTACTTGCATTTTTATTCCTTTAGTTATTTCGGAACACCTTTAATTCCACAACCAAAGGATTATTACTTCATGCAGGAAAACATATTAGAAAGGCTTTTTTTTTCTTCCCCAAGATTCACGATGCATAAACAATTAGGGAGCTACCTAAATAAGAAAAACAAAATTATGTCAATCATGTTCAATATAATCAAAACATACAGTTATTTCTAAAAATGTAACCTAAATAGTCATGCTTTAATATATGTGTAGAAGCAAATGCACTACATCTATTACTAATACAAGTTCTCATGTTCTATTTCATCTCTGTGGGCATTGTGCTTTAGGAATGCAACTTATAGTTCTAAATGCTTAGGAGACTAACTGAAACCTAAAGAAAGGAATTTGATAAAATATTTGAGGGGAAAAATAGACTGATCTTAATCATAGTTCCAAGAAAAGTTATACAAATTCAAATTCCTCAAGAAGCAAAGAAGTTAACATACATGTGGTAAAAGGCCTGCTGCAAATCAGTGAGGAGTGGTAGGGCCTGAAGATGGCAGCTTGCATGCCACACCTACAAGCATTATAGAAACATTTGAGCCAAGCAACCACCTGTGGTTTGGCTATGTTTTTATTCACTGACTTGTAATTTGCTGCCACTTATTTTAGAGGATTTGATTTATGCTGGTTTAAAATACCATTTCTTAGCTTCACTGATCCACATCTGTTTGCCTATTTCTATTCCAGAACTAGAATAATAATTTACATCATTAAATTATATTAGATGTTTAGAAGACAATGATAATTTGAATTAATCAAAGAACATATGTTGAATATAAACTATATGTCATATACAGTCTGCTGAGCATGACCTATAGGCCAACGATTTACGATAACATAATGTATTGCGTTATATTGTCTACAAGAATAAGCTTCAGGTAGGCCAGAGGAGGCGGAAGAGGAGGTTTATCCATTCTTCCCATTGTTTACTCACCTGAATGGTTTAACGTGGTTACAAATCTATCTTAGTCACATCCATGATTTTCATTTTAATAAATCATGAGTGTGAATTATATTTCTAGCTTTAGAGGTTGTGGGGAGGGAAGCAATGAGAAGCAGCAGAAAAAAGAAAAACAAATTCAATTTCTTGCTTTTAAGGAATTCAGGGTGCATAAAGGACTCAATATGACAAGGGCTCTAACAGGGGAGGTGGCTCTGTACAGGTTGTGGGCTGAATTAGCTCTCTCCACAAATGTGCCTGGGAACCACTTGTGGACGAAATTTCAAAGTCTAACCGACAGACAGCCCCTCATCCGCTTCATGGGGAGTCCATCCTTAACTCTAGGTGAAGGTACCCTGTCCCAGGGGCATTGGGAGGGAAAAGGAAATGAGAGAGAGAGAGAGAGAGAGAGAGAGAGAGAGAGAGAGAATATGAATGAAACTTTTAAAGCCTGAGTGAAGAAGTCAGAGAAAATTCTAGATGGAGGCAACACAGATATAAAAATCTAAAGATAACCTATAAATGATACATCTACACCCTTCTTCCAAAAATTTGGTCAACAGGAAGATAATGATACTGCAAAAGTCTGGCATTGTCGTCAACAATTGAAGCAACATGGTTGCTGTGTATTCATTAAAAAGAATTAAGTAAATCAGTCCCTGAGTAGTCATAATAAAAGATAAGGTTGATGGCCACTTTCTTTTTCACTGAATGACTATATTGTCTTCAGCCATGTGCCCCACAGTCCTTCTTTTTATCTTTGAGGACCTCATCCGGTGCTTCTGATGCCTGTGACTAAGAGATGTATAATACTTTTTATGATGATGGTAATGGTCTACTGTAAAACAGCTTGAGAAAAAAATCATTAGATAAAAACTGATTTTTGAGATTCATTACTCATTGGTACCCAGTAAATACCAGTTGCCATGGATTATATAGGACTGTGCTGCAATGTGGCATAGGGAGCATAGTCAGTCATAGCAATTGACCTTAACTTCAGCCCATTGCTTTACTACCTGTAGCATATTAATCATCTCACTCTTATCCTTTCAAATGCCTCTCTACTTTCCCATTCCCATTGTTCCACACCTTATCTATAATATAAAAAGAGGGACAGTGTGTACTATGTAGAGTCTTGGAAGGATTAGAAGGTACAATGTATGTAAAGCCCTTAGCACCACGAGCTCATAGGCATTGGTAGAATCAATAACAGTGGTATAATAGGTACAATGAGTATAGTATTACCTATCAATGGCCTCTAGGCTGATTTTCCTATATCCAGAATCTCCCATCACCTCCTATATCTTGTTTCTTAAATGTATGTCTTTCAGAACATCTGTATGATGCATAATTTTTTCCACAATAGGGCAAATGAGCACAAGACACTTCAAACTAATAATGAGGAATATACACTTTTTCAGTCACTCCATGCTGTGTTCAGTTAAATAATATTGTTATTATACTTCTCCCTTTGAGTAAATCCTCATTCTATGATTTTTACTCAATGATCCTAGATCTATCCTCTAACCATAAAGAATAAATCTAATTCCTTTTTTCAAGTTTGAATTAAATTTAATTTGCATTAAAAATATTTTTTCCTTTTCTTTTTCAATAATTAATTATATTTATCTTTATTGAATTTATTGGGGTGACATTAGTTAATAAAATTCTACAGGTTTCAAGTTAATAAAATTCTACAGGTTCAAGTGCACAATAACAAATCATCTGTATTTTTTTTTTTTTGCTTTTCTCATCATTTCTTTTTTTTTAAATAAATCTTTATTGTTCAGGTTATTACAGATGTTCCTCTTTTCCCCCCCATAGCTCCCCTCCACCCAGTTCTCACCTCACCCCATGCCCTTACTGCCCCCACACTGTCCTCGTCCATAGGTGTAAGATTTTTGTCCAATCTCTTCCTGCACGCCCCACACCCCTTTTCCCCTGAGAATTGTCAGTCCACTCCCTTTCTATGCCTCTGATTCTATTATATTCACCAGTTTATTCTGTTCATCAGATTTTTTAGTGGCTTGATTTTTAGATTCACTTGTTGATAGATATGTATTTGTTGTCAATTTGTTGTTCATAATTTTTATCTTTACCTTTTTCTTCTTCTTCCTCTTCTTAAAGAATACCCTTCAGCATTTTATATAATACTGGTTTGATAGTGATGAACTCCTTTAGCTTTTTCTTATCTGTGAAGCTCTTTATCTGACCTTCAATTCTAAATGATAGCGTTGCTGGGTACAGTAATCTTGGTTGTAGGTTCTTGGTATTCATCACTTTGAATATTTCTTGCCACTCCCTTCTGGCCTGCATAGTTTCTGTTGAGAAATAATCAGCTGATCGTATGGGTACTTCCTTGTAGGTAACTGTTTTTCTCTTGCTGCTTTTAAAATTCTCCCTTTGTCTTTTGCCCTTGGCATCATTTCAATCAGCTGACAGTCGTATGGGTACTTCCTTGTAGGTAACTGTTTTTCTCTTGCTGCTTTTAAAATTCTCAAATTCTC
>NW_005371219.1:4794322-4811484 GCF_000412655.1 Myotis brandtii
TCTGCTGTTGGATCTCTGTATATTATTCTTTATTTTAGTCAGTGTATCCTTAATTTCTGATTGGTCCTTTTTTATATCCTTGAGGGTCTCACTAAATTTCTCGGAGGTTTCTGGAAGATTTTTGAGTAACCTTATAACCGTGGTTTTGAACTCTATATCCAGTAGTTTGCTTTCCTCCATTTCTTTCGTTTGTGACTTGTTTCTTTGTCTCAGCATTTTGGCTGCTTCCCTGTGTTGATAGAGTGTCCTTATGTGGTAGGTGTCCTATAGGGCCCAGTGGCTCAGCCTCCCCAGTCACCTGAGGTGGACACTCTTGGTCCACCCCTTTGTGGGTTGGATGCCCAGTCCTGTTGTAGTTAAGCCTTGATTGCTGTTGGTATCCCTGAGAGGAATTGACCTCCAGGCCAATTGGCTGTGAGGACCAGCTGTGTCTACAATGGAAGAACTGCTGTGCTGGAGAAACACTTATGGGGCTGGACTTGCTTTAGTGGGGCTTCAGTGCTCACTGAGTCTGCCCCTTGAGGGTGTCACTTATGGCTGTGAAGAGTTGTAATCTGGTGTGGTCTCACACTGACCACTGGGTACACTGGCTCTTGGGTCTCCAAGGAGGTGCCAAGTCAGCCACTGCCTGAGGCCACCCAGCAGGAGCTACAGAGAGATCTGCAGATTCCTCCTCTTTGTTTGGGGTTTGGAAGTGCCCAGATGAGACCCAGCTGTGAAGCAAGGCCGGCTGCTGCTGCTGAGCCTTGGGCCTTCTTTTGGAAGCTTTGGAGCTCTCTGACCCAGCTTCAGTTTGTTAGGTTTTATGCTGCGAAAGCACGGGTCAATCATATGCAAAAGCTGCTGCACACAGCTTGGGTGGGGTTGCAAATTGGGTGGGGCGAGGTCTCTGGGAATCACCAGGGTGGAGCAAACAGCAATGGCTGCCAGTCAGCCCTGCATCGGGAAGGTCCCCATGTTTCCACATTCTGCGCCCCTGCACAGAAACAATGATTGCTGCAAGTACCTCTGAGAGAAAGCTGCCCTCGCGTTCTGGCCCAATGCCAGACAGTACAGTTCCTCCCCGTATGAGTCTGGGTCCCCAGAGTCTCGCCTGGAACTGGAGTTCAGAGCAATCGGGAGCTTGTATCTCCCTCGTGATTAAAAAAAAACAACAGTGCACCCAGCTGCCAGTCCGTTTTGCGCATGCCTCTGCACCTCCACACCTCCTACCAGACTTAATGCACTTTTTTCTTTCCTTCTAGTTGTAGAACTTCCACTCAGCCAGCTTTCCCGTGGTTTTGGATGATCGCTGTTTTGTCTTTTAGTTGTAGTTTTGATGTGGTTGTGAGAGGCAGCAAGTACAAGTGTTTACTTATGCTGCCATCTTGGTTCTCTCAAATCATCTGTATTTTTTTTTGAAGATTTTTAAATTGATTTTTAGAGAGTGAGGAAGAAAGAAACAAACATTGATATGAGAGTGAAACATTGATTTCCCACCACCCAGGATCAAGCCCCCAACCCAGGCATGTGCCCTGACAAGGAATCAAACCAATAACCTTTTGGTGCATAGGACGATGCTCAACCAACTGAGCCACACCAGCCAGTGCCATCACCTATATTTTGTATTGTGTGTTTACCACCCCAAGTCAAGTCTCCTGCTATCACCATTTATGCCCCCCCATCTTCTTCCACCTGTCCCTACCACCTTCCCTCAGACAATCACCACACTGTTGTCTGTGTCCGTGAGTCTATATTTTTAAAATCATATTTAATTGAACTATTCAAGTGATTTTTTCATGAATTAGCTTCAACTTACCTGCTTTGCCTTGTCTCCCATTTTAATATTTGTAATATGAACCCTAGATTAACCAACCCAGTCTTGTTGCAATTCTTCTGTTGCCTTTCATTTATTCATATCCATCTCTATTGCTTCTGTTCCTTCAATTGGCCAAACTCACCTCTTCCTCTCTATATATTAAAGGTCCTTGGGTCCCTTAGATGTCATTTCTCCTTGAAAAATCTCATTAGTTTCTATTGATCTAATCTTCTATAGCAATCCTTCCCCACTGGCAAACTTATTTAATTCCAGTCTTTTGATTCTCTCTCTGCTAGCTTAAAGACTCCTGTTTCCTTCTCCTTCTATTATATTTATATGTCTAATTGCATATGAGCTGATATTTTTCTAACTTCATTTTATAATTCTTAAACTGAGAAAAAAACTTCCATACCCTGCATTTTTTTGGTAGTACACCCTGATTCGTTGTCAATTAAAAATTTAATAAGACAATAAGCTCTCTAAGGGTAGGACTTCTGTCCTGTATTGCCTTTGGGGTTCAACATAACCTAATACATTTTTATATAGTACATGCTCAAATGTGATTTGATTGAAATTTCCAGATCTTGGTAATTGCCATTGCATACCTGGTTCTCTAGAATTGTGAAGAATACAAAGATAAGGCATGAGCTTTTCTCCCAAGGAGCTTGGTGCTGAGAACAGATTGTCTTTCCAAAAATGTTTTCCTCTTATCAGATAACCTGATCAAATTATACTTCGGTTTGTTTAAAGAGAAAAGAGTTTGTTTAGTACATTTTTATCACATGCATGTCTCTATAAAGTTATAAAATCAAATCAAAGGTAATCTTGAAAGAAAATTTTATTTGCAACTTGTAGAAAGTCAAGATGTCCATGTCCTAGTACAGTGATGGCGAACCTATGACAAGCGTGTCAGAGGTGACACGCGAACTCATTTTTTTGGTTGATTTTTCTTTGTTAAATGGCATTTAAATATATAAAATAAATATCAAAAATATAAATCTTTGTTTTACTATGGTTGCAAATATCAAAAAATTTCTATATGTGACACGGCACCAGAGTTAAGTTAGGGTTTTTCAAAATGCTGACACGCCGAGCTCAAAAGGTTCGCCATCACGGTGCTGTCCTCTCCTCTGTTTTTACTCTTTTTACTTATGCTCTCCCCTCTGTCTGAAGTGCCATGTCCCCTGCATGTCACCAGACTGACTCTTGCTCCTTTAAAAAGACTCAGCTCAGCCCCTACCCTCATTCCATCCCATCCCAGGCTAGTAAGAAAGTAACTGAAGAAGATTATCCTAAGTAAAGATTATGTAGCTTAAGCGTGATTTGTAGTTAAAGTGATTAACTACCTGCCTGGCACTTAGTTAAGGGATTTTACGGATTTATTCCCTTCCTTAGTCCTGTTAATCTCTAACCTGGGGAAACCACCTTTCTCAGGGAGGTGGTCCTGTTTAAAACACATAGCGCTAAGAGGGGGGGAGCAAACATATGCCATATATGCCAGGTCCCTTGAAACATAAGCTGTGCAGATGTTTCTTCCCTGCAGCGACTGTGTCAAGCAGCAAGGGTGGACTGGCTTCCGGCAAATTCCCCCATTTTTATTTTTTAAATGACAGCGGCTGTAAATCAGTGGCCACCTCTCGGATTGGGTTGTTTAAGACTCGGAAGAAGACTTGTTTGTGACTTTGCCAACAGGTCAGTCCGAGGCTGAACCCTATATCAGCTCCCCACAGCCATCACTGTCCTAGTAGATCTTGTTAGCACCTCATAGAATTTCTTTTGTTAGAAATATTGTTTTTTTCTTGATTCTAACTTCTATACAATTCTAAGAACTGACTTATCTTGCAAAAGCCCATATAAGTAATCAGTTTTATCTTGAATATTTAGGCCAATATTATATTTATTTCAAACTGCAATTAACAGTAATTTCTTCAAACCACCTGAAGGACAGTTGATCAGATTACATCCTCTCTCCTCCTAAATTGTCTCAGATAACAGACAGACTGCTGATTGGAAGATTATTTCTGTACTTCTCAGAGGAGTCAGTTTGGACACAAATTCCTAAATTAGTTGATAAAGCAAAGTTTGGCTTGGAAATTTCACCAAAGGTTAATAATATTTACATATTTAACTATTGAAACAGGCAAATATTTAGGCTGTTGTTTCTATTTATTTGTTAGTCTTGTAACTTGCTGGTTTTGCAGAAAGTCAAAAGTACTAAGTGATAAGTTTCACAGTCTGTTTTCCCTAAGTCAATGTCTTGGGGCTTTGTTAGTGGAGAGCAACAGTGGTCATAATGTGGACTGCCTCTGAGAATGTAGCATTTAGACAGTATTCACTGAGTCATGATATCTCTTTCTAGTGCTTATTTTTCTGAACGTGGTTATAAAGGAGCATGTTACAAAGATTTTCTTCTACTACAAATGACATCCAAATTTTGGAAAATCTAGAATATGCACTTATAGACGGAGGTTTTATTATGAGGAAGATTTCTTTCAGTTAATACAGGGTCAGCTATTTCTGGCACAGACATTTTGAAAGAATTATACCAGAAATTAAAAGACAGGAAAAGGAACTCACTCTTCAGTGGATTGGACTAAATTATGTTGGCATTTAAGAGAATTAAGTTTCAAGGACTGCATTTTTAAAACACATTTTTAAAAGTGACTAGAGATGGTTTCAATGACTCTTCAAGCTGGACTTGCCTCCTGCTGGATAATCATTTGATCCCCACTTAACAATCCCCAGTAAAGCCTCAGATGGTTTGGGTCTGCTTTGCATCTTATGGACAGTAACAACTGTGATACGTTACCATCTTGGCCCATGATTACATTCGTGTCTGTCCCAAAATACTTTCTGTGCCACTGTAGATTACTCCAGAATAGAGATGCTGGACAGAATAAATACAGTAACAACATCTTTTATTAGTTTTCTTGGTATGTAAAGTAAAACTGATGTGTGTGAGAGAGAGGGAGAGGGGGAGAGAGAGAAGGAGAGAGAGAGAGAGAGAGAGAGAGAGAGAGAGAGAGAGAGAGTTTATTTCTTATGAAGCCTTTTATTTGCAACTTTATTTTTTTAATTTTTTACTGAATTTATTGGGGTGGTATTGGTTAATAAAATTATATAGGCTTAAGGTATACAGTTCTATAATTCTACTTTAGAATAGTACTCTTGTGACCAGATTTTGTATTCTGGTCATACAAATTCAGTTCACTTGAAATTTTAAGAATTTATTTTTTCTAAAATCAGCAAGTTTTTGCCGTCAGAGATAAAATTAATTTAGACATATAGTGTAAATCCCTTATTGATTCTCATACTTTTAGTACTTTGGGGTGACACTAGTTGTTAATCTGAAAGAGGCTGGGTATACAATGCTACTCAGCTATTTACAAACATCTTGATTCACTATCATTTATGCACTTATTAGACAAAATGTATTTGTCACTTAATATATAACAGATACTTTGACAGGTAGCAGGGAATTGAAATGAAAAATGTGGCCTCTGCACTCAAATTGCTCTCATTCCAACAAAGAAAACTTACATCTTTCACAGCAGGGCCAAAGGCAAAACAAGAAATATACAATTTGTCATTAGATCACAGAGAAGGGAATGAGTACTTTCTCCAGGTTGGGTATATGTGGTAGAAGGGACATTTCAACATAGCAAACATATTTGGGCAAATATCAGTAGTTAAGAAGAGAGAGTGTGTTGAAATGCACTTCATCTCATCATATGGCAGCTGATGACCCAAAGGAAAATAACAAGAGCCATTTATTTTATATAATAAAAGCCTAATATGCTAAGTGTCTGGTCATCCATTTGTTCGTTCAACCAATCAAAGTGTAATATGCTAATAATATGCTAAGACCACTCAACCGCTTGCTATGATGTGCACTGAACACCAGGGGGAAGATGCTCCGACTGGTGGGTTAGCTTGCTGCTGGGGTCCAGCCGATCAGGACTGAGCAAGATGGGCCGGACATGCCCTGGAGCCCTCCGGTGGTCCCTCCTTGGCTGGCCAACCTCCTGTGTCCCTCCCTGGCTCCGATTGTGCACCAGTGGGGTTCCTTGGCCTGGTCTGTGCCCTCTCCCAATCCAGGACCCCTCGGGGGATGTCGAAGAGCCGGTTTGGACGCGATCCCACAGGCCAGGCCGAGGGACCACACTGGTGCATGAATTTGTGCCCCAGACCTCTAGTATTTTATAACCTTCTATAGCTCCAAAGTACTTCATGAATTCCTCCTTATTTGGTTTTCAAACAAACAGGTGAGAGGGAGGTTATTGTCAAATGAATGTGAGCCCATAAGCTTCTGTACAAGAGGAATGGAGCACATTTCCTGGGCCTCTGTGTGGAAGTCCAGGCTGGGATAGTGATATTCCCTGGGACACAGTGTATTGATGTTCCCTGATGTAGGAAGCCCTCAGGAATTGAGTGACTCTTTCATATAGGAACTAAAGTAAATTATTAATAGCAAATTATTATCTTTCTTCATCAGACTCAGTAATATAATTTGTATGGTGTTTTATTCAATTGACTCCTGAAATCAAAAGAACAAAGTAGGTACAATGCTACTGAGCCTGTGATGCAGCTTTCTCTCAAGAAGTATTGTTCTTTCCAATTTATACTCTCTGTCATGTTAACAAAAGTTGAGAATAAGACTGATTTTTTTTCATCTTCTTGGGTAGAGTGGGTTCTTCTTAATCTGGAAAGGGAAAAAATCTGTGCATAATGCATGTTATTTGCGTTCCTTCAAAAATATGTAACTGGGAAGAAGGGAATACTATATAATTTTGCTAATCAGATACTCTCATAAGTAAACAAAGAATACTTTAGGATAGATTTTATTTAAAGTCATCACCTTTCATAATTATTTCATTCTGCATCATAATTTCCTAATTAGGCAATGTAATTACAGGTTGAAAATGCTGTAATCATATGTATTTAGGTTAATTATGTTAACCCTTAGTTACTGTTGAACTACTGAAATGGTAACCTGTGCAAATGCAATGCTTATAGAGAGACAACTCAGGTTTTAAAAATTATACCATATAATAAAAACAAAGAAAAGTCTAACATTGCACAGATTAAAATTCTATATGAAACTCATTAAGTCAAAGATAACTTTTCAATATTTAAACACATTCAATCAGCATTCATTTAATGTTGACTTCAAGATGCTGATAGAATTATGTTTAGATGAATTCATGATTTATAATTTATGTCAATCTATAGAAGAGCAATAAATGCATTGGGAAGGAATTAATTAGCATGCATGTTATAGTTAAATAGTGAATGCTTCCTAATGGAAAACACAATGAAGAAAAACTAGCATTCACAAATTGTACTTTCTTTGCACAAATAAACCTGGAATGATTTTCTCTGTTAAAAATGTCTTTGCCATTGGTAGGTAAAAACATGTTTGCATATACTAGTACGTAGGAATATATAAATTTCAACAAGCTGTTTGACCAGATTCTCTTTATAGGTAAAATGTATATAGTCCTTTTATCAGAGTCAACAGAGAGAATGGTATTGGTATCTTTCTCTAATTTGAGCACATGACTTTATTATTTACTAGAGGCCCAGTGCATGAATTCATGCATGGGTGGGGTCCCCAAAGAGATGGGGGGAGGGGGAGGCAGGACACCAGGACGCAATCGGCCCTCCGGTGGGTGGTGGGACGCCCTTGCCGGCCTGGGATCTGGATCCGTCCACTGATATTCGCGCTGGTTGTCGGGAGCCACCTGGCAGCCGTTTTTATATTATTTCTTCCTTGAGGAGTGTCTAGGGAAGGGAAGCAGCCATGGTGCCCGAGGCTGACATCCAGGAGGCTGGCGGCGCTGTCGGGATCCTGCCAGCCGTGCTGGTCCGTAGGTGCCTGGCCCGTTCTTCGGAGATTGGACCTGCAGGACTACTGAGGGAGTGAGTGGCTGCAGCAGGGCTGGTGGGCCACTGGGACGAGTCTGTCAGCTGAGTGGTGCTCCCACTGTGGGAGCACACTGACCATCATGGGGCAGCTCCTGCATTGAGAGTCTCCCCTTTGGTGGTCAGTGAGCATTATAGCAAATAGTCATTCAGATCGTTCCTGTCATTTAGTTCATTTTGATAGTTTGGTCGTTTGGTCGCTTAGGCTTTTGTATATATAGACTAGTGGCCCAGTGCATGAAATTCTTGCACGGGTGGGTGTCCCTCAGCCCGGCCTGCACCCTCTCCATTCTAGGACCCCTCAGGGGATGTCTGACTGCCAGTTTAGGCCTGATCCCACAGGGATCCCTCTCACAATCTGGGACCGCTCACTCCTAACTGCTCACCTGCCTGCCTGCCTGATTGCCCCTAACTGCTTCTGCCTGCCAGCCTGATTGCTCCCTAACCACTCCCCTGCCGGCCTGATTGATGCCTAACTGCTCCCCTGCCGGCCTGATCGCCCACAACTGCCCTCCCCTGCCCCGACCTGCCTCCTCCGCTGAGACCCACCTCCTCCATGTCACGCAGAGCTGCAGGACCCCCAGGCTTCACCACGCAGAGTGGCCGCTGGGATCCGCCTCCACTGTGCGTACGGCCATCTTGTGGGGCCATCTTGTTACAACATTGCGCACGAGGGCCACCTAGACTTTTATCAATATAGATATTTTAGGACTTCCTTTAAAAGGAATTTCAATTGTTAGTCAATTGCTATGGGTGCAGTGGTGGGAACAAAATAAACTTCTAATTTGGGGCAGATTTCATCCAGCATTCAGATGGGTGGCACCAAATCTATTTTATAACTTAATTCAGGTTTTGGGAAGTGTGTGTGTGTCAGTTTGTTTCTAACGTATTATAGTGGACACAAAATTGAATATAAGCACAGAAGGTAATTTAAAGATATTTTATAAAAACACAGATGAATATCTGCTTGATAATCATATCTCTCAAAAATTATACAGGTTTGGGTATCACTCCTGCCCTATGCTACAGAATTTTAGGGAATCAGTTGTATATTTATGCAAGCACTTGAACAACTATTAATGAATGTGATTTTGAGAAGTTTATCATGTCATTTGAGACCTGCTAATTGAGACTACTCAAAGTGTGCTCAGAAACCATTGGAGCTTGTTAGACATGCAGAATCTTAAGCTTCACCCCAGAACTACTGGACCAGATTCTGACTTTTAACAAGATTCCTGGGTGATTTGTGTCCACTTAAAGTTTGTAAAGGGCTGCTCTAGATCACATGATTTGTCTTTCAGCCAACAAAAGAGTGCAATAAAGTCATCATCTAACTAGTGATCTTATTTTCATGAGCACTAGAACCACAAATTCAAGCCCAGCTAAGGCAGTTGATATTTGTTGAGTAAGGTAGTCTCTGGGATAAGTGAATGATTTCATTATACATACTCTAGAACAGCCGTGGGCAAACTATGGCCCGCGGGCCGGATCCGGCCCATTTGAAATGAATAAAACTAAAAAAAAAAAGACCGTACCCTTTTATGTAATGATGTTTACTTTGAATTTATATTAGTTCACACAAACACTCCATCCATGCTTTTGTTCCGGCCCTCCGGTCCAGTTTAAGAACCCATTGTGGCCCTCGAGTCAAAAAGTTTGCCCAACCCTGCTCTAGAACATGCTTATTCAGGAACAGTGACTAATTGTTCAATAGGTAATTGAAATAAACAGGTGAAATTGGGATTCGTTAAACAGCAATACATACATAATTTAAAACTTTAACCTAAAACAGAAATTTTTTAACTTAAAATGTAACTACTTATTTGCTAAATTTAGATGCAGGTTCAGGGTGATGTCTTTGAGTATGAGCCCTTTGAATGGAGTTTGAGGTCATCTTTCCTATTAAAATGGAACCTGTATTACATTACCTGATATCCAATTGCAGTTTCTTTAAAATGAAAATAACAAACAAACAACAAAACTAAGGATACTTGCTCAATGATGTGAATATAATATCTTATATTTTATCTACTTAAAGAAAATTTTGGCATAGCAAAATAATACTACTTATTCTGTGGTCTACTATTATCATTGCTTTGCTCAAGGTCACTTTATTGCTTGATTGATTGATATCAATACCTGTTCCTTAATCTTGGGTTTCTCTCCATTCTAATGTGTTTAATATAATGACAACCATTCTAATGTGTTTAATTACATATTACTTTTGTTGTGTATATTCTTGTAAAGGGTATATTATACATATGCTATATTATAAATGTAGTATAAATTGTAGTATATCTCATTTTGTCTCCTTCATTCATCATTATATTTTAAACATCCACCCATGTTGGTCTGTGTGTGATTTATCTGCCACTTCTAATGCTGCATGGTGCTCCTTGAGTGAATCCATTATACTTCGTATATTTAATTCTCCAATGATGGTCACTCAGCACCACAAACAACACTGATATATTGTGATATACACATAAATGCCATATATGTCTCTTTTTGGTGTGAGGATTCCTTCAGGAGAGAAATTGTTGGTCCATTGCACATGCCATATTCCTCTCCAGAGTATCTGTGCCAGTCTACAATTCTACCGGTAGTGCATACAGATTTCTATATGTGCACATCTTCTGCAACATGTTCCTTTTCTCACTGTTCTAATTTTTGTCAGTCTAATGGATGTAAAGGAATAATTCATTTTTATTTTTTTAAATTTTGGAATAATTTTAGATTCATGTAAAAGTTGCAAAGTTAATACAGAAATTTCCTCTGTACACTTCACCAAGCTTCTCTAACTGTTAACATAGCAAAGATACATTAGTCAAAACTATGGGACCAACATTGGCACAGAACTATCAACAAAACTAGAGACTTTATTCAGATCTCACATTTTCCCATGTAGGTCCTTTTTCTGTTTCAGGATTCACTCCAGAAAATTACATTGCATTTAGTTATGTCCCCCTAGTCCCCAGCTGTCCATGACAGTTTCTCAGTCTTCCCTTGTTTTTCATGATCTTGAGATTTTTGAAGAGCATTGGCCAGGTATTTTGTAGGATGCCCTTTCATTTGGTCTTGTCTGATGTTTTTTCCTGATTAAACTTGGGTTTTGGGTTGGAGAAAATACCACGAAATGATGTTCTCTTTTTACCATGTCAAAGGGATACATGATATCAACATGACTTATCACTACTGACTAAGTCTAGTGGATCCCACTGTTTTAAATTGTGTTTCTTTTTTTTACCAGTAACTTCAGGTATGTCCTTATAAATGTGATATCTTTTTTGTTTCCTCTTCTGTAAGCTGCCTGTTCACATCTTTTAACCATTTTCCTATGAGGATTCTGTATTTTTTTGTTGATTCATAATCATTTTTGTTATATTATAGAGATTAGTCTTTCATTGATTTTAAACATTATCAATGTCTTCCATCAGCCTATTTACTCAGTTCTTCATTGACCAAACATCTTTAATTTTTCTGTGTTAACTAGAGGCTAGGTGCACAAAAATTTGTGCACTCAGCGGGGTGGGGGGGGAGTCCCTCAGCCCGGCCTGCACCCATTCACAGTCCAGGACCCCTTGGGGGATGTCCACCTGTAGACTTAGGCCCACTCCCTGGGGGATCAGGCCTAAGCTTGCAGTCAGACATCCTTCTGGCAGCCAGGGAGCCCTCGGGGGATGTCCGACTAAAGGCTTAGGCCCCCAAGGGATTGGGTCTAAACCGTTAGTTGGACATTCTTAGTGCTGCCACAGAGGTGGGAGAGGCTCCTGCCACCACCACTGTGCTGGCCAGTCATGAGCCAGCTTCTGGCTGAGTGGCACTCCCCATATGGAAGTGCACTGACCACCAGGGGGCAGCTCCTGCATTGAGTGTCTGCCCCCTGGTGGCCAGTGCACATCATAGCAACCGGCCATTCTGCTGTTCAGTCAATGTGCATATTAGCCTTTTATTATTATTATATAGGATGTCCCTATTTCCCCCCTTTTGTCCCCTCTACCCAGCTCTTGCCCCCCACTTCTCTCTGGCCATCACCATACTGTTGTCTGTGTCCATGGGTTGTGCATATATTTTCTTTGGCTAATCCCTTCTTTAAATTCACTTCTTTAAATTTTTATTTTCAGATAAGTGCTTATAACTGCACTATTATATATTTTCTATTATATCATTTAGAATTAAGATATTTTTTAATTGAACCCTTGTAAATTTTAGCACAATTTAATAAATTATGCTAGAAGCAATTAGGAGATTTTTCATGTAATGCAGATACATTTCAATTAATATTTTATTAATTTTTAATTTTTTAATATTTTAATTTGAAATAATCTCATACATGTAAAAAAAACCTATAAAATACTACAGCATATTATATGTACCCTTCACCCAATTTCTTAGGTGTTAATAATTTAAACATAACCATTATACAACTAACAAAATTTGGAATATATTTTTCTTATAATCTCTTTAATGTTACTTAATCCATTTACTTTGTTTTTGTTAATCTTCACCCAAGGATATTTTTCCATTGAATTTTAGAGAGAGTGAAGGGAAAGGGAGAGACACATTGATTGGTTGCCTCCTGCACATGCTTTGATAGGGACTGGGGATCAAGCCAGCAACTGAGGTACATGCCCTTGACTGGAATCGAACCTGGGACCCTTCAGTCCACGGGTGCCACCTTGCCTGTGGCCCAGCTTTCTGATCACGATCACGGCCGCAGGCAAGGCGGATCCTGGGTCCAGGGGGGTTACCTTGCCTGTGGCCTGGCTTTCCGGCGGCTCCTGGGGTCTCACATGGGGGCCTGGATGGCGGCTCCCGGTGTCCCACCCTGCCTGCAGTATGCAAATTAGCCGCCATCTTTGTTGGCAGTTAATTTGCATATCGTGCTGATTAGCCAATGGGAGGCATAGTGAAGGTACGGTAAATTACCATGTTTGTCTATTATTAGATAGGATATTCTTTTAGTTTTTATGAAGTTTTTATGAGGCTTTTAAAGTTTCAAAAAAGCCCTCTGCCTTTAGATAACATAATTATTCTCTATTTTTCTATTATATATGTAGTTTTATCTTTCACTTTAATATTTAATCTGCCTGTAATTCACATTACTCATTACATTAGGTAGATATACAGTTTATTTTGTTTCACATAGTGGATCAGTTTTCAAACTTTATTTTCTAAACATCATGTTCTTTCCAATTAATTTGTTGTGCCACTTTATTGTAAATTAAGACTTCCCTGAGTTTTCTATTCTCTACCATTGATCTGTATACCTGTTGCTCTTACAATATCATAATAGTATTTCTTTTACTCTGATCTATAAATTTACTAACAAAATACAATTGCATTGGGGTTGCATTAAATTTACATATAAATTTAGAGGGAGAATTGATGTAAATATCTCTTTCAGTTAATCCTTTTTGTCCTTTTATTCAGTTTGAAGGTTTATTCATGGAAGTCTTTTAGACTTTTGGCTATGCAAATTCTTCATAATTTTGTGGCTATTGTAAGAATTATTTTTCTAATTTGCTATTGCTGGTCGAGAGAAACATTATTGGTTTTCATAGGTTGACTTTGAATTTATCATCTCATTTTTTACATTTTATAGCTGTGTTTTCCTTAATTTATTAATATTTATTATTAGTCTATTTTGTGGCTGGCCTGTTCTGAGCACTTGGGGTAGATCAGAGAGCAAAATGCTCCTGTGAAGATTGTATTCTGTCTACCTCATGGGGACAGATAGACAAGAAAGAAATGTAATAAATAAGTACATCATGCACTATAATAGAAGTGGAATATGCTATAGTAAAAAGAAAATCAGAGTAGAGGGGATCAGGAATGTGGGCAAGTATTTGCAATGTACTAGAGAGGTCTGGGAAGATTGCTTGAGAAGTGGCATTGAACAAAGACATAAATGTAGTAAGTGAATCAGTTATGTAAGTATTAGAGGCCTGGTGCATGAAATTCGTGCACTGGGGGGGGTGGGGTGGCCCTCAGCACAGCATGCACCCTCTCCAATCCGGAACCCCTCAGAGGATGTCTGACTGCTGGTTTAGGCCCTCTTGCAATTGGGGACTGCTAGCTCCTAACCGCTCACCTGCCTGCCTGCCTGATCACCCCTAAACACTCTGCTTGCCTGCCTGATCGCCCATAACCACCTCTGCCTGCCTGATGCCCCTAACTACTCTCCCATGACTGCCTGATCACCCCTAACTGCTCTTCCCTGCTGGCCTGATCACCCCTAACCACCTCTGCCTCGGCCTCCGCCACCGTGGCTTTGTCTGGAAGGACGTCCGGAAGATGTCCGGTCTATCTGGTCTAATTAGCATATTACCCTTTTATTAGTATAGTTGTGGAGTAGAGCCTTTCACAACGAGGATCAGCCAGTGCAAAGGGCCTGGCAGCCATGGTGAAAATAGGTTCAAAAGACAAAAGAGAAGGAATAGGGCTGTCAGTGAGGAGGCTGTTTCAAAAATGCAGTTGAAAAGTGCTAGCTTAGCCAATTCTGGTACCAGTGGAGGTGGTAAGAATGAACTGAATTTTGGATATCTTTGGATAATTTGACAGGTTGTTGTTTTTAAAGCAAGATACTGGTATCAAGTCCTTCTGAAGCCTTAAATTTATTTAGTTTTAGATATAATATATTTTCACCTCATTTTTAAAGCATAAATACAATTTAATTAAGTATATTATTAAAATCACAAGTGGTGTAAGATGAAACCAGCTTTAGAAAAAACATAACTGCTGTTAGTTTGTATATGACTCATGACAAAGATATACAATCCTAGCCAGTATTTCTTAGTGGTTAGAGCAGTGATGGCAAACCTATGACACGCGTGTCAGAGGTAATACGTGAGCTCATTTTTTTTGGTTGATTTTTCTTTGTTAAATGGCATTTAAATATATAAAATAAATATCAAAAATATAAATCTTTGTTTTACTATGGTTGCAAATATCAAAAAATTTCTATATGTGACGCGGCACCAGAGTTAAGTTAGGGTTTTTCAAAATGCTGACACGCCGAGCTCAAAAGGTTTGCTATCAATGGGTTAGAGTGTCAGCGCCACACACTGAAGGGTCTCTGGTTGGATTCCTGGTCAAGGGCACATTCCTGGGTTGCAGGTTCCCTTCCTGCCCTGGGTCAGGGCAGGTGCGGGAGGCAACCAGCCCATGTGTCTCTCACATCGATGTCTGTCTGTCTCTCTCTCTCTCTCTCTCTCTCTCTCTCTCTCTCCCTCCTTCTCTCCTTCTCTCCTTCTCTCCTCTCCTTTCCACTCTCTCTGAAAAGCAACAGAAAAAATATCCTCAGGTGAGGATTAAAACACACACATACACAAAAGACAAAGATATACCAGTATAGTGAGAAGTTAGCTTTCAGTGGGAGTATTAGTGTATCCTGGGCGATAACCAGATGTTTTACAAAAGAAATGGAAAACATTGGTTAACCTAGCAAGTAAGCTAAGTGAGGATCAATTCAGAGTTTCCCGTTCTTGGCTGGTATATATATCACTAGTTTCAGGAAGACTTTAAGATAGCCTTATAAACATAGAAAGCATAGCAAGGCAAGATATACTTTGAAGTAGACGAGGAAAGCAGACCTAAAAAAAAAAAGAGCAAATAAAAGCATGAAACATAACATAAAGAAAGATAACAAGACTATTTACTAGAGATTAGTTGTAAATCTTGTTAGAGTTGAAAGCAGGTAAAACTGCTGCTCATCAAAATTATTTAGGCTGGTCTCATATAAATAATAAAGTATACTTTTGGGTTATTGGACTCACATTATTTTATTTCTTTCACAAGTACATCTTAACTATATACCATAGAATTTAGTCAAGAATCAATATGAAATATGGATATATGTATCTATACATATATATGCTTTGAAAATTATTATACATTAAATTACATAGTGCTATCTGTAAAAATACCCACACGGTTCTCTTATGTCAAAGCACACATTTTTATCTTCCTGTGCTGCCTTGGTGCTTACTTTCTATGAACAATAGGTACTCTGTAGCTTGTTTTCCTCTTCGCTTTGATTTCCAGGAAGCTTGGTGTGATTGCCAAGGATTTTCTTAATTTGTTGTGATTATTTCCTTTATTCTCGGGCCTCCATGTTATTTGGCTCTTCTGTTTTAATTTTAAAAATAGTTTTACACTTAATTTTTTTTTTTGTGATACAGCCACTTCAAACCCTCTTTGATAATGCTATGTGTGAATTGACTATAACTCCTTTCCTTATAATTAATAGAAATCTATCTTCAGCAAAATACATGGATATTCTTTTAAGGTTGCAGGAGGAAGGACTGTAACATCAACCTCAGGAACAGGGACTGGAAAGGGATCCGAATCTATCTGTGACCCACGTTCCTCTTTGTAGATTTGTTTTCATTTTCTTTCTTACTGTGACGGGTTTCTTTTGCTTCCTCAATTCTCACACTGAATGGAAGAGGTCCACCTCACTTCTCAGGCCTATCGTTGGTTTATAGGTAAAACAACCTTGGAGAGCTGACCGCAGTCTCTCTCTCTCTCTCTCTCTCTCTCTCTCTCTCTCTCACTCACTCTACCTCTCCTTTCCCTCACCCTCTCACTCCCCCCAGTTTCTCTCTCTCTGTCACCCTCTCTCTGAAGGGGGACAGATAAGTCTAACTTTGGTTAGAGCCCACTTTTGTATCCATTAACTGTTCTTAGGGGAATGGATTCATGTGACTGCTGGTCCTGCCATTATGTAAGACAAAACTTCACATTTGCAGGTTTTTTTTCAAAGATGAAAAGAAAATACATGATTTAAAAGGATGAATACAAATAACAAAAAGTGAAAATTGAACAAATAAAAATTAAAAAAAGAAATACACACACACACTAATGCTTTTGCTTATAACATAGCTGCTTGACACTGCAAATTGAGAGCCTTGAGTATTTAACATGCCTCAATATTCACAGGATTTGAAGACCTTAATATATATAAAAATATATATCCTATCTAAAAATAGACAAATATGGTAACTGACCATACCTTTGCTACGCCTCACATGGGCTAATCAGTGCGATATGCAAATTAACCACCAACAAAGATGGCGGCTAATTTGAATACTGCAGGCAGGGCGGGACAGTGTGAACCTCCAGCGGGCCACCATCCAGGGCAGGCCAGCCACCCCAGAAAGCCCCAGCAGCTGCCTGATATGGTAGTAACTCTATCAGTAAGCACTCTGAAAGTCAGTGGCATAAATGCACCAATTAAAAGACAGATTATGAGGGTGAATCAAAAACAAAACCCACTTTAAATATAAAGACACATATAGATTAAAAGTAAATGAATTAAGCTGCAGCCTGTTTTGCTCAGTGGATAGAGCATTAGCCCGTGGACTGAAGGGTCCCAGGTTCGATTCCAGTCAAGGGCATGTACCTCAGTTGCTGGCTTGATCCCCAGTCCCTATCA
>NW_005371219.1:4812577-4814143 GCF_000412655.1 Myotis brandtii
TACATATATGTATACACATCAAAATACACACATGAGAATTTGTGTTCTTTGTTTTAAAAAAATACACAAAATGAGAATTTAATTAAAAATATTTATTAAGCACCTGCTCCATACAGTGTTCTAAGGCTCTAGATTCTGGGGATATAGCAGTGAACACAGCAGACAACGCTGTTTATGCCCCATGAGGGTACATACCTTCTTATCTACCTCTGTATTTAGGTATTTAGTGAGATAGATGGCTCACTCTCTCTTTACAGGAAGATTTTAACTTGGTGTGTGTGTTTGTGTACCCTATACACTTCAATACGCTACATACATGCAGACACAGTCCCATTTGCTTTGATGTCCTCTATGAAAGTAGGTTAAACAAAAATATTTATGAACTAATGGAACCTCCTTGTAGTTTCAAAATTCCTGAGGGGTATGGAATGTGCATGATTGTAAGATCATTCCTCGATTTGCATTATTACAAGGATATATGCATTGGTATACATTAAATTAACACAGTGAAAACAATGTTAAAGCTGGATTTATGTTCATTAGTGAAAAAATGATGTTATCCCAGTCCTTAGGCCTGTTGGGCCCCAGAGACAGCTTTCAAAGGGTTTAGCCCCACTGAGGTCAACATTTCAGCCTCCTCTGGCACCATAGCCACAGGGGAGACAATCAGATGCAATTGGCTTTGGGAAGCAAGAGCCTAGAATTCTTCCATAGAAGGAACCAGCAGGGATTTCCTCAAAAGGAGGGGCAAGTCGTAAACTCACAGAGGGAGCAAATCAAGGAGTGTCATGAACATGTTTCGTTTATTCTGGCCCTAACAGAGTAGGAAAGATGGTTGATTTGCTCAGTGATACTTTAAGGTATCATTCTAGGAGACAATATGGTACTGCATTAATAAAATAAATGATTATATTTATACCCATATTTGATTTCTCATTTTAAGATAAAAAATTATAATGTTGATTATACATTTGATTAAAATGTAACATTAAAATACTAGCAATTTAAATTTAAATATTTAATGTTAATTATTAATGAAGGGGGATTGGCATGGGGAATTATAGCCCTAGATAGGTGTTCTTTTCTCCCTGACACTGGATATCATGGTATGATTTTAAAATAATTGATTTATGAGACACAATCTCAAGTTCTTATGTAAAAACTAGTGGCCCAGTGCACAAAATTTGTGCATGGGGAGGGGGTGTTCCTCAGCCCGGCCTGCACCCTCTCCAATCTGGGACCCCTCGAGAAATGTCCTACTGTCGGTTTACAGGGATCGGACCTACACCGGCAGTTGGACATCCCTCTCGCAATCCGGGACTGCTGGCTCCTAACCGCTCACCTGCCTGCCTGCCTGCCTGATTGCCCCTAACCACTTTGCCTGCTGACCTGCTCGCCCCCAACTGCCCCACGCTGCCAGCCTGCTTGCCCCTAAATGCCCCCCCCCGCCAGCCTGATCACCCCCAACTTCCCCCCCTGCTGGCCTGCTCGCCCCCACCTTCTCTCCCCACTGGCCTGCTCGCCCCCAACTGCCCCCCTGCTGGCCTGCTCACTCCAAACTGCCCC
>NW_005371219.1:4814269-4866463 GCF_000412655.1 Myotis brandtii
TGGCTTTGTCCAGAAGAACATCCGGAAGGTCTCCTGGAAGGTCTCCCAGTCTAATTAGTATATTACCCTTTTATTAGTATAGATAGAGGCCTGGTGCATGGGTGGGGGCTGGCTGGTTTTTCCTGAAGAGTGTCCTGGATCATGGTGGGGGTTCCCTTGGGGCATGGGGCAGCCTGGTCGAGGGGCCTGTGGTGGTTTGCAGGCCGGCCACGCCCCCATGGGGTGAGGGTCCCCGCTGGGGGGGGTGTGGCCAGCCTGGTGAGGGGCTGAGGGCTTGTTTTCAAGCTGGCCACACCTCCTTCAGGGTGGGGGTCCCCGCTGGGGTGCCTGGCCATCCTGGGTGAGGGGCTGAGGGCTGTGTTCAGGCTGGCCACACCTCCTTCAGGATAGGGGGGTTCTTGCTGGGGTGCCTGGCCAGCCTTGGTGAGGAGCTGATGGATGTTTGCAGGCTGGCCAAACCCCCCAGTGGGGACCCTCACCCCATGAGGGTGTGGCCAGCCTGGGTGAGGGGCTGAGGGCTTTTTTCATGGGGACCCTCACCCCATGAGGGTGTGGCCAGCCTGGGTGAGGGGCTGAGGGCTGTTTGCAGGCTGGCCACAGCCCCGGGCAACCCAGGCTCCCAGACCCTCCTTGAGCGGAGGCCACAGCAGCTGGAAGCAGGTATCTGGGGTTTATTTATCTTCTATAATTGAAACTTTGTAGCCTTGAGTGGAGCTCAGGGCTGGCAGGGCAGGTGGGAAGCTTGGCTTCCTCCATTGCCAGGGGCAACCCAAGCCTCCTGTTCACGGCAGCTCTGTGGCCACTGCCATCTTGGTTGGGTTTATTTGCATACTCGCTCCTGATTGGATGGTGGGCATGGCTTGTGGCGTAGTGGAGGTACGGTCAATTTGCATGTTTCTCTTTTATTAGATAAGATGATTTTAGCCTTCTTTGTGAAAATTGTGGTATTTTTTTACAAGTGTAATTTTTTTTATTTTGAAGTTTATGCCCAAGCATTTCACACAGGAAAACAAACCTAAAGGACACACACACACACACACACACACACAAAGGGAAGAAGACAGATACATATCATTTTGATTCAATTAGTGACAAATTTGGTGATCAAAATAGATTCACTAGGTTCATTACTTGCTTTGCATTTGATATTTGATGGGGGTTAATTAAATAAAGTTTCCACTCAAGTGGGTTAATAGCACTAATTTGGGCAGTCACTTTATTTAGATTCCTTAAGTCTCACTCCTTGCTTGTGAGGCAGTAAGGTCCTGACATATGGGTAGGCTTTGCAACCATCCTTCATAATACCTGCTATCACCAGAAAATCCCTCTTTCCCATCTGTTGTTGAATTATCCCCTATCACAATTTTTTGAAATTAATGAAGCATTTTTAAAAAACACACAAACATGTAATAGAATCTCTCTGGATTTGCTTGGAAAGTAATCTATCTTCTAACTGTAAAAGTCCCATATCAGATAGGACTTTTATTAGATAGGAATAAAATTTAATTCTGATCATTTGCTTTCCATGTAGTAGTGAACATGAAACTGAGCAATGTAGATTTCTCCTAAAAGGATATGGTGTGATATCTTGGATAATGGGCACAAGCTAATGAATTAAGAACTTCCAGGCAATGAGAGTTTAGAAGGTAAGGGACCTCTGGAAACAAGGCAGAGGCTGTAACTCAACACCACCAGCCCTAATGGGTGGACTAAATATCTAAGTCAATCAGAATCTAGTCCCAAGGGAAGTATGAAAAGAACAGGTAGGAATTGAGAGGTTTCTCTAAGCCAAAAACGGCATTTGCTGTCAAGTCAATTTAATTCAAGCAGAGATATAGTCCATCTGGTATTATGATTTATTTTGAAACTACGGGAAGATTGTCATTTCCCCTGCTACTCCGAATATAGTAAGTAGGCCTTTAATGCACTTTAAAAAAAAATTTAGTTAACACACATTAAGAGCTGGAGGAGGTTTGTAGTTTGTTTACAATGTCTCTATTTTCTTCTTCTGTGAGTGAAAAAATACTATTCCTGGAAGTTGAAAAAAAATTACAATGTACTTTATCAGTGATGGTTTTTGAAAGAAACGTCCAACAGCAGAGCTTTTATGATGTCTAATAAAATGGTAATTATGGTGGGATTCTTTCAGCCACTTGGTTCATTCTTGTCTATTCATGAATAGCCTTGAACTACCTCCTCCAGAAGGAAGCCATTCTAGATAGACGCTTTATTGAACTTGCAGTGCAGGCAAAATCTCCAGGCCAGGTTATAATATGCAATACCACACAAGTCTTGTTGAAATCACAGTAGTTTTCTGTTATGTTTCTTAGCAATTAATCTAAATGAGGAATGTGAACTATTTTGATGTGATCTTAATTCTATTAAGGAGATGAGTTGCAACAAAAGTCTCTATGTTTACTATGATGTAGTGAGTAGTGAAAGATATAGGTCAAAAGGAAGTGCTTGCATATCATTTCAAATGAAGAAATAAAGAATGAGGATGGATGATAGATATATAAGTACTGCTACAATCTCTATAAGTAGTTGTGAATAAATTCAGTCTATTCGGAAAGAAAAGTCTCCAGTGTGTCATGGGTACCAATTCTTAGGTTTCTTCATCAGTTTCTCTCTGTACCCCCTGCTTTCCACTCCCCCACCCGAGGTATACATGGGCTGCCCGTTCCCACTTGAATTTATTTTTTGACCCTCCAATAATAACTGGGAAAGGGAAAGGTCCACTTAAAAGGTAAGGATTGTTCCCAGCTCCTCTGAAGGAATGCAACATCTTTGCTCTCTTGAGCTTTTCCAATCAATCTCCTGCCCTGCTTTCACCTAAAACTAAGTGAAGAAGGGACTATTTTGAACTTCTCCTTTATAGTCTTGAGCACCTCCAGTGTTCCAGATGGAGTTACAGATTCAGAACTGTCTTACATCCATGCTTGCTTCAGGATCAAGTGAACAAATGACTTAGGGACTAGAAGATACATCATTTTAAAAAAGGTCTCTGGATCCTTTGCTTCGAAGTTTGGGAGCTGGCTGAGGATCTGTGCTGGAGGGGATTGAGGCATCAACAAGATTACCTGAGCAGAGCAAATCAAATGGGAGAGAATAACTATTGACAGAACAGAAGCTGGTATTCTGGATCCAAGAGGCTATGTGGGGAAAGAACTGAATCCTCTGATGGATCTATTAGTCCATTTACCATCCTATCTATTGATAAAGAAATTCATCTTCCAGTAATAAGACATACAATAAGGCATGCAAAAAATGGTCACACTTTTCTGAGACACCATGATGTCTTTCAAATGTGCATTATCACCACCCACTTAGATAAAGCCCTTCTGACAACATCTAGTGAAGTCCTCAGCCTTCATCAGGGCCCTCGTCTCCTTTTCCCTTCCTGATTATCCTGCTAACCATAGGCTATGCGTGTTGAAGGTCTTGGGTTGAACCATATTAAAAGAAAAAAGATCAACCGAAGACTTGTATGCATGCATGTAAGCATAACCAATGGACACAGGCACCAGAGGGGTGAGGGCATGAGCGGGGAGGAGGGAGAGGGGGAAAGGGCAATGGGGGGATAAGGACACCTATGTAATACCTTAATAAAGAAAAAAAAAAGAAAGAGAAAGAGAGATCCTGTAATTTGATGTCTTAAAGAACTTGATTGTGGTGGTTACCAACCTCTGGCAGGAGGACACTCATTTTTTTCCTTACCTCATTGAGGTAATTAAAATGAGAGTGTTAGTTCCAGTTTTGTTTCTGAGGTGGCTCACTTTCCTAAATATCACCTATATTTGCAACCACCACATGGAGAAAAGTATTCAAGTAAAATTACCCATCAAACAGGGAGGCTTTTTGAGGACAGGCCCCGTTTGACTTCACATGCAGGCCCCCAGGCTGGGCTGGATGCGGTGATTCTGACAGACACTGCTCAAGCACGGAAGATGGCTTCCCAGTTTCTCCACATCCAACTTGACAATTATTGTTCCATCATTTATTAACCATTATTTGATTTCTCTTCTCTACTGTATGAGGAAGATGTCGCCATGAGCGTCTGGCCTTTGGGCCGTGGCCCACACTGTTTCATTCGCCTCGTTTTGGTCAACTTACCCTTGATAGCTTTTCTCCAATTCCATTTTCTGTATAAATTTTCCTCATGCTATTTGTCTATATGACATATGTTTGTCTCTGATGGTGTTGCATTTAGCAGGTTACTTGCTTAATTTATTTTATGTCTAATTATTTAATTTATGAGACTTGCATATCCCCCAAATGGCTGTATATTTTCTTGAGGCTGGGATTCCACCAAATACTTAGGGCCAGGGGAATGAGGCTAAGGGAGGAAAGGGCACCAGGGGACTAGGCTTCTTCTCTCACTTCTTCAACAGGCTTTGGGGGAGTCGGGAAATGCCAACACGTGGCATTCCCTGTGGCCCTGCCCTGACCTGTACAACATTAACACAGTTCCTGAGTGCTCTCCTGCAGGAGTGGGCTCATTTCCCCGGAGCTGCCCTCCTCAGTAGGGTCCACTGTGAAAACACAGTGAGGCCTAATTGTTTCCTGACAGATTTATAGTTCCCCTTAATCAAATGTCACTGTTAAGAACAGATGGAAAGCTGTGGACCAGACCAGCAAAGAGAAATACGGCCCTTCACTCTTTCCACCTCTGTTAGAGACAGACAAGCCGTGTAGGGAGCCACAGGGAGGTGGGAACTCGGGCAAACTGCTACTGCCATTTCCTCGTATGTAGGATGCCGGGGGAGTAGTGATACCATGCAGCGTGTATGAATATATGTTTAGGCAACAGTACATTTCTCTGCAGTCTTTTCCAGACACCACACACTGTGGGCATTACAATAGCTGTTCAGCTGTAGAGCTACTTATAATTATGCACAGTTGAACTCTTTCTGAGCCATTCTCCCTGCTGCAATCTAGAGGAGGCAAACATCTAATATGTTTGGTTCTCCCTGTTCATTTTGACAACTTCTTAAAAGGCATCAGGATAATGTTTGCATGTATCATGCAGCTAGAAGAATGAAAACTCCATTACAAGCTCTGGAATTACAAGGTTCTCTTCAACTGACATCAATCAGGCCCGTTTGACACCGCCACTCAAGTACTCATGTCACAGGCACGGGGCAGAGTATGCAAATGTAAGTGTTCCTTCCTAGTGACTGAGAGGGTGAATCCGCAAACAGAAAGATTAAGAAAGCAGCCACACCTGACGCACAAAGAGATTAAAATATGGCCCCTCTCCTTGTGGACAGAAGTGAGTGTTTGGAGCTATTTTAACTGCTAATGACTGTAATAGCTTCATGGTGTCTTATTGATCTGAGGATTTAATATCCTTATCTAATGGAGTGCAGACCATAGGAGGCATTTATAACCCCTGCACCTCCTCCCAGCAGATAGTAATGTGCACTTGGCCCTATGTAGCAGGGCTCCAATTCCCCGAGGGCTCTGGGCATGTCCTAACCTGGAAGTGAAGCTCCCATAATTTAGTAACATCATTAGAGATCTGCGCAGAATTAGCTTTATGCAGTTATGCACTTGGTTGTTTATAATCTGCTTTGTTAAAATGTTAATGATAATTCAGCATCACTTTCTTCCTTTGGAAGTACATTTTGTTTGCTTTAAAAGGTGAAAGTATCACCCTTGCCAGCTTGCTCAGTGGTTAGAGTGATAGCCAGCCACTCTAACTGAAGGGTCACAGGTTTGATTCAGGTCAAGGGCATGCGTGCGGGAAGCAACCAATTGATGTGTCTCTCTCTCTGTCTGTCTCTCCCTCTCCCACTCTATCTAAAAATCAATGGAAAAAATATCCTTAGGTGAGGATTAACAAAAAAGAAAAAGAAAGGTGAAAGTATCTGTTTAGTGCTTTAAAACATCTTTTACTGGTAGCTTTACTGCCTTAAATGTTCAGGTAAAAAAATAAACTATTTTAGAAGCTTATGATTTCTTACTAGAACATAAAATCCGAAAGCTAAATAGTTTGGATAAAAATACTAAGTTGATCTTTTCAAGGTTACCTTGGTCTAGAATTTTTTAATATTTTTGTTCTTTTACCAAAGATGTATGAGTGAATATTATTCTAAGGGAGTGTGTGTGTATGTGTGTGTGGGGGGGTGTAGGTGTGAAACAGAAAGAGATGTTTCAGTACCAAATACTAAGATAATCTTTATTTTGAAATACATTTTTATAATAAAAGTGGACAATTAAAGTAACAAAAATGCTTCTATTATTTTCTTTTTAAAATTAAATATATAAATTGCTTTCATTGTTTTAAATGACAGTCAAAGACTGTTAATTTCTACAGTCTTTTTAAAGTCACTTTTCTCTTAATGTTTTATTTGTCTAGCCATAAACAAAAAAACAAACAAAATGAAACTATGTGTGTGCACATTTACATGTGTACCTAAACACATATGTGTGTTAATTTCTACAGTCTTTTTAAAGTCACTCTTCTCTTAATTTTTCATTTGTCTAGCCATAAAAAAAGAAACAAAATGAAACTATGTATGTGCACATTTACATGTGTACCTAAACACATATGTGTGCCTGTATGGCATGTTTGTGCTTTTGCATGTGTACAAGCTATTTTGAGTGTAGGCATGTGTGCTTGTGTTCATGTGAGCCTGTGAACATGTGCATGTGTGCATATATACATGCATGAGTGTGAATATGTGTGTGTACAAATAATTTTTTGCAGCTTCTGCAGACCACATTAAGTTAATTTTCACATCAACAAAAATTCACCAAGCACATGTCTCTAGCATTTTGTTAAACACATGGGATACAAAAATGAGCATGACCCTCTTCTGGATCTTGAAAATGTCAAAATAGAACAGATAGAAAACTTTGCATGCAAATAGCAATAAAGCAGTGGCTTATGTTTTACCAATTTGTGAGCAAAGCCTCAGTCAACTGATAGAATGG
Organism: Myotis brandtii; assembly: GCF_000412655.1. Lineage (NCBI taxonomy): Eukaryota > Metazoa > Chordata > Mammalia > Chiroptera > Vespertilionidae > Myotis > Myotis brandtii. The sequence goes on from NW_005371219.1 coordinate 4,821,209, forward strand.
AATCAAACATTCAGAGGGAAGATAGAGAGTAGAGGAAATGATGGTGATGTGTGAGATAGCCTGGAAGTGCGAATAGAATTTAGCCCTTTGGAGAAAGGGCAGGGGGGCAGGTAATTTAGATAAAAAGAGTTACCAGTGTAAATAGGAAAATAAAGTTGTGAAACTGCATACTCTGTTGGAGGAATGTTTATTTAAATGATAGGAGCAGAGGATGCATGGTAATAAAAAGGAAACTAAGATTTTTCTGGGTAGGCTGTCTACTGCTGGGTAGGGGAATACAGTGGTGAAAAAGGTTGGCCGACTCATCAAGCTGCCTAGAAGTGAATCTCATCTCTTCCATTTACTAGCTGTGTGGTTTTGTGCAAGTTACTTAACCTCTCTGAACTTCAGTTCCTTTTTCTGATGGTAACTGCAGTGAGGGTTGGTTGAAATAATACACTTAATATAATGACTGGTATATAGTAAACATTTGATAAGAGGTAGTTATTATCTTGTACTCGGCATGAAGATAATATTGATAGCTAAAAGTTTTTGAGCTTACTACACGGCAGACCCTGTGCTAAATATACATCATTTCATTTAATCTTCACAATAGCCCATGGACATGATTGCTATTGTTATCCCCTCTGACAGATGAGGAAACAGCTTAGTGAGGTCACGACAAAGATCCTCACCACACTCAAATTTGGCTGCCTCCAGAGGCTGGCTACCAGGGCTTTCAGGAGGAGGACATGGGTAGGAAGTAAACTAGAATGCGACGCTGAAGCTCAAATGCTGAAGTGCCGCAGTCATCGGCAAAGACTTCACATTTTCTTCCCTCACAGAAAATCGTGAAACATTTTTCTTAGAGAAGTGACATTATCATTATTATCATTATCATTTATTTAACAGCTCTATATTGAACTCAATTAGCAAATTATACATATCACTGTTTTATGGATTTTTGAATACAAAGTTCTTTGGGATACAAAGTTCTCTTGTTTGCTATGGTCTGATCTTCTTGGGTCCCAACTTGTGTTTTATTAGTCTTTGCAACCCAAGCTACTATAGGCCAGACACTGTGCTAAACGTTGGAAAGAAAATGCTGAGCAAAAGCAGATGTGGTCTCTGCTCTCATGGAACTAACAGCTTAGTTGGGTGGAGGAGGGGGGTAACTAATAAGCACACAACAGTAAAATGGCCACTGTGATAAATGCTACCAAGGCAAGGTTCACAGTGGCGTGAAAGTAGATAATAGGAGAGTTGAACCAAGACAAGGGGGTCGTAGATATTTTCTTTGAGGAAATGAGGCTTGAAGAGAGAGCCGAAAGGTGAGTAGGGGTTAATGGGTAAAGAACAGAAGGGGTAGGAACAGCATGTGCAAAGGTCCTGTGAGAAGAGGAAACACTGTGAGTAAAAGAGGCAAAAGGGGGCTAGAGTGTCTGGAGGAAACAGATTTAAAGCAGCAGTGTCCAATAAAAAGATGACGGCCAGATATGTAACATAAATTTTCTAGTAATTTTAAAAAGCAATAAGTAGGTGAAATTACTTTTATAAAGTACTTTACTTAACCCAATATATTAAAAATATCATTACAACATAGAGTCAACATAAAAAGTATTAATTTGATATTTTACCTTCCTTTTCTTGTAGTGTTTGTAATCCAGTGTGCATTCAGGAATACTTGATCCCTATTTAAATTTCATGAAGTTTATAGTTAAAAAAATAACTGCACATACCAAGTTATTCCAAATGTACTTCAATGTTTTCCAGTAAAACATATTTACCTGAATCAGTACCTATTTTTAAATTTAAGTTAATTAAAATTGAATAAAATTAAAAATGTGACACTAGTTACATTTCAAATGCTCAATAATCAGAAGTGAGACTGGTGGCTTCTCTGTGAGGCAGTGCACAATGGGAGAGTGAGAGCATGTCCAGATCATATTGGCCTTCAAAACCTCATTAAGAATTTTGTCTTTCTTCCAAGATCAGTGAAACACCACTAAGGAGTGCTAAGCATGGGTAACATTAAAAGATTTGAGTTTTAAAAAGGTAATTCCGCTAACAATGAAGAGAATGGCTTGGGGTTAAGCTGGAGACAAGGGAAAGAGTGTGACCAATAAGAATGCCATTGCCATCATTTAGGCCAAGGATAATGGTTATTTGGAAAGGGTGTTATTGATAGAAGTTATTGGATTCAAGAGATATTTAAGGGACAAAATCCACAGGAGTTGATGATGCACTTGAAACAGAGGCAGATGTTGCAAGAAGACTAGGGTTGCTATCTACTGCTGAATTATCAGTGGGCCAATAATTTAGACAGGGCTCAATGAGGGTGGCGTGTCATTGTTCCTTGGTATCTGGAGTCTAAGCTAGGGAAAAATCAAATGATTAGAAACAATTTGAATGACTGGTGGATTGCACCATCTCAAGACTTCCCCTTTCTGGAGCCTAGCCAAGATGACTCGATGATTTAGGCTCAGCTGGAGCTGTCTAGTAGAATGATCACACATCCTGTATAATAAAAGCCTAATATGCAAATCGACCGAACAGCAGAATGACCAGTGGAACAACTGGTTGCTATGATGCGCACTGACCACCAAGGGGCAGATGCTCAATGCACGAGCTGCCCCCAGGCCCCAGGCCAGCCGAGGCGGGTGCCAGCAGGGGCCCCCATTCGCCCTGCCGGTCGCCCCACAGAAGGAGGCAACCAGCAGCGGCGGGGGGCGGGGCCAGCTAGTGGGCAGCACCAGGCCGGCGAAGAGAGGTGCCAGCAGGGGCCCCCCCAGTCACCCCACCAATCGCCCCAAAGATTGGCCCTGATTGCCAGCCAGGCATAGGGACCCTACCCATGCACGGATTTCATGCATTGGGCTTCTAGTCTCCTCTATGTATTGCTTGGGCTTCCTCATATCAGGAGAGCTTTGAGGGTATTCAAATTCTTACACAGTAGCTTTCCATGAGCATTCCATCAAATAAGGAGGAAGTTGCATGACTTTTTATATTAATCTAAAAAATTCACATGCCTTGCCTAACCGGCATGGCTCAATGGTTGAGTGTCAACCTATGAACCAGGAGGTCACAGTTTGAACCCAGGTTGTGGGTTCGATCCCCAGTGTGGGGCATGCAGGAGGCAGTCAATCAATGATTCTCTCTCATCATTGATGTTTTTATCTCTCTCTCCCTCTCCCTTCTTCTCTGAAATCAATAACAATATATTTTTTAAAAATCACATGCCTTCATTTTCACTGGATTCTATTAGTTGAAACAGCCACAAACTAACTCAGATTCAAAGAAAGAGGTTAGAAATCCCACCTCTGAGCGTGAGGAATTTCAAGGAATTTGGAACCATGTTACAAAGCCACCTAAGAACATTTTGGGACCTTCTCATTTTAAGGTGCTTTTGAGTCATCTAAGAGAGGTAGTTGGATATTCTTTCTGGTCTGGAGTTCAGAGAAGTCTAGGATGGAAATATAAGTTTATAAACTGTTCCTATTGATGTGGCAATTAAAGTATATAGATGAGAACCTCTAAGAAGGGGGTCAGGGTTGAGTAGAGAGCCTTGAGGAATTTCAGCCACTTTCTGCTCTGCAGGAGGGGCAACCATGGAGTAGCCAGGGCAGCAGGGAGAAAGACAGGAAAGTGTCGCGCCTTGGAAACAAGAAAAAGCGTGTGTTTCAAAAAGGAAAAAGTAGTAACAGTAGTAACAGTTTTAAATCTTCTAAAATGTCAAGAAGGATAAAGGAAGATAAATGTCTATTGCTTTTTCTGACAAGGCAGCCATTGTTTACCTTTTAAGAATAATTTTGGTGTTTTAGGAAAAAATCTGGATGCAATATAAAAGATGGGTTGCTGTAGGGAGAACCTGAAGACCGGGAGAAGCTGGTGACTAAGAATAGTGGTTCCGTTACATCAGAATGACAATATTAATTAATCCTAGAGAGGCATAAGTAGATGGATAAAATGCATAGCTTCATTTTTAAAAAATAGAGATGAACGTTTTCTCCTAGTTTTGTATCTTTAATTAAATAATTTTTACCCATAATTCTTAGAGTAAATAAAGCTCTATACTGAGTTTCTTTCAAGCAATATTATAGACAAGAGCTATAAATATTATCACAAATCTGACTCAATTTTGTTGTCAGAATTGGAAAAATATTGAAATGCTGTGGGTTTGAGTCTGGATGTGATCAACATAAAATTGCTAAAATAGACCAAAATTTTTAGAGATGAGAGAAACATACTTTCCATGTATAGATTCAGTTCCATCTGAAAAATTTTTATGTAATAAAAATCTTTCCACAGTTTTAAAAGTGGCCTCAAAGTTTAGTTATGTAAAATACAATACATACTCAAGTCTAATATTGTGGGATAAGAATATTTTATCTCAATATAAACAAATATACTTTAATGTACATTTTTAAAATAAAATGATTATATTTAATACACAAGTTTGATACAACCAAAAAGTAAAACACCAGAGTAAAATAGTAACAAAAAACACGGTATTTCATTTGCAATGCATGAGAAATGATTAACATCTTTAGTCATAAACAAGCTCTTAAAAACCAGTAACAGACACTATAATAATGCAAGGAAACTGGAAAAATAAAATGAAAAAGTACATTTTTTAAAAAATGTGGTTTTTTTTTTTATTGATGTCAGAGAGGACGGGAGAGGGAGAGAGAGATAGAAACATCAATGATGAGAGAGAATCATTGATCAGCTGCCTCCTGCACGCCCCCTACTGGGGATAGAGCCTGTAACCAGGGCATATGTTCTTGACTGGAATCAAACCCAGGACCCTTCAGTCTGCAGGCCAATGCTCTATCCACTGAGCTAAACCATGTAGGTCCTTTAATGTACATTTTGAGTTGGCATTTTATATGCTATCGTTAGTCATCCAATGAAGTAAACATATCTGCCATTAATTCTTAAAAACATACATTGTTGTGAACTAATTGGAATACAAGAATTTAAAGAAGTTCATAGAAATATAACTACTTCTAGACTTGTTTAAAAATATGAAATGACATTTAATGAACTGAAACAAGTGTTTTCTGTTTGGTTATTGGGCTAAATCCTTCAAATCCCTTAGTGATGGCTGAGCTAGGTGGCGCTCTATCTGATCCAACACACCATTTGCTTTTATGACCTGTACTTAGAGGTGCTGCTGAATCTATACCCATCCCAGAGAATGATCGCAATGGTCACAATGACTGGGTCATGTATTCTGCAGTATGTTCGCCTTACACTCACGTTCCTGCCAAAACTTTGAAGGGAAATGACAGAAATGCTAAATCACATTTTTTTTTTTTGATAGACTGGCTTCTATCACCACAAAAAGCAGTGTAGTTGGCCAGTCCATAGGGAAGCTTACAATGTGGTGGCTGGTTTTTCAAAGTTAGTACATAGGAGGCCTCCAGCCAACAACAGCACAGAATTGAAGCCTTCCAGAAACCCCCGAGTAAGCCTGGAGTGGACTCTTCCTCAGTCAGTGCTTCAGCTGAGACCATAGCTTTGGACAATGACTTGATTGCAACCTTTTGAGAGAAGCTAAACCTGCATTATCCAGTTAAGCTATATCCAGATTTCTGACTCAGAAAATGTGAGATATATTTAAATTTCTAATTGTTGGGGTAATTTGTTACACAATAATGGCTAACTAATGCATACACTGTGGTTGAAGCAGAGTAAGATCAACTGGAGCCTGGGGCATGGTGAGATATGTGTGAGAGAAACAATTTTAGTCAAGACTTTAGTGTGATTTCATATCCATATTAAAAGGCATCTGCATCTGTATTATAACCCTTTATTTGTTTAATTCATGTGAAAAGAGAGCATTTTTGTCTTACTTTGTAAGAGGAAATATTCCAAGATGAAGAGCCAGAAAAGTACAGATGAATGAAGTTATATTGGGCACTACTTTTATCTCCATCTCCTTTTTTTTAATTTTATTTTTTGACATCACTTCTCTTGTGCTATTTTCTTATACAATTTGGCTTTAATATCGCACCCATTTTCTTTCTACTGTCCTATTCATTTTTTCTCTTTACTCTGCTTCCATACCCTTTAAACTTGACAGTTCATTGAATCTCACTATTAACAATAGATTTGTCTGTAAGTGATGACCTTTCTGCTAGAGGAGCTAGCTGCCTCCTAAATAATGCAGAATGTAGATCATCACCTCAGCATTAGCGGTTAAAGCAAGAGAGGAACAGGTGAAATCTAGTATTGATTTGCTTCAAAACAATCACTGGATGTTCTTCATTTTCTAAGTCCCGTATGCAGTCTTTCTGAAATTTGAGTAATGTATTGATTTCTCTCAGAAAGAAATAATCTTCCAGATTTGTAGTGTTGTCATTGGGTATTTTTATTATATTATATTTAGCTGTTTATTATAATGTGATTTACACACACAGCACAAAATTTGATATAAATTTACCATGCTTATGCTTTCTATACAACCAATAACTAATCTACAATTTAAATACAAAAGAAACGCAATGAAATTCAAAATTTAATGTAAGAATATGGTCCTTTAGATTTGTTTTGATTTTATTACTATCAATTGACGTTAATCAAATGAATTCAGAATATATGTCTGGTAGCATTAGAATAGTATCCAAAAGAGTTGTAATACATTCCAGTTCAGGATAATCTGTCATTCCTCAGAAAGCAATACTCTAATATTGCTTTAATGAGGGGTTGCTTGTTAAATCAATAAAGCTGTCTTCTTCATTTGAAGAAAAAAATTACTATATGTTGTTATTGAAATTTTTGTTAAAGGTGTATGTAATCCAGCCCGGCCGATGTGGCTCAGTGGTTGAGCATTGATCTATGAAACAGGAGTTCACAGTTCGATTCCTGGTCAGGGCACATGCCTGGTTGCAGGCTCCATCCCCAGTGGGGGGCCTGCAGGAGGTAGCTGATCAATGCTTCTCTCTTATCATTGATGTTTCTATCTCTCTCTCCCTTTCCCTTCCTACCTGAAATCAATATATATATATATATTTTTAAAAGGGTATGTAATCCAATTGCTTCTGGAATCAAGAACGAAAAAATAGTATCTGAAGTTGGTTTCAACTTTGGGAATATTTAAACCCTCATGAAGCTATTATTTGGTGTCAGTGCTGGTAGGCCCTCCCATATGACAGAGCAAGGAAATATGTGTGTGTGTGTGTGTGTGTGCCACTCTGTGCATAAAAACATGGAAAGACATGGAATGGATGCTTCCCTAGAGCCTACAGAAGGAACAAAGCTCTGAAGACACCCCGATTTTCACCCTGAAAGATTCATTTCAGACTCTGCCCTCCAGAAGTGTGAAAGAATAAATTTATGTTGGGTTAAGTCACTAAGTTTTGTGATAATTTATTACAGCAATAATAGTAAACTAATACAGCTAAAGACAAATGATGTCAGGCATCTTTTTCATATATAGGCTTATTTGCCTATATATCTTCTTTGGTGAGACATCTGTTCAGATCATTTGCCCATTTGTTACACTGGGTTATGTGTTTTCTTATTGTTGATCTTTTAAATGTTCTTTCTATTTCTTACATACAAGTCCCTTATCAGACATATATTTTTCAAATATTCCCCCCCCCCACACGCTGTGGCTTGTCTATAAATTTCACAAACATTATCTTTTATAGAGATAATTTTAATAAAGCCGAACTTTTTCTTTTATAGGTTATGCTTTTAGTGTTGTATTTAAAACTCAGGAAAAAATGTAAGATCATACAGTTTTTTCTCCTGTGTTTTCTTCTTAAAATTTTATAATTTTGCATTTTACATTTAGCTCTATGATTCATTTTGAGTGAACTTTTGTGAAAGGTTTGTGCCTAGGTTCATTTTCCTGCACACTGATGACTCCCTCCCTGATCAAACGTTAGTCAGACTCCTTTGAGGCCTCTTCTTAACAAGGCATTGACCTTACCCAGACTGTGGTGTGTTTTCTTAGTCCACACCCAATAATATGTTCTTATTAATTTTTAGCGAGAGAGGGAGAGAAGAGAGAGAAACATTGCTCATTTGCCTCCCAAACAGACCCCAATGGTGATCAAACCCTCAATCTAGGTATGTGCCCTGACCAAACCCACAAGCTTTTGGTGTACAGAATGATGCTCCAATCAACTGAGCCACCTGGCCCGGGAAAATCATGGTTTTTAAGACCATTTTCCAAAAAAGACAGTTTTACTTATTTTTTCCAATTTGCACAGTTTTTATTTCTTTTTACTTTCTTATTGCACTAACTAGGACTTCCATTGTGATTTTGTGGTTTCATATCCCTGATACTAGGAAGAAAGCATCCAGTCTATCACTATTAGGTGTGTTGTTACTTGTATGATTAAGGTCCCCTCTATCCTTAATTTGCTGAATGTGTTTTTTTTTTAAGTTTTTCAATTACAGTTTATATTCAGTATTATTTTCAAGTGTACAGCATATTAGTTAGACAATCATATACTTTACAAAGTGTTCCCCCTGATATTACTGGTACTAAAATGGCACCATACATAGTGACCAGTATTACAGTGTTAATGAGTTTATTTGCTATGCTGTAGTTTACATCCCCATGACTATTTTGTACAAAATAATATTGACTATAAATTTTAATTGAAAAATAAAATTTAAAAAATTAAAAAGTAAAAAAGAAAAAGAATTTGCTGGAAAGTTCAATGACCCCTTGTATTGAAATCACCCACTCATGTTAGGGTGTCTGCAGATTCACATGAAGGGTCTGCACAGCAGACCCTTCAGACCCTTCATGTGAGAAGTAGGAATGTAAACACTGAGAAGAAGATGGCACCAAAAATAACTGAAAAATTGTGGAAAGAGATTGTTCATTCCTAGGTTTTATCAACACACCACCTTGCTGGAAATTTCAATCAGAGCAGACAAGGGCAATACAGAGAAGCTTAGGTCCTGGGGAAGGTTATACCCCGGCGCCCACCTTGACCACAAGCTCAACCCTGGCTCCCGGGTACAAGTGGCTGTGGGGATGAAGGAAATGTCATGGGAAGAACACTTGGGCTAGTAGGATATGGAGTGATGTGTATCCTGAAGAGACTCAGTTTCTGCTGTGTTGAGAAGTAGCAGAGACTGTATTCACTGAAATTGACTGGAAAGGCACAGGTGTGGTACATGAGGACGGCAACAGTGTTCATTGTTTTTTCGATATGAGTAGTTACAAACTCCTATGTAAGAGGAAGGGAATAGAAAAGAAAGAAAATATTATTTAGGAAAATGTAAAAAGGATTCCACAGTATCCCAGATTGTACAAGCCATGGAACTGGAGAAAACATTATAGCAAAGAGTCTGTGCACCACTTTCACATGATTTTCTTAGACCTCAGCCAGAAGGAAGTAATTCTGGTCTTTAACTGAGAGTTGGAAGGTATAACACTCCTAATTTAAAACAAACTCTTAAGTCTGTGTGCCACATGTTTTTTGGTTGGTTGGTTGTTTAATAGTCATTTGATTTTGGTGAAATGGCTTTATAGCACCATCGCTCTTTTGTTTCTTTGCTTGCCTCTTTGAGACTATTAATTTTCACAATAAAATAAGATCCTGGTATGTCATAGGACATCTCTAAAACACACCATCTGAATTGTTTCTACAGTAAAAGAGAAATCCAAGTAAGAGCCAAGGCAAAACTTACCCCGAATTTAAAGGGATAATGACTATTTTATTTTTTTTTAGGAAAATTGATTTATTTCCACAAAAAATTTAAGGTGTTTCTTCTGTGGTTTTAAGGAGGTTGTGAGATAACTGATGGTGAGGCATATGAAGAAGGATTTGCTCTTAATTATCTTAATTAGAAGACCTTGTGAGCCGATGATAGATATTTCCAGCTACAATATGAATTATATTTCTACCCCTTTTCTCTAAGAATTCTGCACAGAATAAAAATAATTGTAGAATATATATATATCCTAAAACTAAAAATGCACTAGACTGTAGACGTTAATGCCTAAATTAATGAAAGGCACTGGAAATAGAAATTTGGTTACCATTACTGCAAGGGGACCAGCTGTCATAATTCTGGCTCACGTGGGTCTTTAACTTGGGGGGTCCTCTTCATGATCTTTGGAACGCCACATAGTCAGTGATTCTCTGGGGATATCAGCTAATAAAAATACCATCCAGTATGTTCTGTTATTTCTACCTCTTCCTTCCTTACCAATTCAGGACTCTAATTACTGAAAACAACTAAATTCAATAGCGTTTTTTTGTTTGTTTGTTTGTTTGTTTGTTTTTTTCCCATGGAGCAGCTGGTGACATCTAATTTTTCCTGTTTGCAATCACAACCTAAGTAATGGGTGAGCTTATTTTTTAATGCAGATATTATGTGTTTATATTCTAGGATGAACACACAATAGCTACTTTCTAAAGCTCCCATTTCTGATATTCTAGCTTATGTAATGAATTCTGACACAGAAATCATGCAATTCTTCAGAAAATTCAATGCCTGCCTCAACTGTAAGTTTCAAGAAAGCACGCTGTGCTCTAAAATGTCTGGGCATTATCTTAGAGCAACACTTTGCTTGGAAAATATTATACAGTGTCCAACTTCTTTTTATTGGCGAATCCCTTGTCATTATTGTTATTTCACACCAAGAGTCCATATCCTGCTACAAAACACAGTAAGTAGTAGCATATGTAAAAACAATTTGTGTTGCGGAATTTATATCCTAAAATTCCTTCCCCTTGAGGTATGTGAAATATGAGCTCCTATGGTTCTGAGGGACTTGAGACTATGAGTGTGTGTGTGTGTGTGTGTGTGTGTGTGTGTGTTGGGGAGTGGGTGGGAAGGCAACAGAACAGTTTGGAATGGAAGAATTCTCATGACACATGGGCTGATGGAAGTGAAGCATTAAATTTCTGGGCATTCTGAGGCATCTCTCCTCTGAATTCAAACTCTTGGAGATTATCATAAATTTTCAAAGGAGAAATGATTTTTTTTTAAATTTCAAAGACAGCCAGAATGATGCAAAATCCCAGTGGAACTTTAGCAGGTAGGGCAGGAAGAGAGTGTCTAGGCAAAAGCTCTTCATCATATCTTGGCTTTTATTATAGGCTATGTGGCATGATCATAATACCTGTTTTATTAAATTCTAAAGCATGTTTCCCATTCAGGGAAATGTGCAGCCAAGCAAACATTTTAAATGGCTGAGGCATACAAATGTAAAAAGATTCAGTGCATCTATCTGAAGTGTATAGTTCCTGATATGTGGAACTATGGCTTGTAGTGTGTGTTTCAGATGAACAAAGGACAGTTCCCAGAGCTGCACCACAAAGGAAAACGCTCCGGGGAGGTTATCTCAGCACCACAGTAAGCAAACACATAGTACTCCATCCTCTACGCCAAATAATAACTTCAGATTCCAAGCACCTGGGAAATTCCCAGGAGTTTAGTTGGAACCGTTGTGGCTCAGAACTCTTCCAGCAATCCTGGCAAGTGTACTCTCTGGCCTGAGAAACCCCAATCTTGGAAGAATCAAACTCTGCACCTCCACATCTGTGCCCACAGAGTCAAGCATGGAGAAAACAACACAAAACTGGGGGAAGCTGTGGCATTTTAAGTCCGTGGTCACCCATCTTAATGGGGCTTTTAACACATCATAGAAATTCTAATGAGATGTTAGCTTGCTTCCCCACTCTCTGGAATGGCAATTTAAAACATTTTCCACTCAACTAACATCCCCAGTTTGCTTTCTTCTTCTTTTTAGCAGATGTCTTAATTCACAGAAAATTAAAATAGAAACCATGGAAGCACACCACCTCAACTTCCTGCCTCAGATCTACAAATCTACCTCGATTTGCCCCTTTCCTTTCCTCCTCCTCTCCTGTCACAAAGTAGGAAGTGTCCCTTCTCCAAGGGACTTACTCCTCACAGCCACAGCCCTCAGAAAACCAAGCTGGCCCTGCCCTGTGTTACATCAGAGGCCTCCTGCGTGACAACCCAGGCTTCTCTTGTCCCTGGACTCCATCCACATTGCAACCAGAATGAACATGTAAAGCATAACTGGGCTCATGTCACTGCCCTGTGCTAAACCTTCTGTGATGGGCTAAATTTTGTCCTCCTGCAAAATTAATATGTCAAAGTACCTCTAAATGTGATTGCATTTGGAGATAGAATTTTTAAAGAGGTATTTAAATTAAAATGAGGTCATTAGGATGACACCTAATCCAATATGACAGGTGTCCTTATATGAACAGGAAAGCAGGGCACAGACTCATACAGAGGAAAGACCACGTGAAAACATAGGGGAAAAACAGCCATCTACAAGCCAAGAAAGAGTCCTCAGAAGAAACCAACCCTACCACCACCTTGATCTTGGACTTCAAGCCTCCAGAAGTGTTTGAGAAAATAACTTCCTAGGTTAATCAGTTGTGTGACAGCCCTAGCAAACTACTACACCTTACAATGACTCTCAGGCATCTCTAGGATAAAGTTTGTAAAGTCTCATGTAGTTTCTAAGGCCCAGGATGATCTGGTTCATATTTTCTTCTACCACATCCTGGGCCACTCTTTGCCCCTCTCTTCACTCCAGCCACACTGATTTTTGTGAAGTTCATTGAATATGCCATTATCTTTCTTATTCTGAAACTTTTAGATGTACTGCTCTTTCTGCTTGAAATGCTTCTACCTGCTATTACTACACAATCACCCAGTCAGCCTCCTCATCTTTCAAGTCTCAACTTTAATAACACTCCTTAGAAAAGGCATCCTTGTTCCCTGAAACTAGGTTAGGTTCCTCTGTATAAACTTCACAGAGTTTTGTACTTCTTCTTTACAACCCATATCTCTCACCAACCATATGGTCAATATATGTCTTCTCTGCAAGATGTAACCCCCAAGTGATTCAAAAACCACTTCTATTTTTCTCGCTGCCCTATCTATACCATGTGTGCTTTTATCTGTCATGTATTTAATGTATGCTTGAATGAAGCATCAGAATGAACAGGCTAATTGCAGACAAGATCATGACTTCTGGCAGAAAAATAGACAACTATAGCACTGATTTGGATGTGTGTTAGTAAGATTTTCAATTGTAAGTAAAATCCAATTAGGTAGATATTTGTTGCTGAAGCTGAAATAGTGAAGTAATTACCTGTAGAAAAATGTGGTGCAACTAATTTAATTCAGATTCTCGGAGACAAGGTTATTTTTTATTTTCTCAGTCAAATTCATCATATGTTTAGAATTTCTTGGACTAGACATACTCTAGGTCTAATTTATTTTGGGATGTAGATGAAACAATTCTATGAAAGACTGATTTTTCTTTTTCAAATAGAATTTATTATCTTTACAGAAACAGCCAATATGTTTTTGGGCACCATCCTGGGACATATGGTGATGTGTATGTTACTATCTGGGTTTGTTGCTGCTCTTCATCTCTGGTTTCTACCAGAGGATGGAAACCCTTTAAAAGAAGTACTTTGAGTTTCAGATCCTTTTCTTGTGGCGTGCTGTGGGAGGCACTAGTCATATGGGAGTCACTAGTGTGTGGTTGTGGTGAGAACACATGTAGGCACCACTTTTTGTAGAAGGACCTACAGTTGCTAGAGGAGGAAACTTACGGTATGTGTACCAAGCTCTTGTGGTCAAGAGGAAGGTGGATGTGACAGTAACGTCACGCCAAGAGAAGCCATTTTTTTTGTCATTTGTGTGATAAGTACAATGGTGCCATCTATTTGTAACTGATATTTTTGATGGGGTTGACTCTTCCTAAGAGGGCTGGGGACAAAAAGAGTGATGTAGCTGGCCATCATTCGCACATTTATTTACATGTCAGGGCTTTTGTTCGGGTTGTGACTGAAGCCCATTTGTAGAGTCAGGCTTAATAAAGTAAACCTCATTGAGATTCACTTCAGGGCATATCCAAACAAACAAGATCTTCATTCTAAGCCCATCCAAATGTCCGTAATTTGGTAAATTACTCATTCTATTTGAATGCATTAGTCATCATTTATGAATGCCAGTGAAATTGAATGGACTTCCCTCAAAGCCCTTTAGAACATTTCCATCATGCTACAAATGCCAGATTTTTCTTCCAAGACATGTTTTTCTGCTGCATTTAAAATATCTTACCCATGAACCAAATAGACAACCTGAAAAATGAAGAACCTTGCCCAGGAAGCTAATGGGTCTTTGTAATTATTTTAGATTTGAACAGATTTAGGTCACATGATATAGGCTAAAATATATAAACCTTCATAATCTTCAAATTCAGTCAATACTTACTTGCTAAGCCCTTTGGATTTCTTAGAAACCTTCAAAATAAATAGCTGTCAATAAGAAATAAAACAGGAAGCATCTTAAGGAAGACAATGACTTAATAGTTCACTGCCTCCAAACAAATATTTTTAAAAGGATGAAAGCTTTTTATTGAGTATATTGACTAATAGCAGATAAATAAAAATAAATATGGCCTTGAAAAGAAATACCACACGGAACTTTTTTAATGCCTTGACATTCTGTGTTCTCTTTTAAGTCAAAGGATTTTTAGTAGAACAGCAGAGAGATAAACCTGATACTTTGCCATTTATCCAGTATTTGCAAGTTAGAGCAGTTAAAATGTCCTTTGCCAGCATATTTTACTTGCTACATGCCTGCTAAAAGACTTTGTAATGTATTGCAAATGCATGATGAAGACAGAAGCTAAGATAAAGAAAGGCTTGCCATTGAATTTCGAGTGTATTTCAGTATTTGAGTTACCTGGGCCAAAGGATCTGGGCCACACCTAAATAATGTTTGAAAGAAATGCTTTGAGTTAGAGGAGAACTCCTCTTCCCCACCCTTGAGTTCTCTTTTATATTTATTTAAGGAGTGACAGAGATAGTGATGTCGTCTATAAATTATTGCTCCAATGATTAAAATTCTTACTATTTAGCAAGGAGACGTTCTTTTCAGGAAAGGACCTTTGAATACTTCTCTTGGAAAGTTTCGTAAATCAAGAGCTAATTTTTAAATAAAGTGTTCACTAGTGATCACAGGTGTTCTAATTCAAAGACGGACTTTGGTCCTTGTCTTGTTTTGCAGAACTTTCCCTATGCTCTCCATGGGCAACTCTCATTTTTCTAAGGGGAAAGCTGGCTTTTTAGAATCTCTGTGTAAAATTTCTTCTTTGATTGACCCATTATATTCCAGCTGCTCATATACTGTCTACCATCCCTATGCATTTCTTGTATTTTAAATACTAGAAAGCTTTCTTTCAATATAGGAAACATTTAATAATTTAAACTTGGGGATGATTTGATTCGTGATTATATGTACAGTTTGCTTTTTTATTTAGGCATGTATGTGTGTGTACCAAGTATTTATTCGTGTACCATATTTCATCTTGAAATTCAAAGGCTAGATAATTCTTGGAAAGGATATTAAACTTCCTCATGTGAGCATTCTTAGACCCAAATGTTTAAGGTTCCAGAGGGAAAGGAAATGAACAAAATGATTGTGGGCACAGTGGTTGGAGAGGACTTGCCTCATCTGAAGGCACCAGCATCTACTCACCTGTAGTCAGTTGCTGACATGCAAGAATAGTTCCTGTGCTTTTAAATAATTCAGGTTTACAAGAGTAGTCAGAAGTCTGGATTTTCATTTGAAATCTCTGAATATGTACATTCTGGTAACCTATTCTAACGAAACCATGATGTGAGCCAAACAAATAAGTATGTGGGTGCCCAGTATGCAATTTATTTTGTAAAACAGAGGGTATATCGTATCTGGAAAGAAAGTACCATAAGACTTTTCAACTTCATTTGATAACTATGTAAAATATCTAAATTCAAATATAAAATGCATATCTAAATAAAATGTTTGAGAGAAACACTTTGAGCGTGAGGAGAACTTTTCCTTCTCCCTACCCTAGCCATTGAAATATCTTCTGGTTATAGGAACTGGTTCCATTCAGCACCACCCACTTCTTTATCCCAGCTCCTGCCAATACAGGTTGAGGGCCTTTACATTTCTTCAATGCCTACCTTCTTGCCCGATGTCCAGGGAAATATGTTTGTTTGTTTGTTTGTTTGTTTTTTGTTTTATGGATGTCTTAGAATGTTGTTATGAGAGTCAAAGGGGTTACTCAAGGAAATTTTCAGAATATGACAACACCATTCATACTGGACACAGACTGAGCAAAGTGGTAGCAGAGAAGAGAACTAGCTGCCTAGCTGCAGCAGCGAATTGGAAAGAATGGTTCTCAGCCTTGTTGGCCTCCATACATAGGAGACAGTGTACATGTGATCACTCAGCTCTGAGGCAGCCCCAGAGCGTTGGTGATCATAGACAATGAGTAGTGAACTGATGCAGATTCAGCTCCCACGTTGCTGAAAGGTTGAGAGAACGGTCCTTTGCAGAAATATTTCTGTCTCTATCTCCCTTCAGACCTCTCCCTCCACATCAACTCTCAACACCTCTACATCAAACCGTCAAGCTATATGCCTTAAACTTACACAGTGATGTATGTTTTCCCAATGAAATTGGAAGAAAAGTTCTGCTCTCACCATATTCCTCTCTGGTGCGAAGAAACATCTCCCCCAAATTTGACCATGCCCTAAGTTTACTCCATATCCCTAAGGCCTTAGGATTTGGAAATAAATTCCAGAAGCTCCTCATTTTCTCAGCATTCCACTCCGTCACATTCATCTCTGAAACAAGGAACACATTGAGTAGCCTGCTTGAATGGCGAGAAGGAGAAACTCTAAACACCAAGATTTAAAAAAAATAACATCTCAAGAAAATCTTATCTTACACACAAATATGTTTAAAGCTATTCTAATTCTTATTTGTATTAATTTACAAATCTGGTATAACATTATTTGGGGGCATAGAAAAGAAAAATCATATATTCAAAATAAAATTCTACTTGAGTGGCTGAGCTCGCTCTGCATTCTTCCTTTCCACCCCTTTCTTCACAAAGGAGGTTATTGAGTCTTTAGTCGTGTGCCCTTCCATGTGCTCCTCAGGCAGAAGCACAGGATAAACACACTTGGAATGTATAGGAAGCATGTTGTTTCCTACCTTGAAGCATCATTTGCTGTTAAGAGTATTCCAAAGTGGCAAGTGCTCTTAAAGCAATGATTAATGAAGTCTGCGTGATTTTAGTACTGCCCTGGGGCTGATCGCCTAATAGAGAAGAAGCCAGATTTATTTTTTTCCAAAAGAGGACTCATTTGTCCCTATTATTTTTCTAACAGGCAACTAGAAACTTCTCTACATGATGAAGAATAAAGAGACATATTGGTATGTTTGACTCCTCAGTTTCCAAAAACTAAAAAAGGAAAAGGAATTCAGTAAAATTCTCAACTTCAGGAACACTTTGGCATAATGGTGGGGAAAATAAAAGAACTTTGCGTTAAGTGCTCATATTTTTGGTCAACTCTAGGACCCCCTGTTACCATCCACCCCTTTAACCTCAACACTTCTCATCTTAAAATATTACTTGTTTCACATGCTAATAAATTATTTGTGTATCTGATAGATATCAAAAACTTTCACATGCTATATTGCATTAAATTAGTATAATTACCTATTAATTTATTTAAATTAGTAAGCATGTATGGTGTGATAAGGTTATTTTTGTGTTAAAAATTGATGACTAAGAGGGAGCTCACAGTAGAGTTAGGAGAGCAGGATGTGTAAATAATATGCTGTTATAAGTACTGCAATAGATGTAAACAGGTTACACTGACACATCATACAAAGGAGTTAGGTAAGGCTCCCCAGGAGAGATGACCTTTTTTAGCCTTCCAGAGTAGGAGGTCATCAGCCAGAGCGAGTGGAGGTGAGAGACTTGCTATGTTAGAATAGCTATGTACTTACCAATGCATCAGTGTACCTAGAACATAGGGTGCAATGTGGAGAATGCTGTAAGAAAAGGTTTATAGGGAGACCAGGTCTGAAAGGCCTCATAGTACAGGGTGAAGCTTTTAGACTTTACTGCAGTGTGGGACCAGAAGAGGAATTTACTAGAATAGTTGTATAGATTATCATAGTAAAAACACCCCTCAGGCTGCATTTTAGAAATTGCATGGGAAACAGGCAAAAGTGCAAATGGGAAGGCCAGCTATGAGAGTTTATTGTAATCCAGGACAAGGCCTGAACAAGGCAATGGCAACTGAGATGGAGAAGAGAGGGCAGATTCAAGGACTGTTTAAGAGGTAGAAATGATAGACATGACTTTTGGATGTGATGGGTAAGGGAAGAGACTAGACTTCTGGCTTTGACCACTGAGCATTTAGTTATGCCAAAAGCCAGCACAGCGAATTGAAGAAGATGATATTTTACATGGAGGATGGTGAGTTTAGTTTTGGACATAACTAGTGAAAATACCTGTGCTTTATCTAAGATCAGACATTTGTGCAGCTGGGTGAGGGCTTAGTTCAGATGTGGGTGAAAGATGAAGATCTGAGATTTACCAGGTCTCTGTTGAAGTTATGAAAGTAGATGAGATAAACCAGGAAAATCTACAGAAGGTAAAGTAAAAATATAGATCTGAGAAACATTAACATTCATGGAGTAGGCAGAGGACATGGAGACTGCAGTCAACCTAGTATTTCTACCCACCTTCACTATCTGCAAAATTATGTGTGAAATAAAAATACCTTCAAACATATGTGAGGCTATAAGATGACATAGCCCATAGATTTTCACTGAAAAACTACTAAAGAATGTACTTCAAAATTAACCCAAAGAGAGGAATAGGGTACATCCTAAAGTTATTCACAATGACAGTAAATTTAGAAACTATTGATTAATGTAATGAGCTATAAATATAATAATTTTAAAAGGATGTATAATTCTAAACAATAATAAAGGAAATGTGTGCATTAAGATTTTATATACAAACTAGGGGTCCAGTGCCCGAATTCGTGCACCTTGAAAGGAACTGTGGCTGTATGTAAGATTTTATATACAAACTTGGGGCTAAGTGCCTGAATTCGTGCACCTTGAAAGGAACTGTGGGCCGCGAGGCTGTGATGGGCACAGGGGTGGGTCTTGGTTCATCCTCCACACCCCTGCCCAGCCCCTCCTGCTGTGGACCCCAGTCCTCTGTCTGCTGGCAGCCCCACTCCCACCACCGCCGCTCCCACGCACTGACAGCACTGGCCCCGCTTGCACCTGCTGACTGCACAGAGTGATTGGGGCCGGCGCCAGCAGCAGGTGTAAGTGGCAGCTGCTGCCTTGATTGCTTCTCAGGAGCAGGGGGAGGTGAAGAAACCCTGAGGGGCGATCGGGTCTGGCAGCCACCACTCACACCCACTGATGGCACCAAGTGATCAGGGCTGGCGCTGGGCACTGGCAGTGGGTGTGAGCACCGGGTGGGACCGTGGCGTTCAGGAGCAAAGAATTTTCAGTAACCACCAGAGGCTCGCCCTGATGACAGCAACCAGCGCCCCACCTTGATCTGTCGCCCCCACTCACCTGCTCCACCATCCCGCCACAGCTGAGGCCCACCATGTTTCCGTGCGCCCCCTGGTGGTCAGCGCATGTCATGGTGACTGGCTGTTCAGTTGTTCTACCATTCAGTCTATTTGTATATTCGGGTTTTGTATATATAGATACATCCTATATAATAAAAGTGTAGTATGGAAATTGTCCCCTTGACCTGAAGTTCTTCTGAGAGTTCAACTAGGAGGCAGGGCTGACTGGAGGAAAGGAGGGAGTACCTGGCCGGCAGCTGGCAGCCACTAGGGACCCTACCAGTACATATATAGTTATGTACAATTATATATAATCACATATTTTATTTATTTTATTCATTTATTTATATGCAATTTGAAGATTCTAAACTCTCAGAAGATTAGAAAAGTGAGGGCGAGCTATGGCCAGGTTTGGTTAGTGGTCAGAGCAAGGGCCCATTGACCAAAGTGTTGTGGGTTCGATTCCAGTTGGTCTGGTGCATGTACCTGGGTTTGCTACCTGCCCCCAGTCAGGGTCCATGCAGGAGGCAGCCAGTCAATGTGTCTCTCACATTAATGTTTCTCTCTCTCTCTCTCTCTCTCTCTCTCTCTCTCTTTCTCTCCCCCTCTCCCCACCCTTTCACTCTCTCTGGAAAACAATAGAAAAAGTATCCTCAGGTGAGGATTAACAACAACAAAAAGTGAGGGAGATAACTAAAAGTATATAAAATGATAAAGGATGGTAGAAATAACTCTAAATGTATCATTAATTTTAATAAATGTAAATGGATTATATCTGCTACTAAAGAAAAGTTTATTGAAATTTTTAAATAAATAAACAGACAAAAAGACTGTTACATATTGCTGACAAGAGATATACTTAAGCCAAATGACTCTGAAATGCTTAAAATAAAGAGATGTAAAAATATATAGCATAAAATTCTAACACAAGTGGGTACAGTAATATTAATATCAGAAAAAATAAAATTTAAGGAAACAGACTAATAGTCACAGCTAGGGATAGAAGATAATTGTAAACGTAAATAAAACAAACTGCTAGCAAGATAATAGCAATCATTTACTTGTTGTATATAGCAATATGACTTCAAATTATCTAACGTAAAATACATAAAATTTCTAGGAGAAATTACCAAACAATAGTTATAGTAGTACATTTTTAAGACGTTTTAAAAACCAGTAGATTTAACTGGCAAAAATTCAGTAAGTTTTAAAGATTTAAACAATAAAATTACTAAATGGAATATATATTTTACATTATTACATTATTTATATATTTTTTCAAGCTCAGATGTACTTAAAAGTTGACCCTTTATAAGGCAACATACTCAAAAAATTCCAAAGAATACATAACATAATTTCCTTTGACCATAATTTAATTGAATTAGAAATTAACATATAAAAATGGCCAATTTTCTTAACACTTCCAACAAAGAAGACAATAAACTTTAATAATTATGGATGAAATGGTCTTCTTGAAAATAAGAAAGGTCCCAAGATGAAAAGAAATTGAAAATATTATATAAAACTAGAGGCCGAGTGCACGAAATTCATGCACTGGTGGGGGGGCGGGGGTTGGGAGCCCTCAGCCCGGCCTGTGCCCTCTCGCAGTCTGGGAGCCCTCGGGGATGTCCAGCTGATAGTTTAGGTGGGGAGTGGGCCTAAGCCGTCAGTCAGACATCCTTAGCGCTGCCACTGAGGCTTTCCATCTCATCCCCGACTTCTGGCTGAGTGGCGCTCCCCCTGTGGGAGTGCACTGACCACCAGGGGGCAGCTTCTGCATTGAGCGTCTGCCCCCTGGTGGTCAGTGTGCATAATAGCAACCAGTTCTGTTGTCAGGCCAAAACCGGCTCTCTGACATCCCCCAAGGGGTCCCGGATTGCGAGAGGGCACAGGAGAGACTGAGGGACCCCTCTGGTGCACAATCAGGGCCGGGGAGGGATGCGGGAGGTTGGGCAGCCGGGGAAGGACCACGGGAAGGCTCCAGGGTGTTTCCGGCCCATCTCGCTCAGTCCCAATCGGCTGGACCCCAGCAGCAAGCTAACCTACCAGTAGGAGCATCTGCTCCCTGGTGGTCAGTGCACGTCATAGCCAGCGGTTGAGCGGCCTTAGCATATCATTAGCATATTACCCTTTGACTGGTTGAATGGCCAACTGGATGACTGAGCACTTAGCATATTAGGCTTTTATTATATAGGATATCATGGGATGCACCTGTGGACTAGAGACTCCCTCTGTGCCCTGAGTGCAGATATTAGAAAAATATGTATAACTTTAATCTATATTATTAAAAAATTAAGAAAATTGGAAAATAACTTATATAAGCATTCTTGAACTAGAAACAACCCAAGAGCTAGAACAATAGTGAAAATAAAAATGTAAATTGTTGAAATGGAAACAAGACCCAGTGACAGTGGAACTAATAGATGGAAGTGAGGTTGTTCTCTTTCTTTGGGGGAGGTGTGGTCAATCACTGATACTTTAAATTACTGTATGAGCTTTAAGGTAAAAACTAATATCTATAAACATCTTCCTTGAAATAAGGATTATCTTTCCAAGAGTCTGCATAGCCAAAATACTCCCTGCAAATTGCCTTTATCAGGAAAGTCTGGCATTATTCAGTGCTGTGATATCAACTTTGTAGTGAGCAGAACATATGAAACTAATAATCTTTTTTTGTATTCAGTGATTGTTGACCCATTATTGGACTATTGCTACATGATCTAATGTTGTAGTTTTATTTATAGGATTTTGATGAATTATTATTTCTTCTGTTTTTGTTATTCCTAGTAAGTTGCAATACTAACA
This sequence comes from Myotis brandtii, assembly GCF_000412655.1. Classification (NCBI taxonomy): domain Eukaryota; kingdom Metazoa; phylum Chordata; class Mammalia; order Chiroptera; family Vespertilionidae; genus Myotis; species Myotis brandtii. The sequence continues at coordinate 4,843,426 of NW_005371219.1, forward strand.
CATGAGGTTTCTCTCCACATTTGGAGCTATGCCAGTAACACCATACCATACCATACCAAGGTCTCAATCAGAAACAAATATATCCTGTAATAATGCAGGGGGCCCATCAGAACTGGCCTATGGCTTGCCAAGAAATGTCAGACTTTTACACAACAGGAAATCAAGTTACTTTTAAGGCAATCCTCTTGCTGCAAACTTTCTTAATCAGATTATGTCCATATCCAGAAAGGAAAAAGGAAAACTAAGGCCCTAGCTTACTATTTCCAGCTTTAAGCATGTTTTGGCTGATAATGAAGGTAACTGATGCCAGGGTGACATTCAAAGCCTCAATTATCTAGTTTGTTTTCTCATTTCTATATTTTACTTTACATTTCGTGGTACACTCTGTATCAGAAAATAGAATGGAAAGTACGGTTCTTATTTTAGGTATATTGTGGGAAATCTAGGGGATTATTAGAGTGAGTATATGCAATTTTAAGGGGAAAAATACTTTGAAAAATTATGATTATCTGGCCAGTACTTCTCACTGGTTTGACACAGCCTACATTCTGAAGCTGGTCATTATTCCGCCTGCAGAAGAAGACCTATATGAATGATGCACATTAATGTGTAGAGAGAACTTCAGCAAGTATATTTCCTTTTTTATTTAGCATTCACAACCAAAACAGGGCTATTTTTAAAGACTACAATCCATGGCCTTCATGCCCGAGTCTTAGCTTCCTAAATCGGAAAGTGCCAGAAATTACACTTTGAACCTCCAAATAGCGGGAGTTGGACAGAAGTGTATTTTTGGATACCAAATGTGCTCTCATATCCTTCCAACCCTGCAAAATCAAACAAGCAGGAATTTCATTATCTGGGCGTTCAGCCTTTATCCCTCACAACTGTCTCTGTCTTCCTGTGACCCTGTTCCACTGCACCAGACAGAGCCATAACTGTTTCTGTGTTCATTTCCATCACACCGCCACCACCCCTCCGTCTCCCTCCCTCTCTCTCTCCCCTTCCAGCAGCGAAATGCTTCAACAGAAGGAGAGAAAACTCAAAGGGTCCCCCTTTACTAACTAGAACTAAGATGAATTGTGTCAGAGTTCAGAGCCCCGTTGTTGCTTTGACATGAAATCACTGCCCTTGGTTTCTGCCAAGGCGGGTGTCAGCTGGTGAATTATAACACTGGCAGACAGGACTGAGATAAGCAAAAAGTACAATGACAGCTGCTACACAGAACTATTCTTTCTGGCCTAGTGAATACAAAAATACATTGTGTAAATAAAGACAGACAGCTTCATTATGCAATTGTCTGCTACTGTGTCACTGCTAAAGAACACGTATTGATTCTGGAAAATTTACCCAGACTCTTCAAGCTCTTGGCATGTAGGAGGCACTAAGGAAAGTAATCATCTAATGTAATTTTCTGACATTAGAGCGGAACCAATATGTAAAGTTAGTGTAATGTCTCATTATTTTAGGCATTTGATACTCAGCATTTTTTAAAAGCCAGTTTTGCATTCAAGTCCACAACTATATGTATTTTTTTTTTTAGTAAAATTCCAGGGATTTGACTGGGTTTTCACAAATTATGAAGTATGTGTGTTGTTCTGCTCAGGTTGCCATTACAAAATACCATAGACCAGATATCAAATACCATAGAATAAAATACTAGGTGGCTTAAATATCAGAAATTCATTTTCTCGAAGTTATGGAAGCTGGAAGTTCTAGATCAGGGGTGGGCAAACTTTTTGTCAGTGTGTGCCAAAACCAGCAAAATCTCTGACTCAAAATTCTTCTGCGTGCCAACCCTAATTTTTGGAGAACATGTTATGCATACTTGATATCTCTTAAGGTGTACATATGTGAAGAACCTTAAAGAAATAATAAAATTCATTCGAGCGACAAAAACACAGTATATGATGATGAAAAATACATTTATTTTTTAATGTATACATGTACACTGATAGTCCGACAGAAAACTTTATGACTCCGTTTGATATTATCAGTGGGACTTTTGCTGCTGCATCACTGATGACAGAGATTTTACATCAGGTTTATATTTCGTGACCTTCAGAGATATGCACGAGCTACTACTTTCATCCGTCAGGCTACTCCTATTACGAGACTTAACAAAATTCATCACTGAGAACAAAGATTCACAAGCATATGTGGATGAAACCAAAAAAAAAAAAATTTATCTGAAAAATAAAAAAGTCGATATTAAGAAAAAAATTGTAAATGGAAGATTATAAGAGAGGGTTTCGCGTGCCAGCAAAAGTTACTGGCGTGCCATGTTTGGCACTCGTGCCAGGGGTTGCCCATCCCTGTTCTCGATCAAGGGCCAACAGGGTCACTTTCATGTGAAGGCTATATTTCTGGCTTGCAAATGGCCACCTTCTTGCTGTTACCTCACCTGGGGGAGGGGGTGGGGAGGGAACAAGCTCTTTGGACACTAATCCTATTAAGTCAGGGCCACACCCCTATGGCCTCATTTAATCCTAATTACTTTCTTAGAGGCCCCATCTCCAAATAGAGCCACACTAGGAATTGTGGCTTCCACATATGAATCGGAGAGGACAAAACACATTCTATCTACAACCAGGGTGGGGCCAACTTGATTTTTGCTGTAAATGAACTGCCTGGTGATCTTAACCCTTTGTCTTCTGGTTAGTGATTCCTAATATACTAAATTGTATTTTCAGTAAGATGTTATTTAGTGATTATCTTTTCTCATTTTGTAACACAATATTAGGCATTCATCAGGAGAAGTAAGATGTGTGTATAGTGCGATAGTGTTCAAGGTATGTTTCATGGACACCTGTGGGTCCTCAAGACCTTTTTTGGCAAAGTCAAATCTATTCTCAGAATAATGCCCAGTTGCTATTTGCCTTTTCCATGACATTCACACTGATGGTACAAAAGTGTTGGGGTAAAATTACTGGCACTTTAACATGAATTAAGGCAGTAACACTAAACTGTACTAGTAATCATTGTATTACCACCCCTGTCCTTTGGTGTCACTGCCTCAATTCACATGAATGTGCCAGCAATTTTACCACCATCACATTTGTACCATCATTGCACATACATATACATACACATACATATATGAAATGTTAAAAATAAAAGCATAAACTGTTGAAATAGAAACAAAAACAATAGTAGAACCAATAGATGAAAGTGAGGTTGTTCTTTTCTTTTGGGTAGATGGGTTCTGTCACTGATACTTTAAAAGTACTGTATGAGCTTTAAGGTAAAAACTAATAACTACAAACATTTTCCTTCAAAAAAGGATTATCTTTTCAAGAGAATACATAGCCAAAACATTCCCTGCAAATTGTTCTTTATCAGACAAATCTGGCATTATTTAATGCTGTGATGTGATATACCAGTATATGTATAGTGCTAGGGGCCCAGTGCACGAATACGTGCACCTTGAAAGGAACTGTGAGCCATGAGGCTGCAGTGGGCACAGAGGCATGTCTTGGCCCATCCTCTGCGCCCCCGCCTGGCCCCTCCTGCCGCAGCCCCTGGTCCCTGTCTGCTGGCAGCCCTGCTCCCGCCGTCACCGCACCCACGTGCTGATGGTGCTGGCCCTACTCCCACCCACTAACAGCATAGAGCAATTTGGGCCGGTGCCAGCAATAGCTGCAAGTGGGGCTGGCGCCATAAGTGGGTGCAAGTGGTAGCTGCTGCCCCAATCGCCCCTTAGGAGCAGGGGAGGTGGAGAAGCCCTGAGGGGCAATCAGGGCTGGCAGCTGCTGCTTGCACCCGCTGATGGTGCCGAGTGATTGGGGCCAGCACTGGGCGCTGGCAGCGGGTGCGAGCAGGGCTGGCGCTGGCAGCAAGTGTAAGTGCTGGGCGGGACTGTAGCATGCGGGAATGAAGACTTTTCAGTAACTACCAGAGGCTCATCCCGATGACAGCGACCGGTGCCCTGCCTTGGTTTGGTGCCCCCCCACTCACCTGCTCCACCATCCCACCATGGCTGACGCCTGCCATGTTCTGCACTCTGCCACCTGCTGCCGATGCCCGTATGTTCCGTGTGCACCCCCTGTGGTCAGTGCACGTCGTAGTGACCGGTTGTTCCGTTATTCTGCTGTTAGGTCTATTTGCATATTAGCTTTTTATTATATAGGATATGCACACACATATATAAGTATTTATGTGTTATATATATGCAGATTTCACTGAAGATCATCCTTAATGAAAAAGTGTTATTTATAATTTTATTAGACTTTTTACCCTTGAGTATCCATCTCTTTAATATTTTGTGTCAATATGAGAAGTATGCATGAAGTACTTGCTCCATACTGAAGTATGGTATTTAATGGAATCTTGAGCAGAAGCATTTGTATGCATGTTTGAATTATAAGCTGAATCGGCACTCTGCCACCTGCTGCTGATGAAACACCATTTTTACTTGAAAGAACAATTGACAAACAAATTATAGCTATTCACACTTATGTATTTGGCAGACATTTTCTGGAAAAGTAATGAAATAAGCCTGTCACTTCAAGGAAAACAACTGACAGAATTTGTTTCCAATGATAAAATTTGAGCTTTCAAGGAAAATTTGAATTTTAGAAAACTTATATTTATTTACCACTGTGGCTTGAAAATACTTAAAAGACTTCAGTGATGTTAATGTGATTCTTTTTTTAAATAAATTTTATGTTAAGAAATGAGTTCACATTTAGAAGCTACATAATTTGGTGAACCGATATTTTCCATACAATTAATGCTTGGTCTCACACAATCATTCATGAATAAAGGACCCATTCAGCATGCCATATAGACCAATGGATTTCAAACTGAGTACAAACATTTCTTTGATATTGTTTCAAATTCCATTGGAGCTAACCTTCAAGAAACTACCTCTAATTGAGCTTTTGGCATAATATCAAAGATGAATATATACAATATCTAAAAAGGCAATTGACATATTTCTCCCTTATCCATTTGCATGTTGGTATGAGGCTAAATTTTCTTCATATGCTTTAACCAAAACAATATATTTGAACAGATTGAGCAGAAGCTGATCTGAAGACCCAGCTGTCTTCTATTAAGCCAGCCATTAGAGAGATTTGGCAAACATGTCAAACAATATGTAACTCTTTCTAGAATTTTTTTTTAATTTTGAAAATATAGTTATTTTGGTTTTAAAGTGTTATTAATGTTAGCATGTAATATGTTTATTGTTATTTATTTAAATTAATTAATAAGTAATATTTTATAAAATGTTTAGTTACAGGATAAACCTTGAGAGAGCTAGCATACAGAAACAAAACTTCATTGAGATCCTCAATAGTTTTGAATAGTGCAAAGTGTCCTGAAACCATAACAGCATGAGAACCACTGGTGTAGTAGAAAGATAATAGCATTTGGCAACTGAAAAACCTTTTATTTTTTTAATGTAAGTTCTGCTGGTTATTTTTTAAAAATATATATATTTCAAGTTCAGAGAGGAAGGGAGAGGGAGAGTGTTGGGGAGCACACGAGACTTGGTTGGAAAGTTTGTAAGGAGGACATTCTGAGAAAAGGAAAGTGTGTGGAAGGCCGCCTGCACTGTTTATCAGAATTCCGACTTAGGGGAGACTTAGGGGAGTGTCAAAGGCCTAATTATTCCTTGTCCTTTCAAAACAAGCCTGTGCATGTGCAGACCCCTGGGGGTTTACTGGAATCCTTATGCTTAATTCCTGGATGCCCTTGCCTGCAGGACAATGTAAACATGTGTCCTCCCAAGATTACTCACCCTACTGATTGTATCTAAAGAGAAAAATTCCAATAAAAGCCTAATGAGGCAGGCAATAGAGGCTGCCCTGGCCACTAGAGTTGGGGGCCCCTTAGCCCTCTCTTTCACAGTCAAACTGTGTCTGAGGAATCTGTTCACCCGTCGTTCAGGGGCCGCTGGTCAGCCCCAGCAGGAGAGAGAGATCGAAACATCAATGATGAGAGAGAATCATTGATTGGGTGCCTCCTGCATGCCTCCTACTGGGATCGAGCCTGCAACCTCAACTGAGGCATGTGCCCTGACCAGGATCCAAACTGTGACCACCCGGCTCAGGGGTCGATGCTCAACCACTGAGCAACACAGGCCTGACTCTGCTGTTTATTTTGTGAATTGGGGCAAGTTATATAATTCTGAGCTGTAGTTATATTATTTATAATTTCGAGATAATAAAGGCCTACTTCACATAAATCGTTTTGTAAGGATTTATTTAATGAGATCATGAACATGAAAGCACTTTATAAACTGTAGAGTGCTAAACAGTTTCAGTTGCTACGTTGATGTTTGTCTCTAGCACAGACTTATGGTACTGACAAGAAACTGAAAGCTCACAGAATTTTCTTTTACCTCTTTATTCTTGATTTGCCGCTCTTATCCTGTTCATCAACAACAACAAAACAAAGATGATCCGTGTCACGTGTCACCCTTTCATTCAAGGCTCTCTACAGCAAGGCCTTAACTTACCTGTCCCCAGTTACCCTTCATAAAGCACTTATGAGAGGCTCAGGTCAAAGCAGTTCTACTTGTAGGTCCAGCATTGTGCTTTCTGCTCAGGTTGTTCTTGTCTGAGGTGGTGCATAGAACCCTTCCATCTTCAAGACCTGCTCCCAAATCCTTATGAAGCCATTCCTGCCACTCCTCTCCTCTCCTGAATTTGGAAATGGTTTTCTCTTTTTTGACTCTGCACATCAATTAACCTCTTTACCTGTGCTTCTCCCGATTCACTTGCCTTTGCAGTTATTAACCTGAAGGCACTTCTCTTGGACCACGATTCTCATCTAAAGGATGTTTTTATGCTCACCTTTATTATCTGCAAAGAGATTTGCTCAATTGAGGTATTGGATAAATCTGCATTGAGTAGAATTGAATTAATAAGTATGCCAACAACATTTTATATTAAGAGAATAATTTGTGTATAAGAGACAAGGTGGCATATGAAGCTTAACTTCTTTTGAAGTCTGAAAACAGTTCCCTATGCATGCACTGTAGGGGGAACATATAAAAAACTATTTGTGATTTTCTTATTGAAACAGGTAAAGATTGCTTCCCTCTCACATCTCTTTCATACATTTCCTGTCCCCGATGATATATACATCATGTGGAGTTGCGTAGCACACCTATATAAATTTCCATGAGCCAATTTGGTGGTTTGATTCAATAAATTGAACTGAAAAACAAAATTGGACTGTGTGCAGTCCATTTCAGAAAACTTATTTTGCCTTTGTCTTCCATTTTTTACTTCTCAGGAATGTAAAAACTTATTTTGCCTTTGTCTTCCATTTTTTACTTCTCACTTAGAGATTATTGAATTTTTTTTAAGTCTCAAAGGATCCCTAGCCTTTAATTCCTGTTTAAAGAAGGCCATATAGAGTCCCTGTCCCTCCTGGTAAACTGCAAGGTTAGTGTGGAGTAGTGCTGACCAGTTGGACTTTTTCCAATAGTGGAAATGTTCTCCATCAGTGCTGTCCAGCACAATAGCCACTTAGTCACAAGGTGCTTTTGAGGACATGAAGCATGGTTAGTGCAACTGAAGACTCAATTTTAATTTCTTTTCAATGTAATTCATTTAAGTTTAAATTAAATTTCAATTTCAACAACACTGAGTAGTGCCACTTTATTTGACAGTGCATGTCACCAACTTTTGTCGGGGGGACAATTGGCATAACCATCTAAAAGTAACTGAAGTTACTCTTTTTACTTCAAGAAACACAAAACAGGAAATGCCTTTTATTTTAAGACAGGAACAGGGAAGAAGAACTTTTGATGAGAGGCAAACAATAGAGAAAATAGAAACACAAAAACAGATATCCAAAGTGACACAGTTAAACTAAAAACTGATGAAGGTGGACAGGATATTGTGGGGATTCTGAGGAGTTAATTAGATAAACTTCCATCTCACCCTGTGTTTCATTTAGATTGTCTCTAAATTATTATCACTTATAATATTAACCTTTTATAATCTTGTCATCCATTAATCATTCTTCTCTAATTGTTTTCTTCCATCAAACTTAAGGAGAACTGGTGTTCCCTAAGATAATTCTAGAATTTCACTAAAATGAAATGAGTTGTGTTACCACAGTAATGTCCAGAAACATATTAACCCAAGGGATGCATACAACTAGGTCAAGGGCAGGTGTGGGTATGGATTTATTCAGAAGCACAAAGAAAGGAAGTATCAAAAAATAGTATTCTTATTAATTGAGAAAGAGAAATGTTCTCCATCAGTGCTGTCCAGCACAATAGCCACTTAGTCACAAGGTGCTTTTGAGGACATGAAGCATGGTTAGTGCAACTGAAGACTCAATTTTAATTTCTTTTCAATGTAATTCATTTAAGTTTAAATTAAATTTCAATTTCAACAACACTGAGTAGTGCCACTTTATTTGACAGTGCATGTCACCAACTTTTGTCGGGGGGACAATTGGCATAACCATCTAAAAGTAACTGAAGTTACTCTTTTTACTTCAAGAAACACAAAACAGGAAATGCCTTTTATTTTAAGACAGGAACAGGGAAGAAGAACTTTTGATGAGAGGCAAACAATAGAGAAAATAGAAACACAAAAACAGATATCCAAAGTGACACAGTTAAACTAAAAACTGATGAAGGTGGACAGGATATTGTGGGGATTCTGAGGAGTTAATTAGATAAACTTCCATCTCACCCTGTGTTTCATTTAGATTGTCTCTAAATTATTATCACTTATAATATTAACCTTTTATAATCTTGTCATCCATTAATCATTCTTCTCTAATTGTTTTCTTCCATCAAACTTAAGGAGAACTGGTGTTCCCTAAGATAATTCTAGAATTTCACTAAAATGAAATGAGTTGTGTTACCACAGTAATGTCCAGAAACATATTAACCCAAGGGATGCATACAACTAGGTCAAGGGCAGGTGTGGGTATGGATTTATTCAGAAGCACAAAGAAAGGAAGTATCAAAAAATAGTATTCTTATTAATTGAGAAAGAGAAAAATATACTGTTTTAAGTTTTATGGGAGATTTGGATATATATTAAAGGATCTGACTCTTCTTCCTTGTTCCCCTCATTTTGTTATTAAATGATCTATATGGCTGTAAAATTTAAGATGTTGATAATTGGCAAACGTGTTTAGTAAAGGTTATTAAGTTCCATGAAAAAATTAATAGTGTTCTCTCCATTGTAATCTCTAGACTGTGAATAATATTGATTCAGCTACATCTGCCAAAGCAGGTGGTAACCCTAATGACCTAAATCAAATCCACACATTACTGTAAAAATGGATAATATACTTAAAGACCACCACTAAAGTTGAGACAATAGTAAATTGGAACTATTGCCCATGATTTCAGCTAAGCAAACCATACAGTTGAAAATAGAATGAACTTAATGTATACTCCTCCTAAGAATATTCCTTCTCCAACCTTTTCATCACTAACAAAACCCTAAAAGTAATAATCTATAATATTGTCATAACTTCACTAGTATTAAAAAACTCAGTAAAAAGACACTTGTAAAAAATTATCTTTATTGTTGAAAGTATTACAGATGTTGACCCACACACACTCCCCACCCCCAATCAGGCCTTCACCACACTATTTTCTGTGTCCATGGGTTATACATACTATTATATGCATGTAAATTCTTTGGGTAATCTCTTCCCATCCCCCCTTCCCCTTTCCCTCTGAGATTAGTCAGTCTGTTCCATGCTTCTATGTCTCTGAGTGAGATCATGTGATATTTGTCTTTCTCTGTCTGACTTATTTCATTTAGCACAATACTCTCCAGGTCCCTCCATGCTGTCTCAAAGGGGAATAAAAAGCTTCCGCACAACAAAATAAACCATCAGCAAAATGAAAAGGGAGTCCACTGTATGGGAGAACATACTAGTACTTGCCAATGATATATCTGATAAGGGGTTAATTCCCAAAATATATAAAGAACTCACACAACTTAACAAAATGAAGACAAACAATCCAATTTTAAAAATGGGCAAAGGATCTAAATAGACACTTCTCCAAAGAGGACATACAAAGGCCAAGAGATATATGAAAAAATGTTCAAAGTCATTAGTCATCAGAGAGTTGCAAATTAAAACAACAATGAGGTATCACCTCACACCTGCCAGAATAGCTACCATCAACAAATCAACAAATGACAAGTGCTGGCGAGGATGTGGAGAAAAGGAAACCCTAGTACACTGCCTGTGGGAATGCAGACTGGTGCAGCCACAATGGAAAACATATGGAGTTTCCTCAAAAAACTAAAAATTGAACTGCCATTTGACCCAGTGATCCCACTCCTAGGAACATAACCTAAGAATCTCGAAACATCAATCATAAAGAATATATGCACCCTGATGTTCATAGCAGCACTATTTACAATAGCTAAGATCTGGAAAGAGCCCAAGTGCTCATCAGATGAGTGGTTAAAAATGGGGTACATTTATATAGTAAAAAATAAACTTTGAAGTAGGTTTTATTATACATTACGTCTAAAATGGCAATGTTTCTTAAACTAATGGTCTCAGAGCATTGCGAAATTAATTTAGTGGGTCTCAATAACAGGTTTATCTGTTTAAGCAAAATAAGATGAGATAGACTAGACTCAGTCTTACTAGAGTGTGTTGCAGATAGTAAAGATAACCATTGCTTTAAGAAATTTTGTTTCATTTAGATAAAATATATTTGTTTGTATACTGGTTCTGTTGTATAATGCTTTTACCTTATGGGTTACCTTGCAAAAGACCATTTTAATTAAACATTCATTTGACTTAGTACTAGTTCAAACAAGGGTAAACCTTTCACACAGAGAAGCACACTTTTTTTTTTCTTGGCAATGGAAAAGAATCATAACCTATTCATGGAAATTTTCTTGTTGATATTTTTGGGTTAAAAAGTGAAATTATGAGGGTTTGTTGAATTGAAATATAAATGTATGGGAAATCTGATAGTTAATTGGTGTTTGGCGCTTTGTGGCCCTCTCAACCTTGAAATATATGCTCCTCAGTTTGGGGAAATTTTCTTGAATTACTTCTTTGGTAATCTTCTTTCCTCTATTTCTTTTGTTCTTCTTTTCTGGAGCTTTTATTTGGATGTACCCCCTAGTAGACAAATTAGCTCATTTCTCATCTTTTATTTTCTATGATATTTTGCTGTTTTTTTGCTCTGCCTTCTGGAAGATAAGCTCCTGTTTATCATCTTAACCTTCAGTTGGATATTTTGTTTCTTCTACCACCCTTTTAATATCCAAGAGCACCTCCCTCCCATTTTTTTTTTATACAGGCATCTCTACTGTCATTGAGCTTCACTTCATTGCACTTTATCGGCATTGTATGTTTTACAAATGTAAGACCTTTCAGCATCAAAAATATCATCACTCTCTTTATTGCTATTCTGCTTTGTTGCGGTGTTCTGGAACCCACAGTATATCCGAGGGGGGGCTGATGCTTAGTGAGCCTGTGCCTTAGCTCCCCCCTCTCCCCACCTCGCCCCCACCCACCTTGGTTAGGTGGGACAGGATGGCTATAAATGCAGCCTTTTTCCATGGTCTGTTAGGCTTTTATTAAACCCCAGCAAATTAGGCTGAGCTTAATTAGTTTCTCCTGCGGGCAGGCCTTCTGAAGAGTAAGTACTCTGGCTTCTCAGCGATTCCTTTCCATCCCCCACGCCCCACCTGAAGCCTGAGAGGATTGTTCTCGCTTTTTCCCATGAGCGCCTGCTCTGGCTCCGGGAGGTAAAGCTCACAATACTGTGCTATCCTGGAGGCGCCCCTATGATTGGGTCCCCCTGGTGTTCTCAACTCTGTTAGCCACGCCGAACCCCCTGCAGGTAGTAAATTACAGCTCAGGTCTCCTATCCCAGCGCCCTTCTCCCGGCTGTTTGGCTCCCGAGTCCGCTTTGTTAACCTGTAACTATCTTCCTTTCTTCAGGGCTGTTTCTGCGCCTGAGTCTCAGCTCCGGTGAGTTTTAAATATGTTCCTTTCTCTATAGCATTTTGTTTCATGTTTGAAATGTGTTCACTTATCTCTGAAATACACAGTTGGCATATATATTACTTCATCCTCCTTGCCTCGTCTCTCCTCCATTTTGTCCATCTTCTGTTTTGGACTAGTATTCACACTGAATGTCTTTGTGAAAGGTCTGATGATTCTTTATAGAAGAGTGTAGTGCTGCTGGAAAGCTGATTGGAAGCTCTGTGTATGTGGGTGGGTCCTGTGGACAGTGGTCCTCATTGAGAATTAGCCAGCTGGTCTTTGGGGCATGACCGTGTCAGTGTCTCAGACCTTTATTCTTTGCCTTCTCTCTCCATTCTTGAGTTGACCTTTTTAACTTTTATATAAATTTTGGAATGTTTGTTATCCCATTCCTTTCCACTTTATGTAAATTACATACAAAATTTAGAATCTGTGTTTTTTTTTTAATTCCTTTGATTTTATTTGATTTTGCAATCCTTAAACACAGCACACATCTACCTCCCAGTTATTTCGGTTTTTATTGGCTCTCAATCATGTTTTAGAGTTTTCTCTGTAAAGGCGTTACACATCTTTCATTAGATTTCTTCCTAATTTCTAGACATTTCATACTTTTCAATTTGTTTTAGTAAATGGTATTTAAAAAATCTTCTTCTAATTGCTTGTTGCAATTATATAAGGATATAATAATTTATGTGTATTGACTTTATCAATTTCATAAATTAACTTTTGAAGTATATTTATCTGTGTATTCTTTTGTAATTTCTCCCTATGCAATCATGTCATCTTGCTAATAGTTTTCACTCTTCTTTTGCAATCTATGAACCTTTTTTTCTTCTTCCTGACTCATGCACTGACTAGGACAGATATGGGGAGGGAATGGCAGGTGTCTTTGTTTTATTCCACCTCAAGGATAAACCATTCCATGGCTCAGTAATAAATGTGGTATTTACGTTTCTTTACTTTAAAACCACTTGTAAGGAAGTTTCCTGCTTTTGCTTATTCATAGTGTATTTTAAAAACAATTATTGGATATTGAAATTTATTAATGGCTTTTTTGCATCTAAAGTATGCTTTTTCTATCTTGTCTTTTCAGTGTGGTGGATTAAAGGGATTGATTTTCAAATGTCAAACGAATTTTGCATTAAAATAAACCCATTTTGATCATGATTATTTCTGCATATTGCTAGACTATGCTAATTTTTTAATGATTTTCACATACAAGTTTATGAAAGTGACTTATCTGTTGATTTGAAATTTTATTTTCTTAAAATGTCCGTGTCACATTTTGGTATTAAGTTTTGTTGGTCTCAAAAAAAAAAGCGTTGCTAAATATTTCTTGTTTTTCTGATCTCCACAAAATGTGTGAGATTTGATTTATATCTTCCTTAAATAATTGGTAGAAATAAACATAATCTGGATCTGAAAACTTCTTTATTGGAAAGTTATTCATTATAAATTGATTTTTAAAAATTGACATACCACTACTCAGATGTTTTATTCCTTCTCCTATTGATGTTGGTTATTTGCATTTTCCTAGGAATTTTTTCACTTAATCTATTTTTTAAAAATTATTGTGCTAAGTTGTTTATAATATTCTCTTATTGTTAATTTAATGATTCTAGTAACTTGTAGTGATCCCCTTTCGCATTCTGATGTTTGTTATTTGTGTTTTTTTCCTTTTCCTTTTTCCCTTATTATAGTCTCATCTGGGGGTTATTTTTTATTAGTTATTTCAAAGAACCAACTTTTGGATATTTTTGCCTCTAAGACCTATGCTTTATTAATTTTTGCTCTCATTTTTTTCTTATATATAGCTCCTTTGGATTCACATCCCCTTATTTTATTTTGCCTCTCTCTGCCTTTGGGTTAATGAAAACCATTGACATTGGGTTTTTTAAATGTTTTCCTTCTCAAATTGATCAACGGAGTGTATGGTGTGAATAACTTAATCTATTAAAGAGTCATAATTTTTAAAATTATATTTAATTAATACTTCCTGTGAGAAAATTGCAGTTTTTGAGATAGAGATTTGAAGCATTCTGATAATATCATGTTATTGGGGAAAATCTATGTAGAACTAAAATATTTTGATTAACATGTGTTAGAGAAAAAAAGTTACCAAAAGTAGCAATATTTCTAAAATTGAAAGGCAGAATTAAGTATAGGGACTCTTGGGTGTATAATATGATATACAGAATAGTGAATATGTTATTAAAATTAAATTTTAAAAGCTATATATAAATGTCAAATTAATTATAATTGTTGGTGTACTTTAAATGGAAAAGTGGAAAAGAACTCATATATTATTGGTGTTACTTTCACAAAAGGCAAAGAGACATAGTCTTTCATATGTAATTTTAAAAATTGACATATTATGGATCAGTTTTAAAGAAATTCTGAAAGTTGTAAAATACATTTTTTAAATGTGAATGACTTACACTTGAGTTAAAAACATAGTTACCAAATGAATAATGATTGGATTGTAAAGTTAAGACTTAATGGTATTTAAAATTGCTATAAATGTATGGAAACAGCTTCCATTTTCATATTCTACTCATTTTGCCTTACATTTCTGTTTTGATTATCTTTCTTTTAACTTCTTTTGCTGAACAGTGTAGGAGTCTAAATTGGCTTCATTTAAAATGCCATTATTTTAGAGCACCTATAGGAAGTATGTCATAAAATAAGCCTTTTGTGAATATTTATGATGAATGAACCTTCTCTCCAAAGTAATAGTAATAGCTGGGTGATATAGTTCATAATGATTAGGATATGGCTTTTGCGCTGTATTGATAAAGAATCCTGAAAGAAAAAGGAATGGCCATTAGGGTTTGTAATGTAGGACAGTATTTATAATTTATTAATGATCACATATTTAGTTATGTGCTGCACAGTATACCAATCTACTTACATGCGAAGTCTCATTTAATGTTCATAAGTAACCACATAAAGAAGGTATGTTTGACCCATTTAACAGACAAGATAGCTGAGGACTAAAGAAACAAACCATTTGCCTAAGGTCAGTTGAGTAGTACTGAAATTTAATCCAAGAAATCTCTCAATATATTTTTAAAATAGGGAATAATGAAAATAAATACTACAGTTCTGTTATTTAAACAAATGGCATCCTGGAACTTGATGTTATCTTTCAGGTGAAAAGTATTTATAGCTCTTTCATTACCATTTAGAGCTTTCAGATGTTTGAGATGATCTTGTATTTGGAATAGGAGTTTTTGCTAGCCAAACATACCACCGAGAACAAACAGCAAGGAGCTTTTCTTAGTCTCTGGACATCCCCCTATTTAGAAAGTTTGCTAATTTTGAACAATGTTCTAGTTATTATTCTTCGACCGCCAAAGAAGCAATGGTTTATAGGCGTCAACAATATACTGTGAACCTCAACACCTGGATTTTACTGTTGAGACAAAGTTTAAACATTTGTAGGACAAGTGTGTAGATGATACAAATAACTAAAACTGCCTTTTAAAAAATGTTCAAGGGCACGCAACATAAACAAAGCTTTATTTCTAAAAACCACACTAACTTTAAACGTGCTTTCTTTTCTCAGTGGTAATTTTATGTTCAAATGCTGACTGTATTATGGGCTTTCCAGACAAACGAATTGTTTCACTCTTGTAGCCTGGCTGCCATCCCCAACTCCTCTCTCTCTCTCTCTCTCTCTCTCTCAAGTTATTTTGATTGTGTTCAGGGAAAGGATTGGTCCCTGGTTAGGTAAGGCTGATGGCAGAAAATCATATCCCACCCAGAAGGATGTTGCCTCAGTGCTTTCAGAAATGCATTTTACAATGAAAAGTAAATTGCAAAAATGTTGGTGACAAGTTTAACCATTTTCAGTGTATGATCAAAAAGGAATGTGAAATTTGGTAGAGGAGTTTTTAATGCCAGGGTTATATAATTTCAAACTGGTTTTCTGATTAAAAAAGAAAGGAATTCTCTTCTGAAGCATAAAACAAAATTTATATTAACAGGAACCTCAGGATTGCTTTTTGCAATCTCTGTGTTTGTGGCGATGAGAAATAAAAATTAATGTTCTTGGCTTCTCTTTTCTTGTTTATAGAAAAATCTGATGCTGTGTATGCCTTGTGTTTTTACTATGCCAGAATCTCAGAATATTCATAAAGTGAGTTTATTGTAAAGCTTATATATCTCCCTCTAACTAAATTGAAGAAAGGAGATGTAATCAACTCATGCAATTCATTGCATTTGTAGTCTCACGTGATCTCTCATTACGGAATGTAGTTCACATGAGGACTTTGTACAGTTTCTTCCAAATCTATACAATTTGTTTTGCTCTGGAATTTACAATGCCATGGCTATTATTTTTCTTAACTATTTTGACCTCATTTTATTTCTAATCGATAGCCTTTTCAATCCCCTCATAAAATAAAACTAAAACAAAGCAAACAGCCAAAGAAGAGCATTTGTAAGTGATTCTTGTAATAAGTGAGTTGTTTTAGTGCCAGTTTTACGAATATCTGAACAAAAGAGTAACAACAAGCAAAGTGATCAGGATGCTATAATTGCATGTATTCTTTGCTTTATCTAGAAGCAAACGGGGAAAAAGTCTACTAGCCTTTGTTTCTAATATTTACTAGTATCTTAAAACCAGTCTTTAGAGTTCCATAATATGTTATATTCTGTCTAAATACAGACAGGTTTCACTAAGTCTGCATTTTAGAATGCAAGAGCTGAAAGGGCTTTTAAAACTCCTCTAGCTCAAACTATGCATATCCAAGTTAGGACAGTGGAGGATTGAGACATGACAGTGTGATTCACTCAAGGGCTCTCAACCATGTGGCAGATCCAGTGAATCAATCTAGGGTTCCGACTCCCAGGCCAGTAGTCTTGGCAACATCACTCTGCCTTCACTAGAATTTAGCATATATTAGTATGTACACAGTCATAGGTTAGAATATATATAAATACATGTTGTGCTTCTCTATGAATGTAAATGTACGTATATTGGTGCAAGAGCAAAGAAAGTGGTTAGGTCAGAGAATGGAAAAGCATGGAATTTAACCACTGTTTTGAGATTTAAAAAAAATCAAGGACATGCATGGCAAGTGAAAGGTATTTCAAGCCATGAAGGTCATTAGGAGCCTTTGTTCTGTCAACAATCTATTTGAAGAAGCTGCAAGAAAAGGAAAATATGTCCCAGAAAAATTCTAGTAGGTTGAAAGCTTGAGCTGGGAATGAGAAAAGTACAGTGTTTACATAGAAAATTGGTCCAATGTCATTTATGATGAAAATATTTGGATTATGTGTTTTTCTTCTGCAAACTAATAATTAAAATAATATATAATGTAGAGTTAAATAATAAATGTGAATTAATAAGCAGTTATTTATGTGAACTGTAAGAATCACTGCTCAGAAAATATAAAGATGTTTATATTTGATTCTATTTTTTCAAGAGACTTCTGCTTACATAATGCATGCAACCTAGTACTCCTTTTTACCCTATCTGGGAATATGTCTTGTTGTCTGAAATACCATAATGTTGGTGGTTGTTGTTGTTTTTCTAATCTACATGTATCTAATTTACATGGATTTTTTCCAGTTTATTACATTTAACCTGTATCTTGCATCATTCTCCCTATCTCCATTATCACAGCAACAACTTTTTTTTCAATGCACTTTTTATTTGAGAATGTTAAACAGTGAAAGTGCTAGGAGTCGTGCTGTATAGACAAAGCTAACATAGATGTCTTAAAGAGCTTCAAATTGATCATTTTTCTCTAAGTGATGTAAAAAGTATTTTAAAATGTCTTCAAATTTGTAGACCAAGTGCACAATGTGATAATCAATGAATTATACAAATCTCAGGACACTTGCAATCACCAAGTATCCATCATGGGTTCTAAACTTGAAAATAACCAGATTTTTGCCTTCCAAGGTTGTTTTATTATTATTATTTTGATTTAAGATACTCAAAGCTATGGAGTGGTTCCTATCCTTAGTGAAGGACGATTTTGCAGATTAGGTATTGTTTGTGTTGCTGCTCTTTAAAGAGGTGGTGGGAAGTTCCTTACCCAATTCCTGCTTCCTCAGGGTCCCAAGTAGCTATTGTTTCCTCTGGACACAAATATTCTGAAGGTCTGCCCTGCCGCCTTGTGTATGCCTCAGAGGAAGGGAGGGGACACTCTCTTGCACTCCCTGATTGTACAAACATTGAGATGATGGAATGGGTGGAGGGAAGCTACGTGTCAGAGAGCCTGTTTACCTAAGTGAGAAAGCTCGCTCCAACTGCTGGACTTTGCTCTCACCCCACATTACTATTCAATGCATCTCAAATTCTTGCAAAAACATGAGGCACTTGTTTAAAACCATGTAAGCAATTATTTTTATGAAACCTAAGCATGTCCTTTAGAGATTATAGATTATTTTTTATAAGAAAATAAACTGATCATGTAAAATTCTTGGTAGGGGGCAACAAATAGCTCATCACATGTTCTGTTTTTTTTTTATTAAAGACTATATTTGATAATAGTTATTTTTAAACTATCTAAGAATAAATAAAATATTATTGTTTTCTGATGAAATCCACCACGCTCTATCATTTCAAAGCACCAGTACCTGATATAGGTGAATTGTTTATCTTTATAACATTTGAAAGACTCAAATCAGTGTTTGATTGTTCTTTTTCTTTCAGTTGAGCTTAATAAACTTTTATTACACTCATACCGTGTGCTAGGTACTATGCTAAGTGCTAAAAATATGAATATGAAAATAACCCTGCCTCACAGAGCTTTCTCATTCAGGAGATAAACATTTACTACACTAAGTGTGTGTAGATATAAAATAAGAAGTTATCAGATCCATGGACAACATGCAAGTACTTATAAGGAGCAGGGGTGGCCCTGAGGAGAAGAGGAGGAGGATGCAGTCAGGGAAGGCTTTCCGAGGAGGACTCTTCGGGCCAGTTTTTTGGCAGATGAATACGTAACCCAACAGAGAAGAGCTGATGGGGGTATGCCAAGAGATAGTGTTATGGGTTGAATGGTGCCCCCAGTATCTCAGAATATGACCTTATTTGGATCTTTACCAAGTTTAAGTCTTTACCAAGTTAAAATGGGGTCATTAGGGGCCTGGCTGGAGTGGCTGTTGGTTGAGTTTCGTAGTGTGTACTGAAAGGAAGCTGGTTCGATTCCCAGTCAGGGCACATATCCAGGCTGCTGGTTCAGTCTTCGGTCTGAGCACATCTAGAATGTAACCAATTGATGTTTCGCTCTCACATCAATGTTTGTCCATCTCTCTCTTCCCTCTAAGCATGCCCTGAGGTGAGGATTAAAAAGTGAGGCCATTAGAGTAGGCCCTAATACAATACAGCCAATGTCCTTATAAAAGGGGGAAATTTGGAGATAGACTAGCACACAGAGAGAATGCCATGTGAAGATCAAGGGGAGATAAAGTGATATGTCTAGAATTTCTTTCACAGCCCTCAGAAGGAACCCATGTTTGCTGGCACCTTGATCTCTTTCTAGTCTCCAGAACCGAGACAATACATTTCTGTTGTTTAAGCCATCCAGTTCATGGTGCTTTATTATAGTAACCCTGGAAAATTAATACAGATTGGCAAAGTCTTGGAGGAAAAAATATTAGTTGCCTGAGGAAGTACCAATTGTCCTGAATGCAAGGCTCATTAAAGCATATGATGGCCGAGTACCTAGAGGTGAGGCTCTGTCAGTAGGTAACAGTGGTTTCCCAAGGGCTATGCCCAGAAATTGGACTTGTCAAGTCAATAATGGAAATCAACTGGGAATCTTACTTCATAGAGCGATGTTGCTATATTTTTGTTTTAAAAGCACCAAAATGACAGCAGTATGAATGCCGTTTTGGAGAAGAAAGAGTAGGAGGAGGAGACATTGTAAACAGGGGTCTCCTTGGTCTAGTGATGCTTGGGTGATTTAAAGGTATTTGTAGGGCAAATTGCAGATGGTTCCAAAAAGTCTGTCCTACAGCAGCTCACATATCAAACCAAATCAGTGGGAAGTTCATTCACATGTGTGTTCTCCACATTAACTAAAATTAGTGAATAAGGAAAATGCTGCCTGAATCTTAGGAAAGATCAGCATTTATTTCCTCCAAATTATAGTCATTATACGCCATGGAAAATACTTCCCAAATAGGGATTTTCTTGATTTGTGAGGAATAGACTCCATATAATAAGATAATAAGATGTATTTTGCTAAATGCAAGCTCCCTTCCTTACTAATGGACAACTCCCCCCCCCCCCCCCCCCAAACCGCTGTCTTTATTAAGTAGCCTACAGTGTAGATAATCATTTTCACTGAATCTGACATGCAGCCTGGTTCAGCTAGCCTGGAGAAAATCGTAGGTTGAGAAAGCTGAAGTCTTAGAAGCAAAAATTACAAAGCTGAGAGTTCTTTGAGCCAGTTGGTCTATTCAGTGCCAACTTAGTTTGACAACATTATAAAGGAGCATGACTGAAAATAAAAACAACTCCAAAGATACATTTCTGTGTGCTTGGCAAATTATTACTTTCAGCATGGCTGCTTACATACCTCTCTAAGCTTCATTCTTCTCATTCTTCTCTCTCTCTTTTTGGCATAAACTTATGACAGTATGTTGACATTTTCATCTGTGGGGGTCACTGAACATCTGTGCAGAGTCTTACCCACTTAGGTTGATGAATTTTCTTATACTATAGTCATTTCATATTTATTTATAAAAATATATCTCTATATAAGTAAATATATTATTTAATTATTTCTTATATATTTCCCAGAAGACAGCTCCCCTCCCAGCCCACTAATAGCTTCTTCAACTGGCAACAAAAATAAGATCAGATTATCATGTAAACTGTGAAGATAGGGAAGATTTCAGAAGAGTTGACTATGAAAAAGTGTTTAATACACAAGTAAAATCTATGTAATAATTACTAGGCTAAACTGTACTTCGTGTTCAGGATCTTATTCCTCCAAAGCTCTTTTAGAAGTGAGATAGAACTGTTAGAAGGACAAATGTGGTTGCAGGGTTATAATAATGTATTAATTAACGATTTATAGCAGTTACCAAATCCTTGTCAGATACCATGCACTTTATCACATACTTTATGTGTTTTACTTTATTTAATTCTTATCAGACTATAAAGGATTATGGTTATTATCCTTATTTCATATGGGAAAGATTTAGAAAATTACCTAATAAGTGAGGTTTATGGTAAAGATGGTTTTTCATGGGAAGAAACAACCATTAGGAAAATAGTGTCAAATGTGTACAGGTAATGGTGTGTGTGTATGTGTGTGTGCCTGTATATGTGTGTGCTGTGTGTATGTGCATGTTTATATTTGTGGTATGTGAGTATGTGCAATGTGTGTGGTGCACGTTGGAATCAGAGGTAAGGGAGAACAGAGGGAGGTTCTCTCACCTTCATTAAGGAAACTGTGTTGGTGTGTTCCATCTCTATAAAGGGGGTAATACAATTTACTTTGTACTTGAGAAGATTTGTCAGGATTTACTAGGCTATCTCAAATTAATTGTGACTTGAAAAATAAGTTTATTTGTACTTATAAATGTGTATTGCACAGGCTTTTCCCCTTTTTTCATACTTACCCTTCCTACAGAGGCCAACCCCTGTTATCTGTGACTCTATTCAATGCCACTCCATTCAAACCAAATGACTCCATTCTCCAAAGGCCTAGTGAGGAGCATCCTCATAAACTGACCACAAGCATGACCACATGAAAATGGAGCAGACTCGGGAACCCTTTATGGACCTATAGAATGCCCCCAGTTATGTACTTAGAGTCCCAGCTTGTACATGTGCGTTGTGTAATGTTTAGTTGGCACTTCTACTTTCTGGGGTTGATTTATTCAAAGAGAAGACATGAGACTACAGCTTAAGGAAGACTTTGTTCTCAACAAGTGTCAACATTTGGGAATGGATAGGCTCCTGATTGCAAAATCCCTCCCCCTGAACAGGTATATTTTGGTAGTTTAACACCTCGAGATTTCTGATGGAGGATTATCTTCTCCTCAACTTCAAATATTTCCAACGCACTAAAACTTGCACTTGTATTTTTTAAGCTCCTTTTTTTTCCAGATGGAAATGTTTCTTTGACAGAATTCAACTTACATAAACAAATGCAAATATTAAACTTCAAAATAAAAGACTAGAAATATATTTCACTTGTTAGACTCTCTGTGACCTTGGAAAATGTCTGGCCGTTGGCAGCAGCCACTTCATGTAATCATGCAGTTGACCTCAGCTCTGCCTTTCCAAGAACTCAAATGGTTACAGAGCTCTGAGCTGGGAAAGGGACTGCTCAGTTTAAGCCTGTTGTTTTCAATTCCCTCACACCTGCTACTGGACCCAGGGAGGAGGTTTGCAAACACAGAGATACAGTGGGAGAGATCTTAGGTCAGGGCTACAAAAACAAGCACTGTTTGTTTTGCAACAACAAAAATGGCCACTTCCTCTCTGAAGAGCAGTGATAAGCACTCCTGGAGGCCTGTGCTGGGCTCTTAATGAAATTAGTCTTTCTATGTTAAGTCACAAAAAGAGCCTATGGCCTTCATTGTTAACACAAGAGTTCACACCCTGTTTCCTCAATACTACCCCTTAGTTTTCACAAGCCTCCTTCCTCTTCCTTCCAGTCCCCACAAACCTAAGGAGGGTAAAGACACAAAACAGCACGAATGCAAACACACACACACACACACCTCACACTTCACAGTGATACCAAGATTTCAGCTTGCAAATGAATGATCTAAATGAGGCAGAGAAGTATAAAAGAAACACATGCATTTCTGCCTCTCCCCCATGCCATTAGTGTAAGATGCACTTAAGTCCGCTGATATGAGGAAAAGTAATTCCAGTCCTACGGGAATACATTTAATAAAGTATTACTTGTTTATTGCAACAAACATTTATTTTGTGGCAGAATTGTTCCCTTTTTTATTAAGAGAGTGGCAATTCAGTTTTGTAACATCCTATCTAATAATAGAGAAACATGGTCATTAACCGTACCTCCGCTACCCTTCCCATTGGCTAATCAGGGCAATATGCAAATTAACTGCCAACCAAGATGGCGGCCGG
>NW_005371219.1:4867800-4887301 GCF_000412655.1 Myotis brandtii
GTGACAGGGGGTGGCGCCACAACCTCCCCATCGACCCTGCCTTGAGTGTGACAGGGGGCGGCGCCCCAACCCCCCAATCGGCCCTACCCTGAGCGTGACTGAGGGTGGCATCGCAACCTCCTGATCTGCCCTGCTCTATGCATGACAAGGGGCTGTGCCCCAACTCCCCAATCGGCCCTGCTCTGAGCCCGACCAGGGGCTGCACCTAGGGATTGAGCCTGCCCTCTGCCACCCGGGAGAGGGCCTAAGCCAGCAGGTCGTTATCTCCCGAGGGGTCCCAGACTGTGAGAGGGCACAAGTGGGGCTGAGGGACACTCCCCCACCCGCCTGTGCACAAATTTTTGTGCACCAAGCCTCTAGTCTATATATAAAAACCTAAGCAACCGGCCGACCGGTAGCCATGACACGCAATGACCACCAGGGGGAAGATGCTCAATGCACAGGCATGGAAACGTGGAATAGACTGATGAATCTTACAGGGAAGGGGGGAGGAGGGAGGGCGGGAAGAGATTAACCAAAGATCTTATATGCATACCAGAGGCCCAGTGCACGAATTCGTGCATCGGTGGGGTCCCTCGGCCTGGCCTGCAGGGATCTGGCTGAAACCAGCTCTCTGACATCCCCCAAGGGGTCCTGGTTTCAAAAGGGTGCAGGCCAGGCCAAGGGACCCCACCGGTGCACGAATCCGTGCACTAGGCCTCTAGTATATAAATAAAATTGTGTAAAGTTGCTAATTCTCAGAAGAAAGGTAGTTCTTTTAAGATGTATATTCAAATACAAAGTTTAATTATTTCTGTGCTGATTCACTTGGGATTCGTTTATTATGTTGACCTTTCTAAAGACAGTTAAGTAAGGCCTTCTGCAGCAGCACTGACCTTCCTGGAAAAGAGTAGACAATAACTCCTATAGCCACCACAATATGTTTGAGAAGAGACTGGCTTCCTAACAGAACTTTTGTGACTTCAATTATTTTGTGGGTTTATGTTTGACTTATAATTCACTAAGATAACACAATACTGGAAGAGACAATTCTGTCATCGATGCTAACAGCATTTTAAAGATGAAAAGGTCAATATAAAGCTATTTTAAGTAATTCTTGTCACCATTTTCCCAGAAACTTGAACCATTTTTTTCTTGACAATTACCATTTGTGGAGATAGTACTTACAGTAGATTTTATCTAACATATAGAGGAAGCATAGTTTTCTCTATATCTGTGCTGCACATGTGGCTATAGAGTATTTGAAATATGACTAGTTCAGATCGAATGTTCTATAAATGTAAAAAGGACATTGAATTTCAAAGACTGAGAACAAAAATGTTCACTATCTTGTACATAATTTTTATACAGATTACATGTTGAATGATAATATTTTAGATATATTGCATTAAATGTGATTTACTATTAAAATTAACTTGATCTGTTTCAATCCTACTTTTAAAAAATGTGGTTGTTAAAAATTTTAAATTACACATGAAACTCACATTTTACTTCTCTTAGAACAGTACTGCTCTGGACAATTCATTTTATTTCCTACATTACATGACCAGCTATGATCATATATTTTGTAAAATGAAGATTTAAAATTTTTTTCCCCCAAAATTATGACTTTAAATTCATGGTTAGCTGTTCAATGTCACTTTTGTTTCCCTATAGAGTAGCCAGCAGCTATTCAGCATGAAAAAGTTAAATTTAAGAGGACTTTATCTTTTTATGTGTGTTTTGTATTTCTTTTATGTGTATATCTGTGTTTCCAATATGACTAATGGTTACCCTCTGTATTGTCAGATTAAGGGTTTGCTCAAAAATAATATCTCATCTTTATTTCTGCTAATCTATGCAAAATATTGTATTAGCAAAAGATGCATTTAATGAGAACATCTTCTGTTTATATAAAAGCCTAAGCGACTGTTCGACCATTCGACCAGTAGCTATGAAGCGCACTGACCACCGGGAAACAGACGCTCAATGCACAGGCATGGAAACATGGAACAGACTGATGAATCTTACAGGGGAGGGGGAAAAGAGGAGGGTGGGAAGAGATTAACCAAAGATCTTATATGCATACCAGAGGCCCAGTGTACGGATTCGTGCATTGGTGGGGTTCCTCGGCCTGGCCTGTGGGGATCAGGCCAAAACTGGCTCTCCGACATCCCCTGAGAGGTCCTGGATTGCAAGAGGGTGCAGACCAGGCCGAGGGACCCCACTGGTGCACGAATCCTTGCACCAGACCTCTAGTGTTTACATACTAGTTGCCACCCTGGTGAAATGCAATGGAATTTCATTACCCATCATTCGAATGCTATATTACTGTCAGTTAGAGGGATGACTTTTATCTGTATCTTCAATTCATCCAAAAGACTGGTAGCACATTTGGTCAGTAGAATGAGAAACAGCATTGGACATTTCAAATCTGTGCTTTTGGCATTATTTGGAAAAGTTCTTGTAATATTAATAACAAAATAAAAATAAAGGTTGAATTTTAACTGCCAGTGTGTTTTAGGGAATTATGCTGATGTGTTTATTTAATTAAAGAAAATTCATGCAGTAAAATCTTTCATTTTAATAACTTGTGATAAGGTAGGTTTTGTCTCTAGTGACTGAGTGAGTTCTATCTGATACTGAGTTAGGTAACCCTTTTGATAATTATTTCTGCTAATCACAGTGCAAGCCTCTAGTGCATGTTAAGTGGATGTGAATTGATGAAGATGATAGAACTTTAATTTGTCAGTACCATGAGGAGAATGAGGAGCCAGAGCTTTATAATAAGGAAATACATAAAAGCTTATCTTTATCAGACTCAGCTTGGATTTGACATTGTCTTTGAATGACCCCTGCAAAAGGTAGCAAATGCAGTTTACTTGCATCTTTCCTTTTTATTTAATTATGGCACACGATATCTTCCACAAAAATCTGGGGAAGTGTGTCTCCGTAGTAGAGGGGTGTCTGGCAACATTGTTGAAGATTATAATTGTGCTCTCTGCTCTACCTGTGGTATTGCTTAATTGAATCATGGACAGCAGCAGAATCCCCCATGGGCCTGCTATGATTAGGCTTTTCATAATTTGTTTATGTTGTATGCTTTATCTGAAAGACACTGAGGAATTAGGTTTTCTGCCTACATTATGAACTTGATTTCTCTGTTGATAATTCATGAATATTAGTCATTGAGTGACAGATTTTGTTGTACGGGTTTGTATTCATTGCTCTGCAGAGTGGTTGTTACATCTTGAATATGCCAGCTGTCTCTTGGGACCACTTCACAAAATGAGAGGCTTTTCTCAAAGGATAGTATTTTTCTCCACAAAATAGATCAAGTTCTATTTTCCCTTCATTATTTGATAAAATTAAATATTGTGAAGGAAAAACATTTCCTTTTCAAATTGTTTCTTTCACATAAATAGCATTTAATTCAAAGATTTTTTGCTCCCTCCCCCCTCCAGAGATGAGTAGCACAAAGACATCTGACTTGAATGTAATGGAGTTCCATGGTAAACACTGCATAACACATACCTGGTACACTCATCTTCAACAATGACATATAATAAGACCTTTATGGATTAGAATATGCAATTCCTAAAAACTCTTTATGCTTAATATCTACATCTGCAGATATGAAATAGATACTTCGCTGAGAGAAAATGCAAAACATACTGAAAACTGGACAAGGATAATTGTGTCTGGTACTAAATGAGGATATTTTTCTTTTCTTTTCCTCCTGCAGTGAAAACTAGCCAGGAATCCTAAATCAGGTGTAGCTCATATTGAAATCCACATACATTTCAAGATATATGAGAATCATGGTTGAAGGAAGACCCCCCTTCTGTTTAAAGTACAGTGGATAAAGAACTGAGAGAGCAAGTCTCATGACACCCCTGAGGCTAATGAGCTTAGGGGACATCAGCAGGAAGAAGACCATGGCCTGCTCAGGCATCAGAGATTAGTGAGAATGGGGTTACTTCTCACACTGACAGATTTACGCTGGAGGCTTCAGTATTCCCTCATCTGCACAAATTTAAGGCTGATGGATGGAAAGATCTGTAACCAGAGGATGAAAATATCATCTCTAGAGCCCAACTACCTAGTACACATGGCACGAATTCAGGGTTTATAAAAAAGCTAACCAGTAAGAATCCAGCCAGTGGAAGTTGAGGAAAGTGAGCTATTTAGAAATAAGATTCAATGGAAATGAAGGCCACCTTCATAGGAAAAAAATCTTGACATAATTTGCATATTAAAATTATTCTGATTTGTAAATTCTTTTTTCCAAAGACCAATTAAACTGTGAAATAAGAATGCATGTGGTACAGAAAGCTATCTTGCTTGGTCCTCAATTGGGGGAAAAATCCTGTTTTGTGATGATAGTTGCATCCAGAAAGGTGGTATCAGTCATTGCTAGGAGCCCATCCACACACAGTCACTGCTCCAACATCCAAGTAAGAAGTTATTTGGACCTGCCTCTTCCAGTTAGAAGGTCAGAATAGGTCTTGGAAATCTTATTTTGGTTGAACCGTGTGATCTACTAGGCAATGACTGCTTCCCCTTATCTGGCTCTCCGTGGCCTCCCTGTGAATCAATCCCATCCATCTAGGGTTCTATCCATTGCCAAGAGCTAGGATTAATCCTGTCCACATGGAGTTAATTGTGTCTTTTTTTTTAATAGTTCAAGATCACTTTTAAATCCCATCCATCTAGGGTTCTATCCATTGCAAGAGCTAGGATTAATCCTGTCCACATGGAGTTAATTGTGTCTTTTTTTTTTAATAGTTCAAGATCACTTTTATTTTTTCAAGAGACACCTTTTCATTTTGAAGAATACAGAAAGGAGAGTAAAAATGTTTCAGTGAGGCTAAAAGTGCGAATGTTTGATATGATACCAGATATCAAGTATAGCACCACTTAAGTTTTAATAGTTTCCTCAAGACCTTCTGCTTAATCAGTGATACTACCCAGAAAAAAAAAATTCCTAGCTGGGACGAGGGGTTGCCCTGGAACCTCCAGCATAGGAATGCAGCCAAGAACGACTCTATGGAAATCAGATGGATTATGTCATATCGTGAAACCTGGAGAACTCTTTCATGCCATTTTGACAATTAATTAATCCCTAAATAATGTAAAAGCAGTTAAAGACAGACAATTTTCAGCCTCATAGTTATTAATGCTAAAGTTAATTAGGAAAATTTTATGTGTCGGGCACTATGCTAGATATATTAAGTACAGAGTGAGGAAAAAGTAGGTTTACAGTTGTGAGTATGCAAAACAGTTTATTCTTATATCATTATTTATTAATTGTTGTATTATTTTCCATACAAACAATTGTAAACTCACTTTTGTACCATCCTGTCTAAGAAATACTTTATTTTATTGTCTCAACACCTTTTAAGATTGGTACTAATACCTGTTCATTTTTACATGAGAAAATTGAGGTTCAGAAAGGTTAAATATCTTTCTTAAAATGAAACAGCTCCTAAAAACTAGAGCCGTGTTTCCAACTGAAGATTGTTTCCTAAGTCTGAATTCTTAACAACTTTTATGACTCTTAGAAACCATAAAGATGGAAATTTGGTTTGACAAAACTTATACAGTACCTGAATGCCTAAAATACTACAAATAATGAAAATAATAATAACTATAATTAATTTTGTACTTGCTGTTTCCTAGACATACTGCTTAGCATTTAGGTCCATGTGGGTTTTACCATCCACATTCTATCTATAATAATAAAAGGGTAATATGCTAATTAGACCAGATGTCATTCCAGACATCATTCTGGATGTTCTTCTGGATAAAGCCGGGGCCATAGCGAAGCCTGGGTCCCGGGTGCCTGCTGGTGGCTGTATCAAAGCCTGGGTCCCGGGTGCCAGAGGGAAGCCGGTGCCGGCAGCCGGGGGAAGGAAGGCCTACTCTTGCATGAATTCTGTGCATTGGGCCTGTAGTGTATGATAAAAGTGAGCCTTAGTAAGCCACAGTGGCTTGTCCAAAGTCACATAGTTAATAAATGATAGAATATCATTTATTTAAAACCCAAGGTCACCTACCCAAAATCTGTCATCCTACTTAAAGGCTGTTTTGCAAACAGCCATCTGACAAAAATACTTGTTTCATTTTTAACAAACAAGTGATTAATACCTTTCATATAGAAAAATAAAATAGCAAAAAGAAAGTGCAGAAAATGTAAACATGTACAGAATGTATAAAATGCAGCAATAGGAAATAAAAGAATAATTCTAATGGATAATAAAGAGATTTTTAAAATAAAAATAGAGATGAAAAGAAATGCAATCACAAACCAAGGAGATACCATGTCTAAACAAAATAATTGAGCCAGAGTTCTTATGTTATTATTATTTTTTAATATATATTTTTATTGATTTCATAGAGGAAGGGAGAGGGAGAGAGAGAGATAAAAACATCAATGGACATCAAGCCGCAACCTCAGCATGTGCCCTGACTGGGAATCGAACCGTGACCTCATAGGTCGACGCTCAACCACTGAGCCAACTCTGGCTGGGTGTTATGTCATTTTTCAGTGCTGTCCAGGGACAGCAATATGTGAGGAAACAGTTGTTCATATACACTGCTCATGGAAGAGTAAATTGTTATAATCTTTTCAAGAGGAAACTTTAGCAATATTAATCCATTAATCTAAAAATAGATATTGACTTTGACTTAGTAATTTCATAATTAGGAATTTATCTTAGATTTAAAAATATATCATGATATAGTAATAGCATCTTTAGAATGGTATAAAATCATAAGAAAAGTAAATCTCTAGCAATAGGGTTGGGTAATAAGTTAGGGCACATTTATAAAACAGAATGTGGGATGGATTTTACCAATGATAGTGCAAATGTAAACTGATCAATAGAGAATATACTCACAATATAATAACTGAAAATCAAAATACTTAAACACTGTCACCAAAGCCAACTTTTTTTTGGAAAAAATAAGTTTGTTCATATAAAATTTTGAATACATACATTCTAAAATATTAATAATTTATTTGAGTAGTGGATTTGGATGATTTCATTCTACTTCTCTAAATTTCTGTTTTTGGTTGAGAATATTTAAAGAATTAACTTAAAAAAAGAGTCTAATATACACTTACATGAAAATTTAAAATTAGCCCTGGCTGAGTTGTTCAGCTGGTTGGAGCATCATCGTGTACACCAAAAAGGTGGCGGGTTCGATTCCCAGTCAGGGCACATATCAAGGTTGTGGATTCAATCCCCAGTTGGGAGGCAACCAAACAATGTTTCTCTCTCACATTGGTGTTCCTCCCCCCTCTCTCCAGATTTTTGCCAACAGAAAAAAATTGTTCTGGATTTCCAAACAATTTAATACCTGGGAAATCAATTCCTATATGTAATCAAATAAGAGTTTATATGATTTACCTGTAGTGATGGGCACTACATTGTATATGCCTATTAATTTATAAAAAGACTATTGAGATGAAAAGAATA
Organism: Myotis brandtii; assembly: GCF_000412655.1. Taxonomy (NCBI): domain Eukaryota; kingdom Metazoa; phylum Chordata; class Mammalia; order Chiroptera; family Vespertilionidae; genus Myotis; species Myotis brandtii. The sequence continues at coordinate 4,875,264 of NW_005371219.1, forward strand.
GGTATTTCTCACTAAACAGTCATTTGTTTAATAAAAAGAGAAACCAATATCAAGATGAAGTATATTTCATAGATAATAGCAAAATGGGTCAATCCTCTTTTCTTTTTTTTAACTTTAAAACAATCCTCACTGAGGATTTGCTTTTATTGATTTTAGAAATAGAGGAATGGAGAGGGAGAGAGAAAGAGAGAAACATTGATCAGTTGCCTCCCACATGTGCCCTGACTGGGGGGGGGAGGGTCAAACCAGCAACCTGGGTATGTGCCCTGACCAGGAATGGAACCTGGAACCTTCCAGTGTATGGGACGATGCTCCAACTAACTGAGCCATGCCAGCCAGGGCAATTCTTTCTTATTTTGGTGATTCTGCTCATGTTCCCCAATGTGCAGACTGTGAGTATAGTTTACCAATAACATTGTTAACCAACAATGGATAAATTTATTTAAACAGCTAATAGTCCTTGCATGGCAAATTAAAAATAATTTGATATTTATTCCCAAAGTAAATTATTTTAACTTTAAAAAGCAATAATATTACTAGTTGTTTAAGTTGATGACAAAGTCTCTGATGAGCCTTTATTAATTACATCCTTATATAGGTGATCTTGATTATATATTACAATTATAAATCATTTGGTTTCATAGTCTCAGAATACTTTTTCACAATAATTCAGATTTTAACCAATATTCTTATAGGATAACAGAAGACTAAAAGATAAAGTTCAATTTTTAAAATAATTATATATACATAAAACAACTAAACTGAATATTATTTTTAGTTTCTGATCCCTCAGCTATTAAAACTTAAACATTTATTTCTCTGTTCTATCTATCATCTATCCATCTTGTCTCTATCATTTATCTATCATTTATTTATTATATGTAAAATGTCTTGAGTGTTAAGAATAGAAATAAATGAACATATACACTACCCTACGAGTTGGAAATACAATTACATACAAAATGTTTATTTTTGAAATTTAATTTTATGAACTAGAATAAGGCTCTCTTAGATTTGAAAAAGGTACTCAATTTTCTCCCAAAAGAGTCTGTACTTTCTCCCTCTCTATAAAAATCCTTAATAGAAGTTCATACATATATAAACTTTTTCAATACTGTGTGTATACCTTAACCTTACATATTAATGTAGGTCAATTATATCTCAATAAAACTGGAAAAAAAGTATTTTCCATAAGTACAAACCAACTTCTGAGGAGGAATGACATGAGGATTTCCCTAGCTTGAGGAAAATCCCTCATACTTTCTTTTTTAAAGGCAAAATACAAAAATAGAAGAATCATATCAGGAAGAAGACTTTGTCCTTACTAATGATGAAAGTTCCTTTCATGCAATTCTTAACACAAAGGCCTGAGAACCTGTAATTAACCCTAGCCTTTTAACCCATAATTCTGTTATTCTCTACAATTTAGGTACAAAAATAATTGGTCTTAAATGACCTCCCATCTCTGATGCTGTGTTTTATTCAGTGTAATAATAAAACCAAAGCTGTTTTTCCCTGCTCAACTATCTGCTTGAGTTGCGGCCTCCTGACTCTCATAAATGATTTGTTCCTCTCCTGACATTTATTATGGGAGACGTGTCTTCTCTTCACCATGGCTGGGAAGGGCAGTGTTGGCAGGCAGTGTTCGGGGAGTGCAGACCATCCTTTCCTCTCCAGCAGAAAGCAGACAGGAGGGAAGGAACTGTCTTCCTGGTGCTGCCCTCCTGGTAGGATGCTCTCACAGCTGCATGGCCGGCCACCTGGGCCGGCGGCATGTTCAATAGCTGGATATCCTGTTCTGCTTTTCTGCTGCTGAGCTGTCCAGGATGATCGCCTGGGACGTGGATTGTGACTTTCCAGGGTTTTAAGCTTGCCAAGATTAGTTAGGAAAACACAGTTTGGGGTTATACAAATTCCATATCCTCTGGCCCTCTTGCTGCCTGAAATTTGAGAGAAGGAAAGAGTATTTGTGGGAGTTGTGAGTTTCAGTGTGCTCTAAAATGAGGATTTTTGTTGAAAATGCATAAATTATCAGGGAATATATTTTAGATGCAAACCCAGCCACCCTATTGAATTTATTTTTAATGATACATTTAAAAAGTATGAGCTCCCTCTGTGCTTCATGGATTAACACGTGGAAATTGTTCTCAGGGCTGCATCAAAGCAATGCCGAGTGTGAAAGTTAAAAGACTTGGTTAAATATTTAATGCACCCAAATCTTAGAGGAATAGTCTTACTTTGGAATTGTCTTAATGCTCCAGAAAAAAAAAAGAACAAAATGTTTTGAGGGGAAAGGTTGCAGTGCTTCCTCATGTGGCAATCCTGATACTTCTCACAGCCGGTTCCAATGCCAAATAAATGCATGCGATCATTTGTTCAGAAAGACCCTCTACAATGTCAGCAAGTCTGCTTCAGCCTCATTTGAAATGGATAACTCATAACTCATGAATCTGTTATGTCAGGAGATTGGGTTTGACCAAATTATCTCTACTATCTACAAGATTACTGCTAGTCTTATTTGTAGCTGCCTCTTAGGGAACATTCAAAATAATCCTTTTTGTTTGGTTTCATGTCATGTTTTGAAGTCCTGAGCTTTCTCACTAAAGTTTCTAAATATATTTGTCTGCATTAAAAATGAAGCACACAGACAACAATGTGGTGATGGCCAAAGGGAAGAGGGGACAGAGGTTGGGTGGAGGTGGGCAAAGCGGGGCATGGGAACATCTGTAATAGTGTCAACAATAAAAATAAAGTTAAAACAATAAAAAGAGGGTATTTTGTTTTTGTTTTGGGGAGTGTCATTAGTAAGTGAAACGATTATCCATACCTTAAAGATGTTGGCTTATGCAATTGAGATTGGAACAATGAGTACTATATATCATTTTCCCCCCACAAAATTATATAGTTGTTGTTAAATGTCAGATGTTACAATAATCAGAAAATTTAGCATTGCATAGAGCCTTACAACTAAAAAGTAGTTGCACAACATTTTAGAAATAAATGAACATATTAATGTATCACCAAGTAAAGAAAACATGTATCCCTCTTTTACCAACTTTATTACCAACCCCATCTTCCAGCCATGCATTATGTTCAGTGCCAGCAATTTGAAGAATAAGTTGTAGGAGGATATTTATGGGAGCATTTTCTTTCCTTTCTGTATCACCACTTGCAATTTTTGCTTTGCCAAATCAGATTCATAATGACTGATATATTGATAGAGATATAAAAATCAAATACATCAAGAAACCAACAATTTACTGAAGGCTGGTATTAATTTGGAAGTCTACATTTTTACCTGTGAGTCACATAACCAGATCTTTATCTAAACACTAGAGGCTCAGTGCACGAAATTCCTACATAGGTAGGGTCCCTAGGCCTGGCCAGCAATCAGGGCTGATCAGATTCCCTGCCTCCCCACCTCCTCGCCTCCTTCTTCCCTCGCTCCCTCTGTGCCCCACTGCCACCACTGGTTGCCCGCCATGTTCTGCGCCACCCCCTGGTGGTCAACACATGTCATAGCGAGTGATCAAACTCCCGTTCTCCTGGTCGAACTCCCGAAGGGACACTTTGTGTATTAGCCTTTTATATATATAGGTTACAGTTCACTTTGCCAGTCCTAAACTATAGAATACAAAGTCTAAAATTTAGTTGGAGAACAAAGCATGTAAGCTTTCACAGGCTCAAAGAGGAAGAGTGATTATTTACTATCACAAAACTTTGTAAACTTAATTCTGGGACTAGAATATTGTCCTCTAATGTTATTTTCACTAAACTTATCATTATAACATGAAAGGCTAAAATATCTAAGCATTTTTCTTTTTTATTATTTTAAGATATACAGTTTAACTTGAAAATTTACTGGATTGTAATATATTGGAATAAAAAACTAATTTTCATATTTACCCCTAAGGGTATCTTTTGAAAAGTTAAGTATATAAATGTAAACTTCCTAAGAGACTCTTGCCAAGAATGAATTTTTATATCCTATCATTTAAGCTATGCATAGGGTTTACTCAAAGCTTCAATTTGAATTCTGAGGACCTATTTCCTAATTTTCTGAACGTGTATATGTGCATACACATACATACATATATGAGTTTACTAGTGGCCTGGTACACGGATTCGAAAGGAAATTAGAAGAAAGATTCATGCGGTAATTACATTATTACAAAAAATTACATGTCAAAATAGTATATATAATATAGTATTATAAAATTAAAATACAAAATATTTTATTTTTATTTATTTATTTTTCTGTAAATCAGATTATTTATTCACTTGATTCTTAGATTCACTTGTTGATAGATGCATGTTTGTTGTTCACAATTTGTATCTTTACCTTTTTCTTCTTCCTCCTCTTAAAGGATACCTTTCAGCATTTCGTATAATACTGGTTTAGTGGTGATGAACTCCTTTAGCTTTTCCTTATCTGTGAAGCTCTTTATCTGACCTTCAATTCTGAATGATAGCTTTGCTGGATAAAGTAATCTTGGTTGTAGGTTCTTGCTATTCATCACTTTGAATATTTCTTGCCACTCCCTTCTGGCCTGCAAAGTTTCTGTTGAGAAATCAGCTGACAGTCGTATGGGTATTCCCTTGTAGGTAATTGAGTCTCTTTCTCTTGCTGCTTTTAAGATTCTCTCTTTGTCTTTTGCTCTTGGCATTTTAATTATGATGTGTCTTGGTGTGGTCCTCTTTGGATTCCTTTTGTTTGGGGTTCTCTGCGCTTCTTGGACCTGTAAGTCCATTTCTTTCACCAGGTGGGGGAAGTTTTCTGCCATTATTTCTTCAAATAGGTTTTCAATATCTTGCTGTCTCTCATCTTCTGGCACCCCAATTATTCTGATGTTTGTACGCTTGAAGCTGTCCCAGAGGCTCCTTACACTATCTTCATATTTTCGGATTCTTTTTTCATTTTGCTTTTCCGGTTGGGTGTTTTTTGCTTCTTCGCATTTCAAATCTTTGACTTGATTCTTGCGCTCCTCTGGTCTGCTATTGGGTGTAATATTCTTTATTTCCGACCGTGTATGCTTAATTTCTAGTTGTTTCTTTATCATAGCATCGAGGGTCTCATTAGTTTTCGTGAGGCTCTCCAAAAGTTTATTGCAAGCCCTCAAAATTGCGTTTTTTAGCTCTATATCCTCCATTTCTGTCATGTTTTTTTGTCTCCGCATTTTTTATGCTTTCTTGGTGCACCCCCTAGTGGTCTTTGTGCGCAGTCTTGTTCTAGTTAAGCCTTGATTGTTGTAGTTAATACTAGAGGGATCCAAAATATTTTAATATTGCTATTCACCCTTTCTCTATAATAGAAGTGCATGAGTCAACGTTTCCTTTTAAATTGCCAGTGCACATCATAGGTACCGGCTGGCCAGTCAGTCATACAGTTGGATGGATGGTTGGTCACTTAGCCTTTTATATATATAGATAAGAAACTTAGAGTGTGGCTCCTCAAAAAGATCAAATTTTAGAAAGTGACATTATTCATTTTTTGATTTTATGCACAGCTGTAGTTTTCCCTCTTCTGTTTTTAGTAGGACTGTATCTTCTGTTTTTAGTGAAAACAAAATTAGCAAATTGGAGGCTTATTTATAGCAAGGCTAAATGTTAGTTAGCATTCAATCTTTACTTTGGGTAAATATGTACACGTGTGTTTAATTTTATCTACCAATATGGATAACCATTATATTAAATGGTTTCCAAGTTAAATTTCAGTTTTTTTATGAAATAGCTTTATTTACATTTTCTCAACATTAATGTAATATGAATGATGTAAGTCACCATGTCTGGGAAGCCTAATTCCTAATATGCCATCAAATAATCCAGACTGAGTGTTCTTTGATCACCATGCTTCATTCATTTCATTTGTTCATTTAGCAAAATATAGTGACTGACAAAAGATTTATTCAATTTACTCAATAAATTGACCATAACAAAAAAAGTTTGTGAATATTTTTATATTAGGGTCTAATTTATGCTTATCTTCAGTTATGACTATCATGTATCATGAGGTAAAGCAAAGCACTTCACACCTATTTGGATGGCTACTATCAAAAATCAAAAGATAACTGTTGTCAAGGATATGGAGAAAAGGGAACCTTTATACACAATTAGTGGGAATGTAAATTGCTAGAGCCATTATGGAAAACAGGATGGATGTTCCACAAAAAATTAAAACTAAAATTACCATATGATTCAGCAATCCCACTTCTGGGTATATAGTCAAAGGAATTGAAATCAAGATCTCAAAAGAGATATCTGCATTCTCATGTTCATTGCAGCATTATTCACAACACTCAAAGGTGGAAGCAGCTTAAATGTTAATCAACAGATAAATGGATAAAGAAAATTTGACATTTATGTATGTATAGATAGATATAATGAAATATTATTCAGCCATAGCAAAGAAGGAAATATTGTCATTCCCAACAACCTGGACAACATTTTGCTAAGTGAAATAAGCAAGACAGAGAAAGACAAATGCTGTATGGTCTCATTTTTATGTGGAATATAAAAAAGTCAAACTTATAGTAACAGAGATTAGAATGGTGCTTAACAGCCTCAGGGATGGAAAAATGGGACAAGTTAGTCAAAGGGTACAGCCTGTCAGTTGTAAGATGTATAATTTCTGGAGACCCAATGTACAGCATGGTGACTATAGTTACTAATGTATTATAATCTTGAAATGTTCTAGGAGTGTAGTTCTCCAGTATTCCCACGACACACACACACACACACACACACACACATATTTAACTGTGTGAATATGGGTATGTTAAAAGCTTGATTATGGTAATCATTTCATAGTGTATACATATATCAACACATTATGTTGTATATCAAATATACACAATTTTTATTGTCCATCATACCTCAATAAAGCTAGAAAAATTTAAAATGAAATAAATTAGTATGAGTTCTTATTGTTTCTATTTTTTATTTTATTTTTTAAAAATCTTTATTATTGAAAGTATTACATATGTCCACTTTTCTCCCCCATTGACCTCTTCTAGCTCATCCCCACTCCCCACCCCAGGCCTTCACCACCCTATTGTCTGTGTCCATGGGTTATGCATATATGCATGCAAGTGCTCTGGTTGATCTCTTCCCACTCCCTTTACTCCCCCCCACACTCCCTGCCTTCCCACTGAGATTAGTCAGTCTGTTCCATGCTTGTGTGTCTCTGGATCTATGTTGTTCATCAGTTTATTTTGTTCATTAGATTCCACATATGAGTGAGATCATGTGATACTTGTCTTTCTCTGACTGGCTTACTTCAATTAGCAGAATACTCTCCAGGTCCCTCCATGCTGTCTCAAAGAGTACGGTATTCTCCTTTTTTTACAGCTGCATAGTATTTCATGGTGTTGGTGAAAATATAAAGAAAAGAGAACCCTCTTGCACTGTTGGTGAGAATGCAGATTGGTGCACACACTATGCAAAACAGTATGGCATTACCTCAAAATATTAAAAATGAAACTTCCTTATGACCCAGCAATTCCATTTCCTGGGATTTATCTGAAGGAACCTGAAACATTAATTTGAAAGAATATAAGGAGCTCTGTGTTCATTGCAGCATTATTTATAATAGCCAAGGTTTGGAAGCAACCCAAGTATCCATCAGTAGGTGAGTAGATAAAAAAGCTGTGGTACATTTTCACAATGGAAACAAGCTCTTTTGATGTGAAATAAAACAGTTTAAATGAACATGAAGACATCAAAATAAGGAAATTAACTGAAAATGCTTTCCTTATGTACATTTTATTATAATATTGACACGTATAAGAGTATTGCAATGCATAAAGTACAGGAAATAGGTTTAAAAGCTCAGCATGGAATATTGGACATTGTTCAAGGATCCCAGATGTGGGAAAAAATCTGCCAAATTCATGCAAAAATAAAATTGTTTGGATGATTTATGAATATATCTCTGAAACAGTTGAGAAAAATATGCGATTGTGTCTATATTTCTTAGAGTATATGCAAATAACTGCTTTTATTATTTACTGATGATTGTGTCTACACATTTCTTATAGAGTATATGCAAATAACTGCTTTTATTATTTACTGAAGAACAGTAGTTTCAATGAATTTAGAAATACAAGTTTATTTACTGCATAACTTATTTTTCTTTCGTAAAGGTTTTTTTAAAAATATATTTTCAGTAGCTTTAATTGACTTGAACATTTTGGCAATAACAATTGCCAGACGAATCTGTACATATATAGACATTGTTTGTGTCTATGAATACAGTTCAGTCAAATTCACCAAGCAGAATAGTATAAATCTCAACCGATGTGATAGTCTTCTTTTTAACCTAGAACAACAATTTTCAACTGGTGTGCCACAGGAATTATTAAAACATGCAGTACCTGACTAGTCAGATTGTCAAATAAAATAACAACCATCAACACAACAATAGCCATCCGGAGGGAATAAATAAAATTATACCTATATTTTTGTCAGATCAGCACAAAATATATTTTTAGGTGTGCTTCAGAATTTTAGTAATTAGTTTATGTGTGTCATGAGATGAAAAAAGTTGAAAATCGCTGACCTAGAAAATAATGCACGTTGGAAGAGGTTGATTAACCATTCTACTAGGAATAGAGCTCCTAGGGTCCAATCAGAGGTGAAATGATTTTCTTCATGTTAGTCACTGTTTACAAAGCAGGCGGAGGAGAAGAGGAACAGTGTCACTTACATCCTTCAACTCTCAGGAAGTGTATTAGTACTGAACAAATGTTAGCTATATATTTTATTTACATACACGGTGCCCCAAAAACATGTGTACGCACTTTAACAGCTGATAGATCAATTGATGTTTCTTTCTTTTCAGCTAGACTAAGCTTTGAACATAAGGAAATTCATCCTAAAATGCTACCAGAAGTTTGAAAAGGCAATTGAAGTACAAACACTGCCTTTATAATTATTACAACAGCTGATAACTCAATTAATTTTCACTCCACTTCAGCCAGACTAAGCTTTGAATAAAGAAAATTTATTCACTAGACTTTTTTATGGGGATACATAAAACATAAAGGGGGGAGTCGGAGACATCTGTAATACTAGTAACAATAAAAAATATATATCAAAAAAAGTTTATGATACAAAACTGCAACAGTTGATCCATTGAGGGCACACATATACCAAATGAAATGATTCTTGATGCTTGTGATTCCATTGCTTCGCATTATCAACAATGCCTGAACCAAAACCACCGTCAGTTTGAAAACAGGCATTGACAAAAGAAAAATTACTCATTTCTGTGTATTCTTTTAAATTTTGAAAATGAACTGTATGCTAATAAACACTGGCTTTATAATCATTCAGTTTGTATACATTTTTGAGACACCCTATATATAAATAATATATAATATAAATTTTATATATTTATAAAATGTTTTTACTTTCTTGCCTTACTTCATTAATAATCATGTTTCTGACCCCAAAGAGTACCTACCATTAGGAGGGATCTTTTTTAGTAACAGAAGAATTATAGTAACAGTATTTTCTGGTTAAAAAAAACTAAAGACTCATGCATTTTAAGACCATTTCCCAAATAGTGCTTGGCAACAAAAGTCTAAGTCATTAAAGCAGCTTTGAAATTTACTAATGAATATTAATTTTAAATGTTTTCTTTAGAGCCATTACACAAACTTGTTTTTTAAAATATATGATAGCGGGAGAGACCAAGATGGCAGCATAGGTAAACACCGGAGACTGCTGCCGCAAACAACCACTTCAAAAATACAACTAAAAGACGGAACGGACATCACCCAGAACCACAAGTTTCTTCTAAAGTGCTTAAATTTTTAAATAAATCTGTGGGAACAATGAAGCAAAGAAAAATTAATGGAGCAATTGAACATAGCACAATTTTACTTAAAATATACAGTATAGTCTAGGTCATAACCTTTGTATTAATTTGCTAGGGCTGTTATAACAAAATACTACTTTCTGGGTGGCTTAAACACAGATGCATTTTCTTTCAGTGGCTGGCAGATGTGCCAATAGCATTGTTTTTATAGCTTGTCAGTACTGATGTATTTGTCTTAGCCATTTCTTTGGACTTTTTAACTTTTATTGCTTTTTAAAAATGTAACTTGATGATTTTGATAAGTCAATCTGGTCAATGTGGTGATTTGTGGTGATACAAAAATACTTTTAAAAATAAATATTTATAAAAATAAATGCATATTTTAGGGTAGAAATGTTGGGGGCTGAGTAAATAAACTAATACAAAATAGTCTGTAATTCCAACTTCTATTTTTGTTAATCAAGGTTTTTTAATAGTAAAAAAAGGGGTAAAAGATTACATTAGATTTATATGATTGAAAGGAAATGTAAAAAAGAAAAAGTCATCACAAAAGATTTAATTTGGAATGGAAATTATAACCAAGGACTTGTCCTTGTCTCATTTTTTATTTTATTAAATTCATGACATTAGTGAACATTGTGTTCTATTTCCTGACATTCTATTGAATGAAAAATGATAGAGCTCAGCTAATGATTTGATTATGGTATAGAATCATATCTGATATGTCAAGATAAATGTTAACACTGATACAGAATTTATGGATTTGTAGACAGTATTTAATTTTTGGAAAGAAATATTTTATCAAAATTATTAATCATTTATTATTGTCAACAGAACTGTGTGGCAGGTTTCATTACACTGCAGTCAAAGATGTTGAATGTAAAATATCTTTACTGTCATGCAACACCCAAAGCATTTTGAAGAGGAACAATTTTTATCTGTCGTTTCACAAATATTTACACCATCATCAGTTTTATATAAAGAGAAATTCTGTGCCTGGAGAGAAAAGATACCTACAGGTAAAATGTACATCAGTATAAATGTGTCTCCATGAGAGCACTGGCCCCAGGGGCTCGATCACTAATTCATGTTGTATTTGTGGCAAGACAAAAAAAAAAGATACTAATCTTCTAACATTACAATTTTTCTCTTCAAAATTGTTTTAATGCAAAATTAATTTATAAAATAGTTTCCATATCTATTGGTTTGAAAGAAGTTCTAGTTTATTTCAAGTAAGACAACTCACTAGTAAGGATATGTCTATTCACCATCCAACACCCCAATTAAAGTGTAAAAATATTAGCTTACAAAGTGTTTTCAAAATCTGGAATATTCTAAGTATAGCCCTATCCTTCCTTAGAGTGAAATGCAAAATTGAAATGTGGCTTTTCACCTGATTATGTTAGTAGTCTGCAACAGTTACTATATACTAATACTCATCTTAGCAAATTAACTCTTTTTTATGCAGAGTAAAAGAAACAGGCAAACAACAGAAACAAAAAAAAAGAATTATTCCTTAGCAATCTAAATTGGAAAACCTCTGCTATTACCTTAAAGAAATAGCTAGCTATAACAAGCAGAAACAAATGAGTTGATTTCTCAGGATAATTCATCTTGAAGTGATTACATTAATATAAAATTTAAATTATATATGCTAATATTATGTGAATTAAATGCTCTGATGAATCATTTAAAAAATAATGACTTCAATATACTGAAAACTAAACCCTGGTGGTATTAAGGAGTTAATGTATTAAAAAAAAAACACACAATAACATAAAAACCAAAAAAATCTCTACTCCCAGGGAATAATTTGTGCATTAGGAAAAGTAGGCTGAAAAATGAAAACTTATAAATGAAAGCCAGTCTTTAATGAGTATTAGCATAAAAATCTATAGCATACACACAAGATAACAATTCAGGTTTTATGAATTCTTTAGAAAGGCAACCATCTTAATTAGATCCAAGAAACAGGGATATTCTATATATACTAGAGGCCCAGTGCACAGAAATTTGTGCACAGGTGGGGGGGGGGGGATCCCTCAGCCCGGCCTGTGCCCTCTTGCAGTCTGGGACCCCTCAGGGGATAACCACCTGCTGGCTTAGGCCTGCTCCCCGGGGGATTGAGCCTAAGATGGCAATCAGACATCCCTCTGGCACCCCAGGAGCCCTCGGGGGATGTCCACTTGCCAGCAGGGAGCAGGCCTAAGCTGCAGTC
>NW_005371219.1:4888036-4906489 GCF_000412655.1 Myotis brandtii
TATCTGGGATTTATTTATCTTCTATAATTGAAACTTTATTGCCATGAGCGGAGGCCACAGCCGGCTCAGGGCAGGTGGGAAGTTTGGCTTCCTCCATCGCCCGGGCAACCAAGCCTCCTGCTTGCTCCAGCTCCCTGGCTGCCCGCTGCCATCTTGGTTGGGTTAATTTGCATATAGTCGCTCTGATTGGCTGGTGGGTGTGGCTTGGGGCATAGTGAAGGTATAGTCAATTAGCATCTTTGTCTTTTATTAGTGTAGATTATATATATATACACACACACACACACACATACATATACATACATACATACAAGAGGCCCAGTGCACGAATTTCTTGCACAGGGGTAGGAGGGTCCCTCAGCCCAACCTGCACCCTCTCCAATCTGGGACCTCTCGGGAAATGTCTGACTGCTGGACATCCCTCTTGCAATCCAGGACTGCTGGCTCCTAACCACTCCCCTGCCTGCCAGCCTGATCCCCCTTACTGCTCTCCCCTGCTGGCCTGATCGCCCTAACTGCTCTCCCCTGCCAGCCTGATCCCCCTAACTGCTTTCCCCTGCAGGCCTGATTGCCCTAACTGCTCTCCCCTGCCAGCCTTATCCCCCTAACTGCCTCTGCCTTGGCCCCGCCACCATGGCTTTGTCCGGAAGGTCGTCTGAAAGATGTCCAGTCTAATTAGCATATTACCCTTTTATTAGTATAGATGTTTTGAAATAATTTATTATAAATGACCTTCTGTATGATATGAAAAAAGTAAAACTGGATGATTTGAGATTGACATTGAATATGTCTTGACTTGATTGTCTCCCTGCCCCCGAATTAATAACTTTCTAATATGGTGAGCTTTAAATCTCTCTTTTTAAAAACAAATGTTCTCTGCACTCATTGTAGAGTGAACTCTCCCTTTGCTGGGGTACTGTATGAAATGGATAGCAATGGAAGAGATGTCAACAGTTCTCCAGTTATAAGTATAAGTAATAGTTTATGCAAGAAGTATTAATATCGGTGGCAGTAGCTTGCTTTTAAGAAAAAGAAAAGAGGAACAGCACATACTTTAAATACCAGATAAGCAATAGATTTAGAAGAAAGCCAGAGAGTCCTGAGCAGACCAGGATGGTTAGTCATCCTAATGGAGCCTCTTACATGTCTCTAATGTTCTCTAAATCTTTAATCCTCATCACTCTCTATTGTAACTGCTTTATATTTGTATCTGATTCCCACACCAGACTATGGACATCTTCAGAAAATGGGTCTTACTCACCTTTGTGGCTTTCACAGCTACTTTGTTACCAGTCATATGTTTTTGTCTCCAAAAATGTTTAGTAACTGTTAGTGAAAGAACTGATGAACAACTGAACTAATAATTGAATGATATAGAAAGATTGAAAGGGGAGGACAGGACTCATGTTCCTAAAGTTCTAGATGAATTAACAAAATTGATAAAAAAAAAACTAAGGCCTTGGATGATTCCGATCCCAGAACCTAGCAGGAAAGTCACTTCTCAGATTCTGGGGCACAAGAGCCCTTAGGTCAACAGAAGTCTCTTGGCCTCTAGAAATGTGAGGTGTATTAGTTTGAACTCTGGTTCCCACATTGTATGAAAGTCTGAACTTCCTTCTAATACGTTCATAATTGTGGTGGTCACATCTGTCTTTGGGGTTTTGGTTCCTCAGGTGCCACATGTGTTTCCACCAGTCAAAACAGTTGTAAAATCCAGTCTTGACCATGGTTTCCACAAACAATGCACTCACTCAGAGCATTTGTAAAATTGTAGAACTTGCTCAAGTTTCAGAGTCAAGAAGTAGTAATTCACAAATTCACAGTGATGTCCTTATTACCAAAGATGCAGGAGAGTGATTTTTTCCCATACCAGGGTTAAAAGAATATCTTCACTAGTAGCAATGGTAAATTTAATCATCAGTGTATGTGAAACATATATTAAAAAATGAGTAAGAATCTTAACTACAGAGTCACAGTTAATAAAACAGCAATGGTTTCACAGGCTTTTTTCATTTTGAAAATTCTTTTATAGTTTTGTAGTTTAAACATGCAAAGGAGTTAGAAATATTTTACTTTGAGGAGTTCTAGAAACAATGTTTTGATATTTTATTCCATTTCAGTTATTCTTCCCATGGATTACTTTTACATTTTTTAACTCCAGAATCAAAGAAACAATTTTAACAACTTCTTTAAAAAGTTTTGTTGTTAAAAGAGACAATTAATGATTATTAATTGGGGTGCTGGATTCTAATATTCAAGAGAACTTTTAATAACAGAAACAGAATGATAGAAAATCTAGATACTGTTTCAGTTCACTAAATCTACAAGTTAAATAATCATGAACACTTCACATCATATATGAAAGCAACAAAATAAAAAAATAAAAATAAATGCAAAACAGACCCAAATCTAAAAAAAAGGAAAAGATTGGCTTTTCAAAGGTTCATCTTAATAGAATTGTCTTTTTGTAAGTGGCAGGCAATGTACTAAGGTACTTACAAAGGTGTATTAAATGGAATTGATTCTTCTAAAAGTTACAAATAAAATCTTTATCACACAACAAACAAACAAACAATAAATAAAACCTATCAATGGGTCTGTCATGTAATGGCTTTTTTCAAGTGTTTGTTCTCTCCTTCCATTTCAGGGCATTAAAAATGAGAAGGCACAGGCCTTTCTTTTGTTCTGGTCTTCATTTTTCATTAGCCCCAACATGTGACTCACACATCACAGCTATTTTAGTTAAAATGTGAGGCTGTTCTGTAATGTGAGTAAACTCAGATTGTTAACAGCTCTGATTACAAAAATTCTCACCCTGCTATTTTCCTCAGGGATAGCGAGAGTTGCTCGCATTCCAATTTGAAAAACATCTATAAAAGGAAAGAGAACTCATCCATATTGTTTTGTAAAAGTTAGAAAGGAAACCACTTTTATTTGATTTGTTTATTGAATCATTGCTATAAATCTTTTGAATCACTTGGCAACTATGTAACTAATATTCATTTTGATGTGTTATTGTTTTGGGAACTTGGAATTTCAAAAATTGAAATAATTGCAAACATGGGGCAAAAATGGCTGATTTAAAATTTTTCTTCTGAAAAGTTTCCCCACCCTCTGCTTTGCCTCACATCAGTTATGGATCCAAAGAGACTCTGTTGATTTTACTTTGATTATTTATGGCGATGCAGTTTATTTCTGACTTCTTTTGGTGGAGAGGTGCCTGGGGAACATTCTTTTACACAGTTCTTAAAATTGCTATACCATCTATCTCTTTTTTTTACCGCTAATGAATACTTTAGTTGTGTTCATAAAACATCAGATGTGGCTAAAGTTCAATATTTGAAGTAGGAGACTGTTGATTTTACTTTGATTATTTATGGCGAAGCAGTTTATTTCTGACTTCTTTTGGTGGAGAGGTGCCTGGGGAACATTCTTTTACACAGTTCTTAAAATTGCTATACCATCTATCTCTTTTTTTTACCGCTAATGAATACTTTAGTTGTGTTCATAAAACATCAGATGTGGCTAAAGTTCAATATTTGAAGTAGGATAAGGATGTTTTTAAAAAGAAAAAATGACAATATTGACCATAGGAAATTATATGTATATATTTACTTATTTGTTTGCTTTATTTTCTTAGATAAAATAGGATTGCCCAGGGCCTATGTGATGAGCAAGCAAGTTGTCCTAGTTGTCATCCTTGGGGAGTTGCATTAAGTGGGAGAACACATGAAATGACTTCCCTTGAGTTGATTGAGTTCAAGCAACTTCCAAAGGTCCCTCCTAGGATGTTATTTATATGCACAGAGAATCCACCTCATTTTTCTTAAAAACAAAAATGTACATTCTATCCCCTAGCATATTTTAAATTGTTATTTATTATCATTGATGTTGGAAAAGGAAACATTCATACTACCATTTTCCCAGAAGTATATTTTTTCAAGATATCCTGACAACTTTGCATCGTTAAACTTTAAATGATTCCAAGATTTTTTTATCATCAACTTGAAAAAATTTCAAATTAGCATTCCTAAATTTTCCTCTTGATATCTCTAATTAATCCCCCAACTTGATGAAAGCCAATTTAGTAAAGTCTTCTATACTGATAGTCTTCAACATCGGTAGTAAAGAACAACTAAAATTTATTTTTTTCTTCCATAGAAATTTCTTGAAGTCATTTATTAGTCTTGAGTATGCTTCATCTTTGAATTGTTAGATACATTTTTATATTTTTAAGTCCAGAGTATCAGTGCTAGGTACATTTAACAGAAATTTCATTAATGTTTTTCTCTCAAGTAAATAACAATCTGTACAAATAATTTGTTACTCAGTCTATTATATCATTGTACTGCAAGTACTGGTCAAAGTATCTTTCGAATGAAATAGTTTAATCTTAAATGTAATAATTTTATGTTCCTTTCTTTAAATTGATTAAAATTTTAAGTGTACTGCTTGCCTGTGTGTATTCACATATGAAATAAATGTTATCCCTGAATTTATTGAACTAATAATCTATTGAGGGTTAGCTGTGTCACTGTTCTAGGAATTAAGAGATGTCACAATAATTTGAGAAAATTGTTTTGTCTTTAATAGTATCTATTCACTTTTTAAATTTCAGATAACTACCTTGATTATATAATTGCAAATGAATTATATAGTATTTATTATCTTATATTGAATAGATGCTTAAAAAGCAGATATAAATTCCCAATAACTTCAATGTTTATCCATAATGAGTTCTGTTAGTTGTATTTGCAACAAATATGCAAGGGAATATCAACAACTTTCCCAGGGTCATTTGGGGTGAGAAAGTATACAAGTTTTACTAAGGAGAGCTAACTGGAAGACAAATTACCTATTATTTTTCAGAGCAAAAATTGGAAAATCCAGTTAAAATCCAGAAAATCCAGTTTTATCCCTTTGCAGATTTTCTATTAGTAATGAAATATATTGGGCTTAAAAATAATTTAACCTCTTAAAAAATTTAAAATGTATCTTAAATCTATGCCGTTAAATTCTTCTTGAGTTGTTTACTCAACTTGGCAAACCTTGGGAGAAGATGGTTTATATTCTTGCCTGAGGAAATACTTTTTTTAAAAAAAGAATGATTCAGAACAACCTACAAGTGTAGATTCAAACACTTTATCTACAAAAGTATTTATTGTAGATAAAACACTTCATGCTAGGAATTTCAACATCATAAAAAATTAAATCATAATGTGAGTTGTTAGTAATTGTGGCTGTTACTATACTCCAGACAGCTTGTCCTCTATTAGAATAGAGTATTGAAAAGAATAGCTCACCTCTATGGCTACCTAATCTGTTCTACAATATTGACTCCATCTCACAGAAGCTAGAACTTAAGTGAAAAACAAAATGAGACAAATAATACTTCAAAATTGAATTGTGCAGTAGTTACTCAAGAATACATATGTGTTTCTGTGTATGCACATTATATTGTGTTTAGAGAGAATTTCTCTTTTATACTGGGCTGTGACCTCTTAGAGAGTTCTGAATATAGCTCTTAACAGGGAGAGAAATAGTAGACAAAAGAGATAAGTCTAAAGCAATGAACATTCACATAAATGTCAAAATTAAGAAATTGGGGACCTGACACATTTTTAAAAAAATATGTCTGCTATTGAAATATTAATCTCAGGTTAATTCAAAACACCTAGTTTATTTACAGGCTTTTTCAATTTCTCTGGGGTGTGTATGAGATATATATCTTACAGGACACTTTGCTAAAGTCTCCTAAAAATTTCCATTTTCCACTGTCTGTATTTTTTAAAATGTATTTATTGATTAAGATATTGCATGTGTGTCCTTATCCCCCCATTGTCCCCCAACCCCCCACTAATGCCCTCACCCCGCTGTTGTCAGTGTCCATTGGTTAGGCTTATATGCATACATATAAGTCCTTTGGTTGATCTCTCCCCCTTACTCCCACCCTCTCCTACCTTCCCTCTGAAGTTTGATGGTCTGATCGATGCTTCTCTGTCTCTGTATCTGTTTTTGTTCATCAGTTTATGTTGTTCATTATATTCCATAAATGAGTGAGATCATGTGATATTTATCTTTCTCTGACTGACTTATTTCACTTAGCATAATGCTCTCCAGTTCCATCCATGCTGTTGCAAATGGTAAGAATTCCTTCTTTTTTTACTGCAGCGTAGTATTCCATTGTGTAGATGTACCACAGTTTTCTAATCCACTCATCTGCTGATGGGCACTTAGGCTGTTTCCAAATCTTAGGTATGATGAATTGTGCCACTATGAACATAGGGGTGCATATATCCTTTCTGACTGGTGTTTCTAGTTTCTTGGGATATATTCCTAGAAGTGGGACCACTGGGTCAAATGGCATTTTCTGTATTTTTAATCAACATAAAAATAAGAGCAGAACTGAACTGATCTTAAACTACTTAATAAGTATAAGTTTTACTACTAACATAACAAATATTTCTAATTAAATACATCCAATAAATGCAAACAAAAGCCAAAGTTTAAGCTTTTGAAAATTAATATTATATATGTGCTTGCTAGATTTCAGTGTTTACTGGACTTATTCAACATTTTTATAATGGAATACACACACACACACACACACACACACACACACACACAGTTATATATTTAAAATAAACTCCTAAAAGTCAAATTCATTTCTCAATAAAAATGTCTCAACCCAAATATACTGAACTCAAATATTAATATATTTCCCTTTTATTTTACTATTAACAGTATAGAAACAATATTGCATTTATTTTTTTGTGAGATTTAGCACCTTCAAAAATATTGGAGAAGACCTACATTCTCTCCTGCTTTTAAGTTTGTGAGACCAATTTTATGTTATAGAAGATTCAATTTCATAGTCTCAAATGCCTCAGAAGTGTTTTAGAGATTCATTCCCTGAATAAGACATACTATCTATCCTCCCCCAGGCTATAGGTCCATGCTTAAATATTAAATAGTCGCAGACAATATGGTAACACAGTACTTTTCAGACAGCTGTAAAATACTTGATAGTCATGCCATGTCATTGCACAGATTTAATTCTTCATGTTGGAACTAAATCTCATTTTTTTTCTCGTGCTCTCAGTGGGAACTAAAAGTTTCTACACTAGTTAAACTGAATATTGTTATTGAATGAATGAATGAACAAATAGCTAATTATAGTATTCTGCTTATGTATTTCTATTGGTCAATATTTAACTAAAAATGAATAACTCAAATTGAAATTTTCCCATTCTATGTTTATTGCATTAAGTTCTGTTGTAATATCCTAAATATAACATTATACTAAAGCTAAGCATTTCATGTGTGAAATAAAGATACTCAACTTATTTACTGCTCCCAAACCTACAAACTTTCCTATCTGTACTCTCCCTCTATCCTTTCTGTCTTTACCCCAAGTCTAATCTTCCCACCTGCGCACAGCATTTCACCCTCCCAGCTCTTCAAGGAACGTGTTCCACCAGCGATCTGCTCCGTCTCCTGTGATTGCACTTTATCCCTCATTTATCTAAGGATATTTTTTGTATCAAGTGTTTCCTAGCTTAAAACAGCAAATATAGAGTAGTTCACACTGCTGCCCATCCTTCCTTCATTCTACTTGTACCTCAGCTGCCTTCCTCATCCCACGTTTAAATGGCTCAGACAGTTTCATTACTGGCCACTTTAGTTGTACATTTTCCAGTTTTCCTCTAATTTGATTTCTCAGAAGCCTTGACAGGATGACCAATGGCTGTTTCTTCCTCGTTGGTATCTCCATCTCAGAAAAACCATTCAGTCTAGGTTCTTCTAATTTGCTAGATATTGCCTCTCAGGTTTGGGTGGTCTTATTTTTCCAAGCACTCCTTAAATATGGTTCCACCCCTCCCCCTAGAGTACAATGGTGGTGGGTTTTCTCACGAATACAATTGTGGGTCTTTGTTTCTTTTTACTCTGCAAACTCTCTCTCTCTCTGAATTCCTCCATACTGACAGCTTCCCTTGCCACAGTTACCTCTTGGCTGACCCCTTCAGCTTCTAGGAGGTAGTTACTATAGTTCTGATTCCAACTGGCCTGGTTTAACTGTTCATGTTTTGGCTTTTTTTTTCTTCCTACTCAATTATGTGTTACTTCAGGTAAAAATAGAAAACTCTTGATTTAGATTATTAAGGTTATCAATAATATGATTTATAATTCTACTTTATAAATAGTAATAAATTTAAGAATTTAATTGAATAAACATGAGCACAAATTATAATTTTGTTATATTTATATCATTTTCTCATTTTCAAAGGATATTCTCATATTTTGTCAATAAATCCTCAAAACCATCGCATAACTTTATTATTTTATTGTAGGAAACCTAAGCTTCTAGAGGTTTGGAGGCATGCCAAAGATCACACTAGTAAGGGACAGAACAAGGACTTGAAATACTTAGGAAAAATTACATATATTTGCATGAATATTAATAGTTTTTAGTTGTTACCAATCACAAATTAAATCCTGCTCCGTGCCTGAAAGTAGTTTTCCTCAAAGATGCTAAAAAGAGGGAAATATTGTATCTTATTTGTTATTAACTTATTCCTTTTTCGATAGAAGTGATAGTTCTAAGATATAAGACAAAGTAGTAGATTAAATAGGTAAATCAAAAACCACATATGAGCTTCATATTCTAAATATTCAACAGTTAGTGACTATATACATAGTCACTTTCTTTTGCATGAGATTCAAAACAAATACAAGATGGATAATATGGATCTAAAATTGGAAAATATAACTTACTTTTCTTTCTTAAAGGATTAAGAAGCTACTTATCTAAGATTCAGAGAAATCACTGTCCCTCATGCATTTTGCTTAGTTCTCTCATATAGCGACGGCCTTTTGACATTTGCCTTAAGGGCCTTTGCTGATCTACCTCTCAGGCTCCATGTTTAAACAAAGCATGTGGTTTCTCCAGTGTCCTGCCATCAAGCTGGAAACATAATCTCTGAATGAGGCAGGAGCCAAAAGCCCAGAAGTTCTTCAGAGTTATGCCGGGATGAGACTCCCGGCTAGCAATGAGGGGCAGTAACATTCCTCCCTGGCGCCTGCTGAAACGAATTTCAAGAATGGTAACAGGCTTGTTTTAGGGTTTTAAAACTATCAGTCTGGGATCAGCAGCCTGTCTGAGAGGCCGTGGATGCCAAATTCCAGCTGTCACAGCTTGCTCCTGTGAGAACCTCGTACTCAGTTGGTCAGAGACTTGGGAGATGAACTTCCTTAAGACCATGCACTGCCACTCTTTTTATAGACAGACCAGACCAAACCACAAATCCCTTCCTTGAAAGCACTGGCCCTTCCTTTCTGCTTTTGGAATACAGGGTCAACACAAGGTTATCTCTAGGCTGGGTGTGAGCACCCAAACAAAATATTTAGCCAACTGTATGACTAGTTTGTGGTTTCAGGTTTTTATTTCAAAATCTTTGCAGCCCATTAATCACTATGAAAGAGTCTTCATCAGGAGTTCATGCTAGGTTCACTTGTTGGTCTATAGAGTCAGTGTTTGTAATTTCATAGCACAAAGAGAAAAGCAGTAATTGGCCAAATTGAAACAGAGGCATCCCTAGAATTTGGGACCTCCAAGCAAAGATTTTTCTCTGTACATGATTTTTAATTATCTGTACATGACTTTACAGTGGCTACTTGGGTGACATCAGTTTTCTTAGGGAGGGAAAGGTAAGCTTTCAGCTCCACCCGTACTTCCCCAGGATCAGAACCACGACTAATGAATTGCTCATCGATGGGAAGAATAGCTGATCTTTAAAAAGCTGTGTTTGGTTAGTTAGCTGCATTGAGCTTTATACATAAAGTATTTACTGGGTTTGAGTAGTCTCCAATGATACCCCTTAAACAGAATTTTCTAATTATTTTCAAGAGCAATTAAGTAATAGTTAACAATAATAGAATTCTTGGTAAGTGCAGGGCACTATTCTGAGTCTTTTACTTGTGTTAATGTGTACACCCTCACAATACTACTTTGAGCTAGCTATTTTCATTCTGCAAATTTTATTGATGAGAAATAATAGGCCCAGAAAAGTTAAATAACTTGCCCAAGATATCACACCTAGAAGGTGGAAGACCACGATTCAGGCTTGGTGTTATGACAAAATAATAGAAAGCGATGGATGGAAGGCTATGTTTCTTGTGCTGAAACTGCCCTGTCTGAATGAAGAGTTAGCTTTGATCTGTGCTCACAATCTGTTATGTTATAATTCTGGTTGACTTGGCTATCTCCTTCCTGGTCTCCTTGAAAACAAGAACTTTAATTTCCATTTGGTATCATCAGAGCTAAAGAGTGATTGGTAGAAAGTTGATATACTGAAACTGTTTAATGAATGAGTACTGGAGTTATTAATCTATTCTAGGAGCTGCAGGAATATTTCATCTTTTTAAATTATTTTTTAAACTGTTTTTACTTTAAAGAAAGGAAGGGAGGGGGAGAGAGATAGAAATATCAATGGTGAGAGAGAATCATCAATCAACTGGGAATCAGACCATGACCTCCTTGTTCGTGGGCCAATGATCAACCACTGAGCCACACTGGCCAGGCAGAGTATTTCATCTTAAGTTTACAAAGAATGTGCTGGAAATCATCTAGTCTTCTAGGCTTTCCCCAGGTAGAAATAGAAATTCTAATATTTGACAGTCTAAAAACTGGACCAGAATTTAGATGTTCTCTATGAGAGGAGGTCAGGAAAACATTTCCTTTGTCTCTAAGTTAGAGCCAAAGACTATGAAGCAGGCTTATGAAAGGCAGCAAGGATGCGTGCACCAGATAAATTTTACAGGAGTTGAAATGACATTTCCCTCTTGTCTCAATTCTTAATTGGTTGCTCATGGTCACTGGGGTGTTTATACAGCCTCAAGGCTGGCTCCATACTGCTGCCATCTGTCTTAGTTATAAGTACACTACAAGTTCCATATGGCTCCTTAATTCCAGTGAGCCTAAAGCATTCTCGTATTCTACAGGGCCACTTGAGACAAATGACTTATTTGTTTTGGGTTTGGACTAACTAAGAAATGAAATTAAACATACCCCAAATCTCTCAAAATGCTTTACCTTTAATAGAAGAGGCTAATATGTGCAACTGGAATTTATGTCACATTTTCTTGCATGTTTATCTACTCTAAATAGAGAAGACACTTTTGCTCTTAAAATAATGGAAGTGTTACATTCTTATTTGTAGTCAATAAAACTATTACTATCTACCAGATTCATGCTCAAAAACTTACTATTTATTTCATAGTATAGATCATTATCCTTCTTATTTGATGATGACAATGATGATATTGGTAGTGGTGGTGGTGCTACTTTATTGCACCTGGTCACCTTGTGATCAGAAATTACATATGTAGTGTTTATTCAATTAAATATTTTGTACTCAATGAAACTATTTCTCTGTTAACCATCTGAGTAGTTATTTCATGAGGACACTTTGAATTATCATTTTCCTTGTTCCAATACTTCATTATTGCTCTACAGAGTCCTAATCCTTGATCTGTGCAACCATTTGCCTTACTACCTATAACTAAGCAATGCTGGAGAACTCGTAAAATAATGCAACTCGGCCTGAGTACACTTTCACTGTCTTGGGTTTGATGATACCACAGTTTATTATCAGTTCCTTTCCTGTCCTTCAGATCTTCTATCCTAGGACTCTCAACAAAAATTCTGAAGCCCTACCATTCTCTTCATGATCTAATCACTTTCCTTCTTTTCCCGTACCCCCACTCAACTTCTCACTTCTTATAGCTGTAGACTACTCAATAGGGCCACCTCAGCTTTATCCTCTATATTCTAATATAGGAGGATTAATTATTTTATTGAAGGCTAGCTAATCCATTCAACTGTGCTCTCCAATACACTCCCCCTTATCTTCTCAGGGGATCTTGCTTTACCAGTTGCCTGTTCTATCTTTAATCATGTTCTGTTCCTTCTTTACCAAATTCTTTTCTTTCTCAATAAAACATTCAGGCCAACATACCTTCCCTTTGTAAAACATTTAAAAAAAAACCACACACGTACTATCATTAGATTATACCATTCTCTTACACTGCTTTGTCATCAAAGTTCTTGAATCCATTCTCTATATTTGCTGTCTTTACTTCCTCCCTCAGTTCATCCACCTCTGCTAATTGTCTTAAAGGATGCACTCTTATCTTTCATGCTACTTCATGCTGTCCTTAATTCCTGTGTCATCTATGTGGGCTTCTTTTTCACTGTCCATTAAACCATTAGTATTTCTAAAATGTTGCAAATGGACCTATGTTAATTACACAATTTATGATCTTAAGTTTTATTTTTTGGTAGGGACTATAGTCATTGTAAGAGTTTGAGGTGGTAAGAGGTAGCTACTTCTCCAGACTTGTTACTAGATTATAGTGACACCAAAAGACAGACTAAATTCTGCACATTAACTGCAGACATTTATTCAATAAATGTTCACGAAAAGCAGGTATTAAATGGTTCTGAGTTGGACTTTAATTTTTATACCATTTCTTTCTTTAGTTTCATTAAACACCATGATTTGAGTTATATGTGTATGTATGGGGTGGGTAAATGGGTATGTCTGAGTCCTTGTATGTTTATGTTGGCATGTCATGAAACAGGTGGAAAAATCTCAAACATTCCACATTCTTCTGTGCAAACTAGGCAGAGAGAGAGAGAGATTGAAAGAGAAAGAGAGATTGAAAAAGACAGAGAGAGGAGGAAGAAGAAATATTTTTCTTCACTTTTGTACATTTGAAAGGACACTAATATTCAGAACTATTTTGGAACAAGTTGCAAGAATATCTGATGATATTAATTTGGATATCCACCAGTTAATTATAATACCTTTTTATTTCCTTTTGTAAAAGTTCTTCTTTTAGAACATATTTAAAATATTTTATTTGAACAAAATTGGATCTTATTTAAGCATGTTTCACTTTTATAGTGACTTGAAATAGTTGAATCATTGGTTTCTAAATCAGAAATATTTATAATACATATTACATTATGGCATAATTAATTGAAATAATTATAATATCACTCATAATATGTCAACTTACCAAATCAAATGGGTTTTGTGTTTTATTTCTTTTAGTACTCATATGCAGCATATCATTTTTACAGTTGTAAGCCTAGCATAGATAAAATGTATCTTTAACATTATTCTAATATTTATTTATCCATATTGCTACAGTCTTTATAATCATTATTTCTAGTTGTAACAAAATGTGTCATAAAAGTTAAATATCCTCTTCCTTGCTTACTCATATCCCTATTTTTTGCCATTTCCCTCATCTTTTGATTAATTTCTATGTGTTTCTCAATCCTCACTTTCTTCTAGGTAGTCTTTTGTCTTCTCCTGACTCTTCCCTCGTCCTGATTGGATACTCTTTCTATATGCTCTCTTTGCCACACATTTTATTGTATTACAATCGAATTTATCTTCTGGCTGAATACACCACAAACTTTCTGAGGGTAAGGACAGTATCTTTTTTTTTCTGAGTCCTCAATGCTAATAGTAATCTCTGAGGAAGTTATCCTAATATAGAATATTTTATGGCATATGTTAACAATGCTATTAAATATAAGCTAAAAGGAGTTTAATGACTCTTGGAATTTACTACCTCATTCAGGAGGTATCCCTTTAGATCCCTAGTTCCTAAGCTAAGGATGTAGTGATTCTATTTCAATAGTTTTCAGCAAAATTTACATTGGTGACAACTCTAAGATTCTTGTGACAATTACTACTTGGTCATCATGTTAGGGTACAACTATAGTCTCTATGTTGAAAACTATCATAAAAAATTGATTAAGGCCCTCATAAAACACTCTTTAGCTATTTCAGAGTTTGGGAAGCAAGATGTAATCTCCAGTTGCATTTTTGGAAGACTTCTGGGCTTTGGTTGCACACATAAGTAACAGAATTGACTTTTGGAAGTCTGATCTTCTGAGAACCTCTAGGTCAGATAGCTGGTATCTGGGCTCTCTTGATCTGAGTGTAGCTCCCTCTGAATGTCAGATGGAGGGGAGGCTGCTTTTTCTGCATCTCACACACAGTGCTTTCCTATCTATGTAATAATTATAAACAGAAATGTGGAAAAGAGCTAAAGAGGAACGTATGACACTGAGATTTTGGAAAAATGTTATGTTGGTGAGACATTAGTGGCCTGTCCTAGTTTGGGGTTTTAACTACCTGCTGCTGCCATTTCCCTGGTGATGCTGGTTTCACTCATGATTTTTATCCTTAGAAGTGGCTGTCACTATTGCTGTTAGGTTTCCTTTGGTCTCGAAAAATCGACAGTAAAAATATTATCTTTATTTTGAGAAACATAACCAACTTAGACTTATTAATAGCCACAGCACTTACTTTTTATGTTGGCACTTTTTAACCTTATAGTTTACTTTAATAATAATGACCACTTTTACCTTCTATCCAGGTAAAACAAAGAACATACCAAAGGTATTTGATAAATTTTTGTAATACCCTCTATAGGCAAGAAATCAACAAGAATAATGGCCTCCATTTTTCAGAAAAGCAAATAAGTCACGGTGATGTTTTATGACTCACTCATGGCACATACCCTACAGATCAGTAACAACCAAGGAAGCAAATTGGCAACCACATAACTACTTGCAGACCCCTGAACATACCAAACCCAATGGCAGGCATGGTAATAAATCACTGAGAGTTAAGAACATTTTTCTTCAAATATTCCCAAATGGAATTTTCCTCAAATACAGATATTTTTTTTAGTAAAAAAAATAGGGATGAAGAATAAAGTTTTATTTCATACCAGAGTTTTATTTATTTCTGTGTATTATTTAAATTATTTATTTATATACTCATACATTTAAATAGATTACATATGCACAAGGTAAAACAGATCATAAAGTACAAGGTACATACAATGTAAATATGTCTTCATCCCATCCCTTCCCATTTCTCTCCAGAATCAATCAGTTACCAGTTTCTTGACTGATAGTTAAGACCTGTGTTTGCACATTTACACATGACTTTTCCCTTGTTTAAGAGACTTAAATACATTTTGGTCTCAACTCAAAATTTTTAGCAGGTAAAAAAGGCTGATATTAGAATAATCTATTTTCTTTTCAAAGAAAACCACAAATTCAGAGCCATTATCATTCCTAACCAGTTATCTTGCTTTAAAGAAAAACACATTTGTTTCAGTCAAAGCTGGCTGTACTTGTAAGGAACACATAAATATTTAAAGAAACAGCAAATGCTGTAAAGTAAAAATAATGATATTGGCTGAACTCTCACAGTACATCTTATGCACAATATTATCTGCCTTTTTAGAGTCATTCTGGAAAAGTTCTTATAGAGGCCTATTTATGAAGTAAATGTTAATGCTTAGTTTTAGAAATACTGAACGTCCTCACTGCATATTATAAAGGAAGTTATTGTAAGAGTATTAACAACATTATTTTCAAGATACAGTAAGTAAACTAAAAAGATCACTTCATTTCACTTCCGGAAGTCCTCTGCTCATTTGTGAGTTTATTTTGTTTTTCTTATCTAATGTGAATTCACAAAGCAAAATAAAGAATTTGGAGTTATCATCGAAGAGAGTCATGTTTGCTTTTATCATCCTCTAATTCTTAATGGTTAGGATCAAAGATGTACTTTGTCTCCCTTTACCCTATCCATTTATAATATAACTGTCTTAAGTATTTCCTTTAGCTATACTTAAAACTACATCAGATGGTGCTATAATTTTTGCTTCAAATTTTGAACATAATTTAGAAAACTCAAGAGGAGGAGGAAGAGATTTTTTTATTTACCCATAATTTTGCTTACTATGTGCTTTATTCTTTCCTACTGTTCCATGGTATCTTGTCTTATTATTTTCCTTCTGTTGCAGTGGTTCTCAACCTTCTGGCCCTTTAAATACAGTTCCTCATGTTGTGACCCAACCATAAAATTATTTTCGTTGCTACTTCATAATTGTAATGTTGCTACTGTTATGAATCATAATGTAAATATCTGATATGCAGGATGGTCTTAGGCGACCCCTGTGAAAGGGTCGTTCGACCGCCAAAGAGGTCATAACCCACAGGTTGAGAACCGCTGGTTTAGAGGAACTTACCTTAGTCATTCTTTTAGTTTAAATTTGTTGAAAACAAATTCTGAGATTTTCTCAGTTTCTTGAATTTGTATGTTTACATCTTTTACCAAATTTGTGATCTCTTTCACTTTTTTGTCTAGTGTCCAATGGTATGGATGTTAGAACTTTTTTGTGGTTCCACAGTTCTCTGATGATTACACACACATATATATATATATATATATATGTAATATATGTATATAATATATTATTTATATATATATATTCCCTCCCTGTTGTTTCAATTGAGTGATTTTTATTGTTTTATCTTCTATTTCACTGATTCTTTCCTCTGTCCCATTTACTATCCTGTTGACAGTAATGTTTAGTAATTTTACTTTGGTTATTATATTTTTTAGGTCTAAAATTTCCATTTTGTTTTTCTTTATATCTTCTTTCTTTGCTGAGACTTTCCATCAGTCTAATTTATTTTAAGTGTATTTGTTATTGCTATTGAAACATCTTTATGATGGAAACCTTTGTTGATATTAAGGGGAAGGGGCTGTCCTTGCTGTGAGTGACTTTTCTGGTTCCCTACTAGGCTTTCATTGAGACTTCCCTGGCTGAGAGGGATGGGAATACCTATTACTTCTCCCCATGTAGCCACCAGTCACTTCATTGTGTTAGGGGTATTTCTGGGTGGTGATATTTTTAGGTTTATTCCTACACTGCCCAAGCAGAGAGAAGGAGGTATGGCTTATTACTACTGAGTTGAAGTGACAATCCAGACTTTCCGATGATCCCACTAACACAAACAGATGACCTTGTCAATGCCAAATGGGATGACATTTCTGGCTCCCTACTTGACTTTATATGACACTGCTTGGTGGTGGTGAGGAGTGGATTACAGCCTGGCAAGGATAGAAATCTATGCTTACCGCCTTTGTTGACATGGGTAAAGATGGGGCCACATATTTTTTTTTCCTGTAGTTGGAGTAGAGTGGTTATTTTCTAAAAGTTTTCTGTCTTGTTATGTTGCCTATTTCCTTGTACTTTGGCCAAAAGAGTTGTTTTTATTGATTATTTATTTATTTTGCCTGCACCTGTTAATGTTTCTGGGTTGTCACCTTCTTCACCTCCAAGTCTAGTATATGTGAGGCAAAAAGAAAACACAAGGGAACTCATCACATCTACAGTCATGGATGGTCTGCCTTTTCCTTCCACCTTTCAAACTCTTCTTATGTTTGTTTTACATATAATGTCCAGGTTTTTTAGATGTACTTTGTAGGAGTAATAGGAAAGTGTATCCACTTCATCATCCAAAAGCAGAAGCCTGATAATCTTTAAGACTTTTAAAATCCATAAAGTATATAGCGTTTAAACATGAAATCCTTTAAATCCTTAGGAGAAAGTTAAATGCATATTTCACTAGTGTATCAATCAAATATTACTTAAGATAACAAATCTGTCACAGTATTACCTAATCAGCAATGAAATAATCATATATCTTATTCAGAAATGTCATGTTTACTTCAATTGGGAAATGACCTAATGAAAAGTTGACATCAAGCCCACCACAGAAAGTGTCCAAAGGCTGGAAAGTCTGCTGATTAAAGGATCTCATGGGGGTATCATTTATCTTTCTCCATTTCTCTGTTTTCTTAAAATTACACTAACATTCCTAACTTGGTCCAATATGATTTCATTTGGGAGGAGTACAACTGCAAAGATAAAATTCCCAGAGTTTTAAATGTGTTAACATGTTTTACATTATCTTTCTTTTAAAACTGTTCCATTCCTAATTGGACTGGTGTAAGAGCAAAGCCTTGCTCAGTGTTGCTTAGATTAAACCCCCAGCTTGATGTAGCAGTACAGTGGTAAACAAACAAAAAACCCACAGAAGCTTGTTTGAGAAATAAAGTGAGCATGGTGCCTGTGGAGGCCTTTTTTCTTTGTAGCGTATGGACATGGGCTTGTGGCTATGTGGGGTGTGAGCACTGGGGCAGTTGGAGCCAGTGGAAGCACTGCCTTTGAATGTCTGTGTCTGGAAGGAGGTCTTTCTCTCTGCTTGAAGGCCAGTACTACGAGCCTGTGATGACGGCCACTGTCAGGGCCACATCTAACCTTGCTCAGATGGTTCCGATTCATCAGCAGTGGAACAACATTATTATCTCATTACCTGCCCATTTTCCACCTATTTCTATTCACCTAGTACAGAAAACACATTTATTTTACTAATTAT
Organism: Myotis brandtii; assembly: GCF_000412655.1. Taxonomy (NCBI): domain Eukaryota; kingdom Metazoa; phylum Chordata; class Mammalia; order Chiroptera; family Vespertilionidae; genus Myotis; species Myotis brandtii. Next base: position 4,906,368 of record NW_005371219.1, read on the forward strand.
TTGATTCTTAACCAGAAGAAAGAAGGAATTTCAATCATTCCTTAAGAAAAAATTAGTACATTAAGATAAATTAGTCTTGGTGAATTTATATGGATCAGAAAATGAAATAGTTTGGGACTAAG
>NW_005371219.1:4906590-4920709 GCF_000412655.1 Myotis brandtii
TACATATAGATATATATATAGATAGATAGATATGTCACATCACATGTACTCAGTAATAACCCATAGTATTACTTTCCTTCCAAATATTTTTAAAGGTATCCTCCTAGAAATTGCTCACCATTGCCTGTGCTAATTTTCCTTCTTGCTCAAAGCTTCAAATGCTTATTTAAGTTGCCGCCACTTTAGTAATCACAGCAGATTTTAGAAACAGTGAGCTCTTAACAGTTCTTTTTTCTGATGCTCAGTATGTTTTTGGAATCATCAATATTTAAATTTTCCCATTGAGGAATCAGTTCCTATGGAGATAAATGTAGGAAAATCATTTCTGTTCCTTTAGCTTATGTCTGTGTTGCTTTGCTAATAACTACAATAGAAAACAGAGAAGAAAATACAATATTTATATGATTTATGCAAGTCATTACATTAAGTCATGTTGACATCTAACTAATATGTCCTAGTTTCCAGCCAGGTAAGATCACCAGATATTATTTTTGAGTGACGTTTATTTTCAGAAGAATCTCAAGAGTGGGAGGACATGTAATTTGGATTCTGTTTTAGCTCTGTTTTCTGGTAGTTCCTTACATATTTCAGAAAACCGCATGTGAACATTGTGTCTATTAAGATAGAAATGTGTAAATAAGGATTATTAACTTTTTATAAAACATACATATGAAGAAAGAGAGAAGGGGAAACAAAGACTAATCATGAGCAACTGTTTTTACCTTTCCCCAAACTCCATTTCTGAGAAAGAAACATTATGCCAGATTAAGGGGTCATTGAATAGGAGAATTCCATGACTCTCTTAGAAGAGGGATGCTCAGAGCATCAAGAACTCAACATAAGTGTCAACAGCCCCCCTTCTAGCAATTTTCACTCTGATTAAATTTCATTCACTGTTTCAACTTTGCAGAGATCACTGTAAATCAGTTACTTAGACTCTGTTATATGAATACTTATGTTGATGGATTATCACCTGATTATAGAAAATGGTATTTGTTCTTTGCAGTGGACATTTTGGAAAATAGAACACATGATCAATAATGGAGATTATTATTACAGTGTATAATTAAGCTGAATTGTTATTGCTATTTTTTCTATATATAAGTTATAAGATGTTAATATTTAATTTACAAAACATTTCTTTGCTTCTAAAAAGGAAAATGGAAATGTGCTCTCTTTATACATAAAGATGATAGACTCCATTGTCCACCAGAAATTCAAATTCATGTCTAGCTCCAGTGTCTCATCAGGAAAAGGAGGCAGGCAGAGATGGAAGGCCTAAATTAACCATAAAAGCCAGCCCAGTTATGTGGCACATTGCAACAAGCCTCAGTTTATTTGCCTTAAGATAATTTCTCAGTTTGTAGAATACAGTAATGTATTAATAATTAAATGTCAGGCAATTCACAACTTTTGAAGATAATAAAAGTAGCATGGTAATATATTGTATAGAACTTTCCATTTTCAAAAGTGTGTCCATATGCATAATCTCTTTTGCTTCTCGATAGCACATTCTGTAGACTGTGAAAATGTGATATTCTTCACTTTTCAAAAGAAATTCATGTTCACAGAGTTGATTGACACAGATAAGAAAACACAAAATCAGTCTGGTAACCAAGTCTTCTGGTTCTCACCTGGTTGAGTACTCTAATCAACAGATTAATTCCCACCCATTACAAAATAAAATTAAGGCTGAGTTCCCCGGAAGCAGAGTCTAAGACAGAAATTCTTTTGCAAATGATTTACTGAGGGAATGTTCTTAGGAGAAATTTCTAGGCTTGAGAGTAAAGCAGGACAGAGCTGGACAGAGATGGGAGTTTAGAAGTCTGGCCTCGGCCTGACTTCTGGCTACTCTGGAATGTGAATGGCACCAACATTTTTCCATCCAAAGGTGAGGGAACTATAGTTCCTACTTTCTCCTCACCAATCAGTCACTAGCTATGGACCCTCCTGAGGGTGGTACGGGGAGGGCCTCAGGCATTTAAGATGGCTTCCAACAAGCCAGGACAGCACAGGAGAGCAGCACTGGGGAGTGGGGGCTCAAGGCTGCTGAAGGTACCCACAGAATCTGCTACAAATAACTAATTATCATTCTTTTTTTGGAAAAAAATTATTATTGTGAATCATGTAAAACATATACCAAGGTAGAAACAATAGCACAATGAACTCCGATGTTCATATACTCATCAGTAGTAAGAAAACTGTGGCCAATCTTGTTCATCTACTGAGAGTGGAGTTTTGAAATGCAGTGCCCGTATGCCCTGTATTTAGGAATACCAACATACACAGCAGAGTTTAAACAAAGTGTTTTGATTGAAATAGTCTTGTTAAGGAACAATTTAGTGTCCCAGAGAGGGACTAGGATTTATGATATATGCATTTCGGTTTTGGGTCTGTAAAGTTTGGGAACTGTACAGATGTTCCCTGTATTCCTTTGTATTTTAAGTGCTTGGTAATTTTCTAACCAAAGATAACATAGAATAAAGAGTTTATATCCTCAAATGCATTCAGCAGTTTTGCACTAGTCCTCTAGTGACTCTAGTGACTCATGAACCCAAGACAGGCTCCCAAGTGCAGCTTGTACAGAACTGGCCTTCAGACCACATAGGACAGAGGGGCATGCCAATTGGAGCCTAGGGTAGGGGGTCTTGGTGAATTCCTATTGCTCATGGAATGAAGTCCATACTCTTAGTATGTAAGGTCTACACAGTCCCACTCCAACATACCTTCCCCACTTCACCTTCCTCAGGTCTCCCACTTCCATCCTGCGTTCTTGAGTTACCATAGGTTTTGGTGTGACTCTGGGACTTTCAAATTTCTGTCCTTCTGCCTAGACTTTATGTCTTTAAATTTCTATATGGAAAAATTAGTCATGATGCATATCACAACTCAAACATTATCTACCTTCAGAAATATTTTTCAGCTTCCATTATTTCCTCTTTCTGTACTTTCTATCTACTTCATCCCCTCTTCTTTCTACCTCACTCTACCCTGTCTCTTCCTAGGAAAAGAGTGATTACTTGTCTCCAGTTTGTAATCTACATTTCTAGAAATACTAGGACATTTGCACTAAATGGGGATATAGAAAATGAATAAATTATTGTGAAGTGAAAAAATGAATGCCGCTCCTTCCTTTCATTCCTATGACATCTGTTCGATGGCTAATACCACATTTTTTGTGTGTGATTATATGCCTCCATGTCTTCCTTACCTATGATGTTAGTTAATTTTATGTTTCAACTGGACTGGGCTAAGGGATGTCCAGATAGCTGGTAAAACATTGTTTCTGGGTGTTTCTGTATGTTCACAGAAGACATTAGCATTTGAGTCAGTAGGCTGTGTAAAGAAGATCACCTTTACCAATATGGATGGGTGGCACCACTGAATCCGTTGAGAGCCTGGCTAGAACGAAAAGGCAAAGGAAGGATAAATTCTCTCTCTGTCTTCTTGAATCTTTCACTACTTTTGAACCTTGGAGCCTCTGGTTCTCAGGCTCAAACTAAATTATACCACCATTTTTCTGGTTCTTCAGTTTACAGATGGCATATTGTGCATATCTCAACCTCTATAATTGTATGAGCAAATCTCTATAATAAATCATATATATTTATTATATGTAATCATCCCAAGGTAAAGAGAATAGCATAATGAACTCCCCATATCACATTGGTTTTGTTCTCTTGAGAACCCAGACTAAAAATCATATTGTCTTAATTTGGGTTGTCCCAGAGGTATAGTCCTGAGATAAGAACTCTAGAACAAGTAGCTTATCTGAGGTTTGATATCAGAAAACATGAATAGATAAGTGGAGAAATAAGATAGTGAAGGAATAACAAACACTGTGAGTAACTGGAGCTTAATATTTGAGGGAACTTTAGAATTTGTAGAACATGGACTTCAGTATCATCCTGTCTGCAGGAGATTGATATAGGGATGCTTCTGGGAGACATTAATTACCGGAGCATCAGCCTGCTGTGTGTGGGCAGAACAGAATGTGATGTCCAGAAAAAAAGCCCTCATATAAGGAGATTCATGTACTGGCTGTTGGAAATTTACTGGCATTCAATGGAAATGGTAATGCCAAGAGGATATGGATATAGCACCAAGAATATCTATTACACTTATAAATTTTAGTCCTGATCTATTCTTTTACCCTATGTCTTCAAGCTAATGATAATATGGAGCATTAATTAAATGTTATAAAATGAATTAATAAATAGATAAATCAGTGGCATAATGAATCACTCTACTAAGTTAGACATACGCTACATATAACTAGACTTCTGGGTCCACTGAGGATACCTCAGACCAGTACAACCCTGTCCTGAAATGTGATATTCTCCCAGACGGACAGATTATAAGACCCCCTACTGTGTCCTTTCTAGCGGATATGTACCACCAGAATGCCATCCCTGCTATATGTGGTAATTCTACTCTTTAGTTGTGGCATTTTAGCTGAAACCATCAAACATAATCATGAAAGATCTTGATATTGGCAACCTAACACATTCCAAACTTTCCCAAGCCCATTTTCCATTAAGTTACCGATGTGTGGTTATTTCAAGTGGAATGCAATCCATATGGCTCATTTACATTTACCTCTCTAAATATTGCTTTATAAAAATAAGTTAATGTCCTGAGGAACATTTTCAAAGATATTTTAATTTGAATATATATCTCTTTGCCTGGAAGATAACTTGACCCAGCAAAATGAAGTTGATTTATGTGGGTTTTAAATATCAAAAAGTTTAGGATTGAATTGGGTATGCACTTAACACAACCCAGATTCTGCCATCAATGCTGTATAAAGCTTTGTGGGTTTTGGGCACAATGATCTTATTTGGAAAATGAATGGAATTATAACGATTCAGTGTTAATATTTTTTGATAAAAAATGACACATTATAGCAAATCTTCCATAGTAAATGAAAGATATGTGAATGAATTGTCTGAGGTAGTCAATATAAAATGATGTATTAGTATATGCTGAGTATATTTAAAAAACAACAAAACTGTCTATAGACCTTAAAAAAGCAGGTAGTGAAACAGTATAAGTTTGTAATAGAACCTACAGTTTTATTTTGTTTGTATTATGTTGAGTTTTATAACCACATGTGTGTGCATATGTGTGCACATATACATATATGTGCACACATGCATACACAGGGAAGGGACTTGTATTTCACTTGTGGATGTAATATTGTTGCTGTGACCTAAGATATATTGATATCATTTATCATAAAGTTCATATTCTTAGTATTATCATAGGTTAACTTTTATTTGCCTGAAATCTGTAAGAATTTAAGAATTTATTTTAAAATTTTCTCTGAACACTTTCTTATAAAGAATTTCAAAAATATAAAACAGTTAAATTTACATTGAACACTATCACTTAGAGCCTATTAATTAACATGTTACTAAACTAAATTTATTATACAGCTACCTGCCTATATTTTCCATCAATTATTTTAATTTTTTGATTCATTTGAGCATAAGTGCAAATCTCAGTGTTTCTTAAATATTTCAGCACAATAGATTCCATGATAGATTACCTTGAACAAAACTGTTTAAAAAGATAAATAATGGTAATTTTAATACTATTCTATTAATTCTACCAAGTTTTAGAACAATTCAGAGTCTATTTCACATTTAATATACTTTGTATTTGAAAGTAAATACCAAAATCTGTTTATGCACATGTGGTAGAATAGATTGAGATCAAAGCATTGCATTAATCCACTAAGTCTTGATAACTGAACTAACTGCTTTGCTTTGGCAACAGGAATTGATTGTGCTTCCAGCAGGCTTATCTAGTGAGCTTTGGGCACAATTAAATGTATTCACACCCAATAATTCCAGGGTATATTGATATGAATATGTTCAACAAAATATTAAAATGGTGCATTTGGTTCATGGCCAAATAGTTTATTTATAAATATTCTCTTTTGAATTAGGTGTGTCTCTATAGAAATGTTTTACTTTTGTTTGTGGCAGGTGGTTAGATAATTTATACAAAGAAATAATTCTAGCACCAAATAAACTTTCAAATATAATGATTTTCAATTAAAAGCAGAGCATTATGAACTTTACCATATATATTCAAGAAAATTTGTTCGCCATCCCAAAATTATCATAGTACAATTTCATTCTACTTCTAATAATCTCACTCTGTAACTCATGGGTTAAATGCCAAAAAGGTTTTTTGTTTTTTGTGGGGTTTTTTTTTGCTTTGCTTTGTTTTAAATTTGAGTTTATGTGAATTGCTTAAGTCTGCAAAATTCAGGAAATCTCTGCAATACAGATTTTGCTAAAAGATTTCCAGTACTTCCTGCATCTGTTGGGTGGAAATGGTACCCACTGTAGCTTCTACAACTATTTCAATAAAAAACAGAGATGGATAGAATCTAAGTTTAAAACAATGGGGAAAACTGTTGGTTATTTTTAAAGTAAAAAATAATATGTTTTAAGCCTAGTTCTGACAAGGTAAAACTATTAGTTATTTCTTGTTCTATCCTAGTTCCTTCAGACCTTAAGTTGAAAGTAACTTCAAGGAAGTAAGGTTTAATTTATTATCACATGTGCATTCACATGTAAAATTCTTAGTTTCTAGCAGTTTCAATTTATGAGCATTATTAGTTTTTCTCAGTCTATAAACCATAATTAAGGAAGAATTACATTTTTATTATACTAAGTTATATTAAAGTTCCATTGTCATTCCAAATAGCAGTATTTAAAATCCCACTTGGAATTAGGAATTAATTTGCATAAGCTCATATGTATTTTTAAAATCCTTTAAAGAGCATAGCAGTAATAGAAAGAGTCTGATTTCATTGTTGATGTCTGATCACTGACAGCTTTTAAGCTCCATCTTCCCCTTCTTTCTTCGTACCATTTGTGCAAGCTCAGAAAGCTCCCTCGTTTGCACTGGCAAGAAGTTTAGACCTTGTATTCCTCCAGCCCAGTCTCTGGAACTTCTCCTCTATTCCAACCCTAGTCACTATATGGGCTCTATGTATACTCTGTCACACTTACGCAAGCCCAAACCTGGTTCTCCCTGCCTGGTCCTCCCCAGGAATTCCTCCACAGATTGTCCCTTTGAAAGGACACATTGCACTGTTATCTGACTACCCATGGGAATGCCTTTAGAGTTCTGCCATGGCACATGCTATTTGCAGACAAGATCTTAACCACATCTAACTTTATCCAGGGATACAGGTATGGTTATCACATTGATGACCTCAGCCTCACAGCTGGATTCAGCCCCCCCCCCCCATAATGACCTCAGCCCTGCAGGTGTATTGACTTATGATGGCATCAGCTCTAAAGCTGGATTCATCCTGTATGATGACTTGCACCCAAAAGTTGGAACAGCTGGACTCATTCTGAGTAGAATCATCCACAATCTTAAGTCTTATCTAAAACCTGTATATAGTTTACGTTTTATGTATTTTGGAATCTAACCTAAATGTATTTTCACTCCCTATTCTCATCTACCCCCTATCACTTCTTTCCTAATTCAGCCCCAACTACTGTGAGCCACCCTTCCTTCTCCTTCTGCTCCCAAGACCTCTGCTTTTCCAGCATTACCCCAATATAACATTATCTACTGTGAAGGCATTACAAAATAATTTTTATATAAGCCTCATTGAACCAACAGCCCATATCTTAAAGCAGGGGTCCTCAAACTACGGCCCGCAGGCCACATGCAAATACAAATATTGTATTTGTTCCCGTTTTGTTTTTTTACTTCAAAATAAGATATGTGCAGTGTGCATAGGAATTTGTTCCTCTCTTAGTTACCTGGCCATATACAGCCTCTGTAACTGATCTTAAATAAACAGTCCACCCCGTCCATCTGTTTAGCTGGCCACATCTTTAAATGTAAACCTAAATTGTTCTCCTGTGCTTCCTTTTAAAATACCAACTTCAGCTATTCAGGATGGCCTCCTATATATCCTGATCAAAATACTTGCAACATATTAATCCTTTGTTGCCCATGCAAAGTGCTAAGTCTAAGTTTTTAGCTCCAAAGAGTTATTGGTTTTAATGAGTGACTTATATACCACTCATTTTTATACTTATTTATACTCTACCTCAGACTTCCCCTTTATTTTGACTTGTATGTTCTACATTTGGGGGCCAAATATAACCTTACAATCATATTTTCTGTCATACTTGAGTGTAAACACACTTAATTGTGCCAACAACCCAGTAGACAGGCTTTTTAACAACAGAATCAAGTCCTGGTGCTGAAGCAGTTAAATCAGTGGTCAAAATATACTGGCTTATCTAATCATTTGATTATATCACATTGTTCCACATGTACGTGAACATATTTGCTTTATCATACTTTGTCAGTTCCTTTGTTTTCAGATTTTGGCACCTTCCAATCCTTTACTTTTCTGCTTTTAACAAAATATCTGAAAACACCGGTTGCCACATCCCTTCCTTTAGTTTGTTGCTTTGGCTTCCTGCTCATCTCCTGTGCTGTCTGACTGTCCCCTTCTCCTGGGTTTTAGCTTCATCCATCCATTCATTCTTCTGTGCATAATTGCTCCCTGGTCTGACATGGATTTCCTGTATCATGTTGCCCTCTGCCCCCCCTCTCCCATGCTCATCATTTACACAGGACATTCTTGACTTACCGGATTCTAGTCTTAGTGTTTTTCTTCTCCAAAACCTCATATTCTCTCAACAACCACTGAAATTTGTCACTTGCCTCTTTGACCTCTATTTTGGCTATTTCAAGAGTTTGAAATGCTGACTATCTCTGTTGGTGTCATAGTGTGCAAGGGACAACTGCCCAGCATTCCTTCACTCTTCTTGTCAAAAGTACCCACTTTTTAATGACAAATAACTCCTTCAATTCTTAGTCCGTGCAGTTTGGAAGAAGTTGATTGCAGTTATATATCTTGGAGGACATATGAGAAGTTGCTTGGGACTAATGATATTTAAAGAAAGGACTTTTGTGGAAGTATAGGAAAATAAATTACTTTTTTCCCCCTGTAGGAATTGCTATAAGATTAGATATAAGCTTGGAGATTCCTTGCCATCACCCATTGGAAGGGAGGGCTTCCCTTGTCTCTTCACAGGGTGAGAAGGGAGGTCTGGATTGGAGCCATAGGTTTGTAAATCATTGTCAGGTGTGCTGCAGTGTAAGCCAAGGACCTGGGTGAGCTCCCTGAGGGACCGTCTGTCAAGTGAGAAAATGCATCATGTGGAACTTTGTAGGGAAACCCAATATTTCATGGTTAGGATGGAGAAGGAAATATCCATGGAATAAAAGAGAATTACCAAAACAAGCAAGAAGAAATTGGGGGCTGTAACTGAAATGGGTAGAAAAAAATGTTTTGAGAAGATATGATTGACAGAGTTAAAATCTGCTGAGAGGCCAAATAAACTGGAACTGAAAATTGGGTGATCTTTGGTGATTTTGGGAAAAGATATTGAAGTAACTAGAGGAAGGAATGGAAAATGAGGAAATGGAGACAGAAAGTATACCTAATCTTTTTTTTTTCTTTTCTAAAGGTTTTTAGAGAGAAAGGAAGGGAGAGGGAGAGAGAAACATCTGTGTGAGAGTTAAACATGAATCTGCTGCCTCCTGCACACCCCTTACAGGGAATCCTGCAACCCAGGCATATGCCCCAAAGGGAATAGAACTGGCAACCTTTTGGTGCACAGGACAACACCCAACCAACTGAGTCACATGGTCAGGGAAAGTATACCTATTCTTCTATAAAGCTTAACTCTGAAGGGAGGCAAAGGAGACCTATAAAGGAAGATGTGTTTTTGAAGATGAAAGATATTTAAAATGCTAATAGATGGGGAGAGAGAGAGGGGGGAGGGAGGGAGGGGGAAAGAGAGAGAGAGAGAGAGAGAGAGAGAAAGAAGGAGGAGGAAGAGGAGGGAAGGAAGGAAGGAAGGAAGGAAGGAAGGAAGGAAAGAAGGAAGGAAGAGAGAGAGGAAGAAGAAAGAAGTTGCATACACAGAAATATAGAGATGAGATATCAGAAACAATTTCAGGTTATATCCTAGGCCTTGGTTTTAGTAATTTGTTTCACCCAGCTTTTACCATATCTCATATATCTACTGCTGCTACAGCTATGCTTCTTTCTTACTAATTATTGCAGATGATTTTCTTTCACTTGAAACTAAAGGATTTTTGAATAACACTCTATTGAGAGCTCTTACTTAAGGTTTATAAAAAGATAAACCAACTGTATCTTTCAGATTTTGTGAGATTATTTTGTGGTAACAAATTAACCTAAAATTTACTGGTTTATAAGAACAAAGTTCACTTAGCTCTTCTGTTGTATGTGAGATGAGCATTAGTGTGGGTCTTATTTTGGGACCCAAACCAAAGGAACAATTTTTATTTAGGACATACCATTCTTATGGCAGGGGGAAGGAACAATTGCAGAGCTATGAAATAACTATAAAGCTTCTGCTATGCATGGCTCACAACACTTCTTATATTCTATTGGCCAAATCAAGTCATATGGCCAAATCTTTGTTAACATGATATAAAGTATTTTCTTCTCACAAGGAAGTTCTGTAAGTCATATACAAGGACATGATGTATGACAACATAAAAAAGATGCTGAATAATTGATAATAATATTATCTATCAAAACTAGTTTTTCCCTAAAGTATTCCATGTTCTAAAATTATACTTTGCCCTCATCAAGCAAATTCATCCCATTAAAATTTAACTCCTTCTCTTACCTGATCTCAGATACATGTTAGGAAAAGAGGAATATACCTGTATTAAGAACTTTCCAGAATTATTTTCATTGTTAAAACAGGAATTGGTTTAACAACAATAACAAAAATTTGGAATTTCTCAAATAATAGGAGAAGAAATAAGTGAAATATCTTGGGCAGTGTAAGGGTGATGCATTTTGAGTTATAGCTGCTTATTTCATCCTCATCATAACTAATCAATATTTTTCCTTTTTTCCTTTAGCTCCATGAGTACAAGAGCAGGGAAGTATGGTGTGGTAGTTACCCATCCCTTACTTGGAAGCTAGACAACCTGTGTTGAAATCCTGGTTCTACTGTTTCCTAGCTATGTGAAGTTGGGTAAGTTATTCTTTCTCTCTTTTTCTGAATTTCAGCCAAATAGTACTGTTTTTGTAGGGTTGCAAAAGTTAAATAATTCTAGAAAAGGCAAAGAATTTAGAACAGTATTGAGCATGAAGCTAAATCTTAGTTATTATTAATCTAGAGATGCACTTTCTTGCTTATAAACATCTTCCTTGTGCTTAACACAATACCATATATAGCAGGCTCTGAAAAATTTTATGTACTGAATGGATGAAAGACTACATGAGAAATATGTGATTATTTATTTGTATAACTTTTTGTACATGTGAATATGCATCAGCATTTTATCTATATGTACATTTGTGTGTGTGTGTGTATATATATATATATATATATATAACTCTCACTAAGAAAGTTATGTTCGAATTGGAACTTGAATTATGAGTGGGATCCTGACATGTAAAGAAAAAGGGAAATAAAACTCCAGGTGTATACCACTGCATGAATAAAGGCACAGAGGTGTGTGAGGATATAGTTTATTTGTAGGGTCTTGATTTGCCAAAAATAGTCCTGGTTTATATCTGTTGTCCTGATGTAATTAACAGTGGTGCCCCATTCACTCTTAAATATATCTTGAATATGGATGGTAAATTATACGGTCACATATTTATTTGGTAACTGAAAGTAATTCAGTGAGACTGGAACACAGATAAAATTAGAAAAGGCACCGTTGAAACAGCAAATATTATCATAACATGAAGAACTTTGTGGGCCAACCTAAGGAGTTTTCAGATAATGGAAAAATCATGGGTGGTTTATAATGAGAAGAATAACAGAGATATATAGTTAAAATATTCCTCTAACCAAAGAGTAGAGAATGTACTAGAAAGAATGGACTAGAACAGAGATGGGGGAAACCAAAGAGAAGGTCACTGAAATAATTACTTGGAAAAATTATGATTAATTTTGCTTGAAATATCTTATAAAACATGAAAAAGATAAGTCAGCAATAATAGGTTCGCCATCACTGCTCGTGTGTGTGTGTGTGTGTGTGTGTGTGTGTGTGTATATATATAATTGTTTTGTCTTTATATAGTAACACATTCAGGCAAATACATTTAAAATGTAGAGGTGGTGAAAATTCTATATTTTTGAAGCTACATAATCATTAATTTTGTAACATGTCAGAATTTGAAAGGAAATGATCAGTGAAAAGCCATGTAGATGTTTCTATGTAATGGGGTACAAAAGGAAAGAGGGATGACATTATTCTTCTGCCCTGTCATTTTGTCAGCTGCTTTAAAGGTGGCTCTGAAGTATGTGATTGGTTTCATAAGAGCCTTAAAAATGAGACAGAAAAGTAATTCTTGCATATTAAAACAAAGGCACAGCAGACTCAACAGACTGGAAGAATGCAGAACAGGAATTATCACATTGCATTGTAGGTACCAGTGTCTTGTTATTCTCCTGAAGTTGACAACCAAGAAGACCTTAGGGCCTTGGGCAATTGCATTGTGTCCTGATGGTTCTCTGCATTCAATAGGTACTCCTCTTGTTAGGGAGTGTCAGCCATGATGGCCAGCTGGGAACTTTGTCAAAATGAATCACATACTAGTAATGCTGCAGCTAGAAAGAAACCCAGGTAATCTGACTCCAGGTCCAAGGGTCCTCCTCTGTTCTATAATGGCTCAGCGTGGCCTAGTTTGTTTTGTAGAGCCTGTCAGACAAAGGAAAGAAAACATTCACCAAATGTGACACATCACATTTAATCATTTGAACATATATAAAGTCTTCATTTGAATTTAGAGAATTTGTTTTACATTTTTAAGACACGGCAATTGCAAAACGGAAACTCGGTGCCTTCACAAGCCAACGTTACTAATATTAATAGTGAGTACAGGTTTATTTAATAGGCATTCAATAAATAGTTTTCAATTAATGAATAACTGGAAAAATGATTTTTTCTTTTTAAAAGATTATTTTAGTCTAATTTCCATATAATACAATGCCTCAAGTTAAAGTATATAGTTCAGTGAGCTTGCAAACAGGTGCAGCATGTAACCATGAAAAACAAGATATAGACTATTTTTTATTATCCCAGAGCATTTCTCCATGTCCCTTTCTGGTTACTTCCTTTCCCCAACCCCAAAGTCAATCACTATTCTCATGTGTTAATTTGGCTTGTTGTTGAACTTCATGGAGTATAAATAATGCAGTATGAACACTTTCATTTCTGGATTTTTTCACTCAATATGTTCTTGAGAATTTTGCAAGTTGTTGTATGTATCAATGATTCACTCATTTTAATTGCTGAGTGGCATTCTATTGTGTGATTATATTACACTTTGTTACTTCATTGGTGAACATTTGCTTACTTTGAGTTTATTAGTTATTATGACTAAAGTTCCCATGAATGAATATTCTTGGATTAGTATTTTGTGAATGTATGTTTTCCCTACCCTTTAGAAGTGGAAATGATGGATCAAAAGGTAGGTATGTTTTTAATTCTATAATAGATAGCCAGTTTTTTTCAAAGTACTGAAATCATTTTACACTCATACAAATAATGTATGTAAATTCTGATGGCTCTGCATCCTCTCTAGATTAGTATTGCCAATCTTTTAAATTATAACCATTATAAGGGTTATGAAATAATATTTCACTATGCTTTAAACTAGCTTTTCTCTGGTTACTGCATCTTTACAAATGCTTATATTCAAATCTTTTTGCTGTTATGTATAAGCCTATAATCCATTTCAAATTAACTCTTATAAATGATGTGAAAAAAAGAGGTCAAAAAAAGAGGTCAAAGGTTTTGTTTGGTTGGTAATTTTAAAAATATTGTGGATATTCATTTGTTTTGGCACCAATTGTTGAAGTCTTGCCTTTCCTCATTGAATTATGGTGTCATATATTTAAAAATGTATTTGGGCCCTAACCGGTTTGGCTCAGTGGATAGAGCATCGGCCTGTGGACTGAAGGGTCCCAGGTTTGATTCTGGTCACAGTGGTTTTCAACCTTCTGGTCCTTTAAATACAGTTCCTCATGTTGTGACACAACCATAAAATTATTTT
>NW_005371219.1:4920910-4929373 GCF_000412655.1 Myotis brandtii
ATGTTTCTCTCTCATCGATGTTTCTAATTCTCTATCCCTCTCCCTTCCTCTCTGTAAAAACTCAATAAAATATATTTTAAAAAATGTATTTGGTCATGCATCTGTGGGTTTGTGTTTGAAAACACCATTCTGTTCCACTAATCTGTCTATTTGTATGCAAATACTACATTATCTTCAGTATGGTGGCTTTATAGTGAGTATTAAAATTAGATAATTGCCGAAACCGGTTTGGCTCAGTGGATAGAGCATTGGCATGCGGACTGAAAGGTCCCAGGTTCGATTCCGGTCAAGGGCATGTACCTGGGTTGCGGGCACATCCCCAGTAGGAGATGTGCAGGAGGCAGCTGATCGATGTTTCTCTCTCATCAATGTTTCTAACTCTCTATCTCTCTCCCTACCTCTCTGTAAAAAATCAATAAAATATATTTTTTAAAAAATTAGATAATATACTTCCTCTAAATTTATTATACTTTTCAAGATTTATTTTACTATTTTAGGTCCTTTGTTTTTTAATACTATTTAAAATCAATTTGTCAATTTCTACAAAAAAATCTTGTTCAGATTTTTGAAAGGGATGACATTGAATCTATAGATAAATTTGTATTAAATTAAGATCTTAACCATGAACCTTCCAATTCATGAACATGGTGTATGTCTTCACTTATTTAGGCCTTCTTTAATATATGTAAATGTTGAATAGTTTTCGTATGGAGATCTTGGATATTGTTAAATGTATTGCTGAGTATATTATGTTTTTAATGTTACTATAAATGGCAGTGTTTCTTAACTATATTCCCACCTGTTTATTGCTGGTATATATAAATTAAATTTATTTTTGTCTATTGTCTTTCTATTCTTAAATCTATCTGAAATCACTTTTTCATTTAAGTAGGTTCTATATGATTTTAACACATGTAAATAGTAATATAATCACCACTGCAATCAAGAGTGTTACTATGTATACAGTACTGTCTATGTCATCAACATGAATATCTACTTCTTGCTTCCTGCCTTCTTAAAAAATAGTTATCCCCTGTCCTCTAGACATCCCTAATCTCTGGCAACCATTAACCTGTTTTCTATGTCTATAGTGTTATAATTTGGAAAATGTTATATAAATGAAATCATATAGTCTTGTGACCTTTTGAGATATTTTGTAGTCAGATATTTTGAGAACTATTTAAGTTGTATATATAGATTGTTTTGTTACTTTTTATTGTTGAGAATAGTAGTTCCCTCTTATCTGCAGCTTCATTTTCCACAGTTTTAGTTACCTATGTTCTACCTTGGTCTGAAAATATTAAATGGGAAATCATAAGTTTTAAATTGTGTGCCATTCGGAGTGGCTTGATGAAATCGTGTGCCATTCCCCCTGCACATGAATCATCTCTTTCTCCAGTGCACCCATGTTGTGTGTACTACCCACTGTTAGTCACTTAGTAGCCATCTTGGTTATCAAATTGGTTATCAGGGAGACTCCACATTCACATAAATTTTATTACAGTACATTGTTATAATTGTTCTATTTTATTATTAGTTAATATTGTGAACTTTTTACTGTGCCTAATTTCTAAATTACACATTATCATAGATATGTATGTATAAAAAAAACATAGTAGATATAGAGTTTGGTAGCATCTACAGTTTCAGGCATCCAGTGGGGGTATTGGAACATATCCTCCAAAGTTAAGGGGGCATAGATACAACATTTTGTTTGATCATTTACCTACTGGGAGACACTTTGATTGTTTCCAGTTATTTTTTCCCATTGCAAATAAGGCTGCTATGAACATTTGTGTACAGGTTTTGGTTTGAATATAAATTTTCATTTATCTGGGAAAGATGCCTAGCAGGGTGATTCCTGAGTCATATGATGAGTGAATGTTTAGCTTTTCACAGAAACTGCCAGACTTTTTCAGAATGGCTCCACCATTTCACAGTCTCATCAGCAATGTGTGAATGAGATATCCAGTTTTATCGCATCTCGGCCAGCATTTTACATAGTCACTATTATGCTATTTTTGTTGTCTAATATATGTTTTATAATATCACATCATGGTCTTAATTTGTATTTCCTTAGTGACAAATGATGTGTAAGATTTTGTAATGACTTTTGTTTGTTTGTTTGTTTGTTTCCTTCCACATATCCCCTTTGGAGAAGTGTCTCTTCATATACTTTACTTTTTTCCAATCAGGTTGTTTCTTTCTTACAGGTGAATTTTGAGGGTTCTTTATAAATTTTAGAAAAAAATCCTTGGTCATATGTGTCACTTGAAGCTTCCCCCCCCCAGTATTTTAATCTTCTTAATAGGGTTGTTTGCAACATAAAAGTCTTTAGTTTTAAAGATGTCCAATTTATCAGATTTTTTCCTTTTATGGATCATGCTTTTTGGTCATGTCTAAAAACTCTTCACCAAACCCTAGTTCTTAAAGATTTTCTCTTTTATTCTTAAAGTTCTATATTTACATTAAATATGATCCATTTTGCATTACACGTGTATATTATGTGAGGTTTAGATGGTTTAGATTGAGTTAGACTTGTATAAGATGGAGGGGTTTTGTTTGTTTTTTCTTATGGCACATGAGGCAAAAACTATTTTTCTCCATTGAATTGCTTTTGTACTTTTGTCAAAAATCAGGTGGCTGTCCTTGTGTATTTTTTTTTAATTCTCTCTTCTGTCCCATTGATGGTGCCAACACCACTGTTTTGATTAGTACAGCTATACTCCAGTTTCAGCCACAAACTACTTCATTTCACTATTTTAATTTCAAAATAAAAGGAAACATATTGAAAAAAAAAGAAATCTTGAAGTTGGATAAAGAGATTCCTTCAATTTTATTATTATTTTCCTTTTAAAATATCTATTCTAGCCCTGGCTGGTTTTGCTCAGTGGATAGAGCATCAGCCCATGGGCTGAAAAGGGTCCCAGGTTCGATTCGGGTCATAACGGGCTTGATCCCAGCCAGGGTCAGGGACGTGTTCAGGAGGCAACCAATCGATGTGTCTCACGTTGATGTTTCTCTCTCTTTCCCCCTCCCTTCCACTCTCTCTAAAAATCAGTGGGAAAAAATACCCCTTAGGTGAGGATTAACAACAACAAAAAACCTATTCTAGTTTCTTTGCTTTCTGTAAACCTTCAGAATAATCTGATCTATTCTATAAAAAATCTTGCTGAAATTTTGATAGTAATTGCCTTAAACATACATCCACCTGAAGATATTTGACTTTAAAAGTTCATTTTGTATTTGCTCTGTTTTCCACACTCTTAGGAAATGATGTGTTTCTTACAAATAATTTTGTGCTGCAAATACAAATCTTACACTTCCTAAATTTCTAGCCGCTTGGCTTTGAAAAGCTCAGAGAACAGAAAGCCTCTTAAAATAATGACAGAGAATTATTGTAAAGTGTAAGTATTAATAGCAGTCTTGGAAATAAACTGAAGGTCCAAGGGAGGTGGTGGGGGAAACTATTTTTCACTGCTTTGATCTCACTGTTTCTGAAAAGAGTTAAAACTACTCTTAAAAGTCCTCGAGAAGAAAAGCTACATAGTCTGAAACTCTAGCAGCCTGTACCAGATTCCTAAAAGTTGTTTATTGAAAGGCTTTTGCTGACAAGAATATTTTCTCCCTCCTTAAAATTTTAACTCAAAATTCTATCCTGCTGAGTGGACTTCAATAGGGACTCAAAAATACAAGTTCAGACTTATAAAAGAAGCTATTCAAAAGAGGTACTCTATGAAGTGATTGCGTCAAAGGAGTAAAGTTACTGAAAATACTAAAAGGTTTTTAATGGATTCCTCTTTCTTCTTCAAAACCCTCTACACTTCCTATTTAGAAGTTAACAGAAAAGATTACATAACTGCCTTCAGAATGACCACCTGGGAAAAAATCAATTGTATATTAAGGGCCACTTATTGTGGTATTTATAGCACATAAAATTTTTGAAATAATATACATATTTTAATATTCTGTACATATTTCTGATAAACCTTTTTGTACAAATACTGCTTTAAATTAAGTAATTAAAGCAGAGTCTGCTTTAGTTTGTTTTCAGGTTTTTCAGGAGGATTGTGAACTAAGTATAAGGTAACTACCTTTTAAAGATAAGTTTCAAGATACAAGATTTGAATATACACAATTGTCCCATAAAGGGAAACTGTCACAGTTCACAGAGAATCTTTTTCTGGGAACTTTATAACTGATAAAGGAAAATGTGGAGAGCATTGCCTTTTAGCCAATAAATAATAAATAAATAAATAAATAAATAAATAAATAAATAAATAAATAAATCTTCTGCTTCAACTGACATCTGGTAAGTGGGAAACTTGTCTGCCTTTGAGCAATGGAATCTCAACTTCAGTGAGTAGAGGTTATAGTGAATCCAAATCTTTTAAAATTCTCTCAGTCTCATTCAGTATTCAGAAATCCATCACAGTGGAACTATTGTTGTTGGTGTTGCTCAAAAGCTTTACTAAATATGCATGCCGATATTTATGGGAAAAGTTAGTCATAGTCCTGTTTCAGAAGAAACAGGAAGACAATTTCTTCAAGCTGATGGAAATGAAGACTACCCAAAGCTTTTATTTATTTTTATTGTGGTAAAGACATAACATCTATATTTTTAACCATTTTAAGTGTATATGGTTCAGTGGTGTTAAATATATCCACATTGTTGTGAACGAAATCTCCAGAACATTTTTCATCTTGCGGATCTGAAAATCTGTATCCATTAAACAATACCTCCACTTTCTCCTTTTCTCTAGCCCATGTAATCTACATTCTACTTTCTCTTTTCATGACTTTGATTATTGTAAATATCTTATATAAGTGGATATATACAGTACTTGTCTTTTTGCGACTAACTTCACTTAGCATAATGTCCTCTGGATTGCTTCTGCCTCTTAGCTATTCTACTTATTGTTGCTCCAAAGCATTTATCTTGACTTTCTAACTTAATCTAATTATTAGGCAAATATGGGAGAATATATTTAATTGACTAGGAGTTTTGTTTTGCTGTAGAACTAACCAAAGTAGTAAATACAAATAAATGAATCTTAATAAATGAGTTCAATTTCAATTTCAAGAAATTGAGAGAAATCAGAGAGAAAATACTCCAAGTGTCCTCTGTAAATTCCTAACCCTTTGCTGCTGCTTATATGAATTTTATGTTTCAGTTAATACAACTAAGCAGAAAAATAACACCAAAAGTAGCCCCAGCCACACCAAGTATTTTCAAAAATATGGAGGAACTGGAATTCTCATATACTGCTAGTGAGAATGTAAAACAATACAATTGCTGTGGAAAATAGTTTGGCAGTTTCATATAAAGTTAAACAAACATCTATTATATGACCCAGACATTCCACTCTTAGGTATTTATCCAAGAGCAGTTAAACATATTTTTGTATAAAGGCTATACATAAATGTTCATGACAGATTTGTGTATAATAGCCTCAACTGGAAACAATCCAAATATTCATCAACAAGTGAATGTACACACAAATTGTGGCACAGCTGTTCAATGGAGTACTATTCAGAAATAAAAAAAGGAGTATGTTATTGATACACACAATAACCTGGATGAGTTATCAAATATTGAATATTTTAATATCAAAATCACTATAAGAATAAAAGAAACTGCAAAAAATAGTACACCCTATATTATTCCATTTATATAAAATTCTAGAAAATGCAGCTAATATCTAGTGAGAGAAAGCAGATCAGTGATTGCCTGGGACAGGAGGGAAGGAGGGATAGGATGCAAGGTGGTACAATGAAACCTTTAGATCAGTGATGGCGAACCTTTTGAGCTCGGCGTGTCAGCATTTTGAAAAACCCTAACTTAACTCTGGTGCCGTGTCACATATATAAATTTTTTGATATTTGCAATCATAGTAAAACAAAGATGTATATCTTTGATATTTATTTTATATATTTAAATGCCATTTAACAAAGAAAAATCAACCAAAAAATGAGTTCGCGTGTCACCTCTGACAAGTGTGTCATAGGTTCTCCATCACTGCTTTAGATTGATAAATATCTTGGTTGTGGTAAAGAGTTCACAAAAGTATACATTTGTCAAACTGGATAAAATTGAATACTTTAGCACTGGGCATTTAAAATAGGTTACATTAATTTTTTAAAAAATCACTAATGCAAGAATTACTCCAAAAGCTCACTAAGTACTTGTTGCATAAAACTTGAAACTTCATAGAGAAGGTGTGTATTGAGAGGTATTAGTCCTGCAAACTATCAACATTTATTGATAACCTCTCTTATTTAAGGCACTTATTAAAATATTACAGAGCACAGCAAATAAAGTAACAGAGTCCTGACACAGACACACACATATATAGAAAAGATGTATTTTAGTAGTGGAATTGTACATTAGTGGAAGAGGATGATCTATTTAATGAATATATAAAAAATTATTTTCAAATGAATAAGAGACCAACCACAAACCTTTATAAATTTTATGAACAAATATGTATAAACAAGTATGTAATGACCTCGGGAAAGGAAAGTTTTCTTACAATATTAAAAGCATAAATCAAAAGGCAAGTGGAAGGACATTCAAATTTAAATCTGTGTAACATTGGGTATTATAAACACATTGTGGGGGGAGATATTGGAGATATATATCTCATATATATGTATATATCCCACAAAGAATTAAGACCTATATAATATGAAAATATCTACAAATGAATAAGAAATAGACAAAGAACTGGATGAAAATTAAATATGCAAGCAATTTACAAAAGAATAAACATGTAAAAAATTAATTTCTTGCTATCATAGAAATGCAAGTTAAAACAAAAGCTATGTACATCAGACTGATCAAAAAAGTTTTAAATATGACAAAGCTGAATGTTGGCAAAGAATTCTCATGGACTCTTAGTGAGAGGATAAATTTGTATGACCTCTTTGGAGAGTGACATGGCAACATCAGATAACTTTTAAGATTTGTATATCTTAAAAATCCAGAAATTTCATTTCGTGGTTTATACACTATGGAAACTCTCACACATATATTTAGTAAAATATTTACAATAATTTTCTTTTTGGTATTAGCTGTAATAGCAGAATGAGAAAAATCCTACATATCTAGTTACAGAATAAATAAATAAATTGTAATATTTTCACTGTCATTGAAAAAAATGAACTAGGAAATGTATCTATAAGCATAAAACTAAATAATATGGGCCTGTTAAAAAGAACAGTGGTAAAAATATAAGGTAAACATTAATGGGAATAATAAATGCTAAATTCACTATAGATGATGGTTACATCTAAAGAAGGGAGACTGGGAAATTGCATTGAAGAGGGATATAGAGAGATTTTTCAACTGTATATAGTTTGACTTCTTAAGAATAAATTTAAAGCAATTCAATTCAACATAACAAACTTTAAATTGATCAGAGTGAGTACAAACTCTTGAAAGTATTCATAAAACAACAACAAGAATGGAATATGTTAGAAAGTATTTGACTGTATTATGATGTGATTTAAAATTCAATTTCTCCCACTCCTGTATCCGTGTGGCTTATTGCTTGATGTTATAAAAAGGAAAAATAAGCAGTGCAGGAAGCTTGGGTAGCTATGGTTCTAGGGTATCCAGGTACACTCAGCCTTTTATCTTGATCAGTTACTGAATGCTACAAATAATGAAGCATTTATACAAACCTAGATTACTACTTACAATGAATTTTACAGGTTTAGGTCTACATGAAAGTTTGTGGCAGTTTTGAAGGACTTCTTGCTTTTTTTAAAAAAATATATTTTATTGATTTTTTACAGAGAGGAAGGGAGAGGGAGAGAGAGTTAGAAACATCGATGAGAGAGAAACATCGATTCAGCTGCCTCCTGCACACTCCCCACTGGGGAGGTGCCAGCAACCAAGGTACATGCCCTTGCCCGGAATCGAACCCGGGACCCTTCATTCCGCAGGCCAATGCTCTATCCACTGAGCCAAACTGGCTAGGCACTTCTTGCTTTCTTAATACATTGTCTGATCATTTGGGAGATAAAGGTAAAGAGCATTTAAGCAGGACTCAGGAAACTATCTACACTAATAAAAGAGAAACATGCAAATTGGTGTCACTCCGCTACCCTTCCCATTGGCTAATCAGGGTGATATGCAAATTAACTGCCAGCCAAGATGGCGGCCGGAGGCTTGCTTGCTTGAAGCTAACATGAGGATTGATTGCTTCAGTGACGGAGGACTCCAACGTTCCCCACCTGCCGCTGCGGGCCTCTGAGCTTGCAGTTTGAAAAATTGTTACAAATATAGAAGCTAAACAAAACCCCAGAAACCTGCTTTCAGCCAGCCGGGATCTCAGAGCTGGAGTTGAAACAGTGTTTCGATTATAGAACCCAAACAAACCAGATACCTGCTTTCAGCAGCCGAGGCCTCAGAGCTGGAGCCAAGCCTCAGAGCTAAAGCTGGCCCAGAATAAAAAA
>NW_005371219.1:4930216-4935269 GCF_000412655.1 Myotis brandtii
ATCGGCCCTACCCTGAGCGTGACTGAGGGTGGCATCGCAACCTCCCGATCTGCCCTGCTCTTTGCATTACAGGGGGCGGTGCCCCAACTCCCCAATCGGCCCTGCTCTGAGCCTGACCGGGAGCTGCACCTAGGGATTGGTCCTGCCCTCTGCCACCTGGGAGCAGGCCTAAACCAGCAGGTCGTTATCTCCCAAGGGGTCCCAGACTGGGAGAGGTCACAGGCCGGGCTGAGGGACCCCCCCTCCCCCACAAGTGCACAAATTTTTGTGCACTGGGCCTCTAGTCTATATATATAAAAGCCTAAGCGACCAGCAGACCACCCGACCAACTGGCCAGTAGCTATAAGACATACTGACTTCCAGGGGCAGACACTCAACACAGGAAGGGAAACATGGAACAGACTGATGAATCTCAGAGGGAAGGGAGGAGGGGGGGGCGGGGAGAGATTAACCAAAGATCTTATATGCATACTAGAGGCCCAGTGCACAGATTCATGCACTCGGTGGGGTCCCTCGGCCTGGCCTATAGGGATAGGGCCAAAACCAGCTGTTCAACATCCCCTGAGGGGTCCCAGATTACGAGAGGGTGCAGGCCAAGCTGAGAGACCCCACTGGTGCACAAATCTGTGCACCGGGCCTCTAGTGTTTAGTAATATTTTGACTTTGCTTAAACTCTCTGTACTTATCGTCCCCCATCCCCAAATTCAGAGTTTGAACTAGCTTCTGAATAACAGTCTTTACAGTTCTAAATCTGTCTAAAGATTTTCCATTTTAAAATTAATTCATATTGTTAGCCTAAAGGGGATCATTACAATTCTATCTGCTATGTTTACACCATTGCATTGTGACAAAACTTTAGGATGCCTAGCTTGAGGCCTCAGATATTGTTTGCTAACATTAATTCTCTGAAGGCATAATTATATTTGGTTTATCAACTAAAGGGATGATCAGAGAACTTTATCAGAATACACTTTGAAATGTACTAATATACTTTTTTTTTCTTTTTATTTATTTACTACTGGCCTGGTGCACAAAATTCATGCACATTAAAAGAGAATTAATGAGAAGAAATATTTTAATATTGTTATTTGCCCTTTCTCTATAATAGAAGTGTCAAAGATGAAAGAAAATTAGTAAAATGTATATAGAATCTCCAATATATTTTTAAAAAATTTGAAAAATCTACTCATGCAAATGAGATAATGACAACCTCTAATATCAAAAAGATAAATTGGCCCTAACCGGTTTGGCTCAGTGGATAGAGCGTCGGCCTGTGGACTGAAGGGTCCCAGGTTCAATTCCGGTCAAGGGCATGTACCTTGGTTGTGGGCACATCCCCAGTAGGGAGTGTGCAGGAGGCAGCTGATCGATGTTTCTCTCTCATTGATGTTTCTAACTCTCTCTCCCTCTCCATTCCTCTCTGTAAAAAATCAATAAAATATACTTAAGAAAACGCAAGAGACCCAGACTCGGCCGGCCCCACTCCCATTGGGTGAGACCTAGACCCGGCGGGCCCCACCCCCGTCAAGCCCCTCAGGGCGGGGGGCACAGCCTCAGGTCCCTAGCCGGGTGCGGGGGAGAAGGATGTGGCCTGAGGTTCCCTGTCAAGCCCCAGAAGGCGAGGGACGTGGCCTGAGGTCCCCATCAAGCCCCACCGGGGAGGGGGCACATCCTGAGGTCTCCTGGCCCGGAGCCGGGGCAGGGGGCCAGTCTGAGGTCTCCTGACCTGGAGCCGGGGCAGGGGGCGCAGTCTGAAGTCTCCTGGCCCGGAGCCAGGGCAGGGGGCACAGTCTGAAGTCTCCTGGCCCGGAGCCGGGGCAGGGGTCGCAGTCTGAGGTCTCCCAGCCCAGAGCCTGGGTGGTGGGCACAGTCTGAGGTCTCCTGGCCCAGAGCTGGGGCGGTGGGCACGGCCTGAGGTCCCCCGTCAAGCCCAGCCCTCCCACACACCCCCAGCAGCGTCATACCAGTGCTGAATGGGGACGCACGCAGGAGCATGCAGGCAGCATGATGTTAGCACTGGGGGCGGAAGTCCCCGCCTCTGACCCTGCCCACAGACTGGTCGTGACTGGGACACCTTAATAGACAAATTAGCATATTTATTATATAGATTTTTCTTTTATAGATTTTCTTTTTTATCTTTATTGATTAAGGTATTACATATGTGTCCTTATCCCCCATTGCCCCCCCACCCTCCAATTAATTATGGTGTGTCAATGAAACATAGTTTGGAGAAGGAAGACGCATGCTGTGACCAAACATGAGTGCACATCTTAGAGGTATCTAAATTCCCTGAACAGCTTATAAATCAACTGGTTCATGCTTCAATCTTTAATACAAGACTCTAATTGGCTTTTAAATATATGTTCTTTTTTAATTTCCCTAGCTGGCAAGAAATTAAGCAAAATCAACTATTCAACTTTTTAACTTGAAATAACTTTTAGAGAAATTTTTAAATATTGTTTGTTTTTTGTCATATAAGTTATAGTTTCCTCAGAAATACAAATAATAGAAGAACATATGGTCTTAAGAATATGATTGTTCTTTAGCTTGGTATAAATAGGAAAACTGGCATTTTATAATATTTCTTTAATGAGGTATGCATTTAATTAACTTGTAATGAGATGATTTCAAAGATAGGGTGGCAAATACCATAACAGTCTGCTATACCTTAAAGCTAATACCTTCCAAATGGTTGGAAATTCTGTTATATACTCCAGTCATTACCACCACCCCACAAAAGTAATTCTAGATTTACACAAAAATGTACTTTTTTAAAAATGTAAAAATGGTGCCACATGTTTAAACCTTATTAATTGTGTAATTAACTATATAAAAAGGTATCTTAATGAAACCTTCCCACAATTCTGTAAGATTTAGTCTTTATCTTACCAGTGGGAATAAAGTGATTTCTGGTGAAAACTGTTCATAAGTAACCCTTTCAGAGTACTAATTAGGATTTAAAAATGAAATAATTCATAAAATGTAAATCTAAAATAACTATATATTGAATTTTACACAGTATACAATTAATACTATCATATTGATTTCTTATCCATTACTTGAGCAGGAAAGGACATCTCTTTTATACAGTAGGCAGATTGGCACAATTTTTGCATATGGCATAAAGGGACAATATTTTAATTTTCACTTATTTATCAAGAAATTAGTCATACCATAAGATTAAATTATGTATACACAGTAATTTATTGAAAAATACGTATTGCATATGTTTAGTTTTATCAATAGTTCATCAATTACTATAAAATACACAGGTGTAGGAGACAGCTATGTAGGGCTTTAAAAAAATTAATGATTCTTTCAGGTACATTTGTTAATGTTTCAGTTGTCAGTCTTGGCTTCCCAACTGAATTTAAAGCCTCCTATATCTTCTGAGGTTCTGAGAAAAACAGAAGAAACTAAGTAAATATATGATGTTTGCAGTAGTTTCAAAACAGACTAATCTATTCTTTTGGAAAAAAACTTTTTTTTCTTAAATTCATATAAATAAGCCTATTGGTCTTTTACTGGTGGCCATATATAGGTTTTTACTCTTTTATTTATGGCTGTAATATGAAATTTAATTCAAAAAATGTAAACTTAATAAAATTTTTTTAATTAAGTTCATTGACAAAAAAGATCTCTGGACTCTTCTTAGGTTTATGTAATAAGTACACACTAAATAGATCCAGAGACATAGAATCAGAGAACAGACCGAGGAATCTCAGAGGGAAGGTGGGGGTGGGGTTGGTTGGGAGAGATTAACCAGGGGAACTTATAGGCATATACGCATAGCTCATGAACACAGACAGTAGTTTAGAGAAGACTTGTGTAGAGGCGGGTCTTGGGGGGAAGGGGTCAATGGATTAAAAAAAATGGGGGATATCTGTAATACTTCCAACAATAAAGATACATTTTTTTTTAAAAGGCTCAGAAGAGCTAGGGAAGGATGCATTAGCATAACCTTCCCATTGCTGTTTCTTGGTGGGTTGTCAAGTAGCACTTGAATTTTGCCCAGATATGCTTATGGCAACTGTACTTACTTTAATTATGTAATTTAATTAATGTCACAATAAACCAATTGATATCACATAAAAACAATGAGAAATGAGTGATAAATGGGATAAAGTTATTACAGTGGGGCCTTGACTTATGAGTGTCCCGACTAACAAGTTTTTTGAGATACCAGCTGTCTCTCGGCCGATTTTTTGCATTGAGTTGATAGAGTAATTTGAGTTAACGAGCTCCTTAACGAGCTCAGTCTCGGAACAAATTAAACTCGTAAGTCAAGGCCCCACTATACTTCTGTGAAAGCTTTGGAAATATTAATAAAATTAAGGTGAATTGCTAAAGAAATAAATGCTAAGTTAGCTTTGATCAGACAATTATCTATACTAATAATAGACTATATGTATATTGACTGCACCTCCACAACGCCCACAGCCAATCAGGAGGAAATATGCAAATTAGTGGGACAAAGATGGCGGCGGCCACAGAGCCAGCTGGAGCAGATGGGAGGCTTGGGTCGCTGGGGATGACCCAAGCTTTCCGCCTGCCCTGGCTGGCTACTGAAGGAGGGGCCTGTGGGCGGTGGCCATGGAGCCAGCCTGAGCGTGTGGGAGGCTTGGGTCACCCGGGCCAGCCACCGAGGGAGGGGCATGCAAATGGCCCTCAGCCCCTCACCCAGGCTGTCCATGGCCCCCCAGCGGGGACCTTCACCCCATGGGGGCATGGATGGCCTGCAAACTGCCCCAGCCCCTCGCCCAGGTTGGCACCATTCCCAGTGGGGACCCCAGTGGGGGCGTGGCCAGCCTGAAAACTACCACAGGCCCCTCATCCAGGCCGCCCTGCCCCCCAAGGGAACCCCCATCCTGATCCGGGACACCCTTCAGGGCAAACCAGCCGGCCCCCACCTGTGCACCAGGCCTCTATCTATACCAGCAGTTCTCAACCTGTGGCTCGCGACCCCTTTGGTGGTCGAACGACCCTTTCACAGGAGTTGCCTAAGACCATCCTACATATCAGATATTTACATTACGATTCATAACAGTAGCAA
>NW_005371219.1:4935615-4943237 GCF_000412655.1 Myotis brandtii
GGGGAGGGGCAGTTGGGGGCAAGCAGGCCGGCAGGCAGTGTGGTTAGGGAAAATCAGGCAGGCAGGCAGGTGAGTGGTTAGGAGCCAGCAGTCTCAGATTGTGAGAGGGATGTCCGACTGCCGGTTTCGGGCCTAAACCGGCAGTTGGACATCCCCCGAGGGGTCCCAGATTGGAGAGGGTACAGGCCGGGCTGAGGTACCCCCCCCACCCCCCATGCACGAATTTCATGCCCAGGCCACTAGTAAAATATAAAAGACAATACCATAAAATTCTTTTTTTTTAAATTTATTGATTTTTTACAGAGAGGAAAGGAGAGGGATAGAGAGTTAGAAACATCGATGATAGAGAAACATCGATCAGCTGCCTCCTGCACACTCCCCACTGGGTATGTGCCTGCAACCAAGGTACATGCCCCTGACTGGAATCGAACCCAGGACCCTTGAGTCCGCAGGCCGACGCTCTATCCTTTGAGCCAAACCAGTTAGGGCAACCATAAAATTCTTAAATGAATCTACACCCAGAGGGCTTCACAAGTGTCTTTAATTGCTTGATCATCCTTAACAGTCTGGTAGTCACAAATGGTGCTTTCTACACACTGTGGGAACCCCAGTCATTGTATCTATACTTAAAGACTTGCCCATGTATTATAGGAAAATGAATATATGTACATTAAAAAATATTTTACGACATGTATATAGCATATGTATGTTTCCCATCTTAATAGACTCAAAAATCATCTACTAATGACTGTTCCTAATCACTTGAGAATGGAGGTATCTATTAAAAAGGCAAATTATGGACATAATTAGGATAGGAGTGATAAAGCCCTTGCAACTTTGAATATTACTTTCTGTAGAGGAGGGAGTGAGATAGGTGTGGTGAAACAGACAATAAATATAAAAACCAATGATCAATAGATAATTGCAGCTTAACTTAAGGTAATAACTGCTAGGAAGAAACAGGAGAACATCTTTGAAAAGTAGAAATTTGAACAGAAACTTGAGAATAGTTCTGAAAATATCTGGGGCAAGAGAATCAGGGCAGAAAAGGTTAGGCATGCTTAAGGAGTATCTAGAAAGCCATTGTGGCTACAGAGTTGTGGATAATGGGGAGAATGGAGAAGTTAAATTCAGAGAGATAGCTGGGGGTCAGTTTACATAAGGCTTTTTTGATAAGTTCTTACAAGTTCTTTGGCAAGGAGGTTAATTTTAATTAAAGTGCAATGGGAATCCACTGGAGAGTTTTAAGCAAGTATATTATATAAGCTGATTAATACTCTTATTTCTACCTGGCTGCTTCATGGAAAGGCAAGAGTAAAAGTAAGAATAAATGATCTCAAGGATTAGCCTGGTATTCATAGAGATAGCAATCAGTGATTTGATGTAGTATCTTTTTTTCTAGAAAGTAGCCAACAGATACTGGTATAACAAGAGTGAAAGACAGAAGAATAAAAATAATGTGCAAGTTTTGGGCTTAGCATTATTAGCTAAGACATAAATGACTAGGGAAGGGTAGGCTTGATATAAAGGGCACTTGGTAACAAGTGATCAGTTTTGAACAATAATTTCAAAGTTGAGATATCAGTTTGATATGTAGAGACATCAAGTAGACAGTTGGACATAGAATTCAAGATCTCAGTAGAGGAGTTATAGTTGGAGATATACATTTAAAAATTATCAGTATATAGGTGCATTTGAAGCCATGAGACTGGATAAACCTATCCAGGAAAAGGGCAAGTCTAGAAAGGAGAAGAATGGTATAGTCGAGACAAGAGCTACACTTTCCTTAAAAGGTTAGGCCAGGTTGAAAGAGCTAAAAAGGGTGATTGGAAGAAACAGCCAAGGGGGTAGAGAGAATTAGATAACTTGGTTATAATACAAAGTTAAAGGAAGTGATTTTTTGAGGAGAATGGAGTCAATAGTATAAGTGGTTGGGGAAGATAAAGACTGCTGTGGCTTTGATAGCATGTCCAGAGCTTTTCTCAGAGCTCTTCTTGCGAATGGTGAGAAAAAGCCTAGTACTCCTTAAAATTACAGACATGAAGAAGTAGATACCAGAAAGATAAATGTCTCATTTAAGGAATTTTGGGTTGAAGAGAGAAATGGGTGGTAACTACAGAAGAATAGAAGATCACCAGAAGTGTAGAGAGGACAAATATAAGCGAAGTGTGTGGCTATATCAATGATAGTAATGATGTGTGAGAGAAATGAGGATACAGAAGAGAAGTGGCACCGCCACAGAAGTAAAATCCTTGATGAAGTAACCAAGGTTGACTCTAAACATAGCTGTAGAGATTGACCTTAGATGAATGAAAGGCATTCATTTTAATGTGAAAGAAGGAAATGCAGAGTAAATGAGTTAAGATGCAGAGAGTGGATTTGTGTTGGTAAAGTAAGTTTATGCCCATTTGACTACTTAGTGGTTCAGAATACTGTTCTGGGTCAGATTGACTAGGTTCAATTCCTTAGCCTGGCCTCTGACAGCTTTCTAATCTTGTATAAGTTACTGGACTTCTCTGTGGTTTAATTGCTTGATCTGTAAACTGTGTAGGTCTGCCTTATAAAGTTGTTGTGGCGGTTTACTGAATTAATATATCTAAGACACGTAGAGTACCATAATTCTTTGTGTGAGCTGAGCTAGAAGCTAAGAATAACAAGACAAATGGAAGGCAATTTTAGAAAGTTTATTTTTGTTAACATGTTCTTTGTCCTGGCAATCCACTAGGCAATGTTTGAAATTCCTTAAATATATAAATATATTAAATACTCACAATATCTCTATTAAACATAGAGTTAAGAAACTTGCACTAGTATTAATACTAAGGGAATCTGTCTCCAGAGCATGAAATATTTTCTTAAGGGAGATATCTTCTTTTTCTACATTTGTGTTGAGGTACAAAATACATAAAGTATTAACAAAGGAGATATACAAATAACAAATGAACACATGACAATATGTTCAACATCATTAAACATTAGAAAAATGCACTTTAAAATGATAAGATATCACACCTATCAGAATGGTTGAAATGAAAAATAGTGATAACACCAAATACCGGTGATGAAGCAAATAAACTAGATCACCCATAAATGGCTATAGGGAATTTAAAATGGTACAGATACTCTAGAAAGTAGTCCATAATAATGGACTTAACTATACAAATCAGAAATTGTATTCTTGAGCATTTAATATGGAAAAATAAAGACTTATTTTCATGATGGCACCTATGCATGAATGTTTATAGCAATTTTATTAATAATAATCCCAAACTGGAAATTACCCAGTGTCTTCCAATGGGTGAATGGGTAAACGTATTATGGTACATTCAGACCATGAACTACTACTCAGCAATAAAAAGCAACAAACTATTGTTACATAGAGTAATTTGGATGAATCCCAAGGAATTATGCTGAGTAAAATAAGCCAAGACACTGTATAATTTCATTATGCTACCATCACAAAATAACCTACTTTATAAGATGAAGAATAGATTAGTATTTGCAGGGCTTGGGGACAGAGGAGAGGGAGAGAATATGTGGCTATCAAGGGCTAGCACAAGATACTAGTAAGTTGTGGTGATATAATAGTTCAATGTCTTGATTATGCTGGTAGTTATGCAAGGATACACATTAATAAAATCACATTGATCTATGTACACAAAAGAGTGCATATGTAAACCTATGATATCTAAATAAGCTCTACCAATTATAATAAGCTCAATATCTTTGTTTTGATATTCTAATACAATTGTATGAGATGTTAAATTGGGGGGAGGTTAGGGTAAGGATGCTCATGATTTCCCTATACATGTTTACAACCTTCTATGAATCTATACATTTCAAAAAAACAGAAAAGTTTAGAAAAAATAAATAAAGCAAAATAAAATATATACCATTCCCAAGAGTACAGCTCAATGAATTTTCACACATGTCCATGTAACCACGTCTAGATAGAGAAATAGAACAATCCCAGCACCTACAAGGATTCTGTGTGTCTCTTCCCATTCAGTACCCTTTCAGTCAGACTTCTATCATCACTCTGACATCTATTACCATCAATAACTTGTTCTGATCTTGGAACTTTGCACAAATGAAATGCAAGGATATATGCTCTTATGCATCTGGCTTCCATCCATGTTGGTCCATTCATCAGCCATTGTTCTTTTCCATTATTGTGTAGAATTCCATTGTGTAAATATGCCACTTTTTTTTTTCTTTGCTATTGATGAACATTTGGGTTGCTTTCCAGTTTTTGGCTATTTTGAATAAAACTGCCATGATTGCTCTCGCACGTGTGTTTTGGTATGTATACTCTTTTCCTTGGGAATGTGCCTAGAAATGGAATTACTATAGTAGATACAGCCAAACAATTTTGAATCAACTACACTTCCACCTGCAAAGTATGAGCACTGCTTTACAACTTTGCTAGCCCATAGGTCCTGGGATCATAAACTCTATGCTAAATATAGGAATGAAGAAAAGATGTGAAATAAGCATAGAGAGAATAACAAAATAACTCTATTTGGAAAGTATGGTAGGATTATTGACATGAATAAATATCCACTGAAAATTTCATGATCCTAATTTTAAGGGATAATGAATGTCCTGACTATATAATTCTCTCCATAAAAATTCATCTGCCTGATTGCTGCTTTAGGTTGTGGGGTTAAACAGGGTGTTTTGGGAAAAGCAAGTAGAGCAAATTGAGTCATTTGAAGCACTTAACACCTTGTAGCTAGGAAGTTTGTAGATGGTGGCAGTAAGGAGAAAGGATGCATGTTTCAAGAGTGGCCATTGCTATATTTTGGACTGTTATAGGTTTCTTTTTCTTTAAGAACTTCAATATCTCCTTTGCATCTTTTAACACTTGCTTTAGATATATTTTAGAGAGTCTGCATATTTATGGTATCTGCAAGAAACTAGACAATCACAGCAGATACAACTGTAGTAATATAACATTGCTTATCCAACAGTATCTCCTCTTTGGTTTTTATGTTCCTTGCACTTTTTATCAGCAAAGCCATTATTTAATATTCTTTGTAAAATTTTACATAGTTGAAAGCTTGCATATTCTATAGTATCTCCATTATCTTTCTTTCAAAACTTTTAGAAACATAAAAGGAGATAATACTACTATCACAAAATTCTGACTCCATGTCATCTCATATTTGTTAAATCTATAGTTCTACAATTTGGAAAGTTTATTGAGACTTCCCTCCAGACATGCACTGCTTTTTCATATTCTACCTACTAAGCAGGCTTATCCATGGAATGTCTTTCAGGAAAAAAAAAGATAGTCTTATTTTTTTAAAATCTCAAAGTAGTTCAAGATTTTAGAGAAAATCAGCTTTTTTAAAAAATCATCATCTTGGGTTTTCATCATCTTTTTGCAAATAAGCTTGTTAAGAGAATATCTGTATATACGTGTGTGTTTATAGCTGTGCACTGTAAAAAGTTTCACAATTCTATTGATTGGGCCATCCATTTTAATAACATTTGTTAATCTCATTCCGTAGTATTATTGACCAAGAACTTTGATTAGACTAGAGCTACTTTTTTTTAATTGTTTTATTGCTTAAAGTATTACAAAGAGTATTACATATGTCTCCTTTTTTCCCCACCCTTAACAATCCCCCGACTAGAGTTACTTTAACTTACTTTATTATGCTCTTCTTATGATGAAGAGCATATATATAGTAGTAGCCCATCGCACAATATCGCGTGCATTAGACTGCCCGTGGCTTCCGCCGGAGCTGGTGGGAACTGCAGCATGCTGCTGGGAGCCGCGCTGCTTCCATGGGAGCTGTGCAGCTTCCGCAGGAGGCAGAAGCCAGCCACCAGCGCCCATGGGAGCCAGGAGGGAGCCGCGCTGCTTCCGTTAGAGCCTGGAGGGACCTGTGCCAATTCCGAGGGAGGCGGGAGGGAGCCACACTGTTTCCACAAGAGCCGGGAGGGACCTGTGCGGATTCTGTGGGAGGCGGGAGGGAGCCGCACTGCTTCCGCGGGAGGCAAGCCCACTGTCTCTTCTCTGGGCCTGTGCTGGGTCGCAGAGTCTGTGGGCTGGCCCCCCTGTCCCTGTCTTCATCTCCACTCTGGGCCTCACCTGCATGTGCAACCACCTCCTGACTGGTCGTGACCCGTTACGGCATCCCGGCCTAATTTGCATACTTCATATATATATGTGTGTATATATATGTGTATATATATATATGATCTTCATATTCCTATTCTACAGTAAATTGAATTTTTTAAAAAAATTTATATGAAAATTCCAATCTTAAAATTTCTAGAAAATAGCTTTTTATATTTCATAACAACTTAAAATGTTAAGTGATTCCTAGTGACTACTTCTGATAGAATTCCTTATGTTTCAGTCTGTATATGTCACATGAATTTGAAGGTAATTAGACTGAACTTGTAGGTGAAAAATTATGACTTTATGTAATTTATAAAAATATATTCATATTGCTACAATATCATTTAATATTTTTGTTAAGAAAATTTATAATAGTGACTATAAAGAATGCATATTATAGTAGATTTCAAGTTTCCAGATATAAAGAGAGCAAAGTCTCAACTTTCTTCTAATTTCAAAAGTCTAATTATTTTCTTATTATGTTGGGAGGATTTGTTCAGGTGTACAAAAATTATTATCATTTAATTCTGTAACTCCTTTTATGTAAAACTACCAATTTGGTAGTTTTAAGAATTTATTTTGAGGAAAGAAGATCTTACTTAGATGGCAAGATTGAAACTGAATCTATTCTCAACATTTGCAGCATCTAGTATGCATTAGTTGTAAAAACAAACAAACAAACAACAACAAATTCTGACTTGCTTAAGCAAAAATCAAGAATTATTAACAGGATATGTAGGGCCACAAAATAAGTGGGTGTCTGGGGCCCAGGCTTAGCACTGCGAAAAGCCAGGAGCACAACTACCGTTTTGCAGAGACTGTAAGGGTAGTTCTCCAAGGCTCTAGTCAGGGGTGGGCAAACTTTTTGACTCGAGGGCCACAATGGGTTCTTAAACTGGACCGGAGGGCCGGAACAAAAGCATGGATGGAGTGTTTGTGTGAACTAATATAAATTCAAAGTAAACATCATTACATAAAAGGGTACGGTCTTTTTTTTTTTAGTTTTATTCATTTCAAACGGGCTGGGTCCGGCCCGCGGGCTGTAGTTTGCCCACAGCTGAAATGGTCTCTACTGCATCCTGGAAGGAATTCTTATTGTTTCTCACTCCTTGTGACATTCATTAGAGGAAGGCCTGGTTTGGGCCATCTGATTAGCGATTGCAAAGTAACATGCATATGCGCTTCCCACTAGGACAAAGCAAGAGAAATTCTTGCCCTTCTGGTGTTGGTAGTGGGAAGCAGATCTTTCAACAAGATGATCCATAATAGGGAACTGCTGCCAAATAGGAAAGAAGGATGAAAACTCATCAATTAAAAAAAAAAAAAGAAAACAAGGTTACAAATGACCTCTTCTGCATTAAAATAAATATATACATGCACACAGAAATGTGTATACTAGTATATAAAATACAGGGGTAGGCAAAAGCAGATTTATAGTTGTGAGTACGTGAAATAGAGTTTATTCTTATATTATTATTTATTAATT
>NW_005371219.1:4943354-4954891 GCF_000412655.1 Myotis brandtii
AAAATAAAAGTCCTCGAGAAAGTAGAGATCAAAAGTACTTTTTTCTACTATTTCCCCCTCCTTTTCCCCCTTCTGAGCCATAATATTTTAACCTAGAGACTGCTTGTTTCCTTGACCTCTGTGCCCTGGATCTGTGTGTTAGCTGTGTGAATAAGATACATATAGTTTTCAATGATGTTGTCATCTATGATTCAAACAAAATGTACAGTGGTGCCACTAGTTTGCTTCCCGGACAGAAAGAGTGAGGAGAAATTAGAGTTGCTTATTTTAATGTGGAATGGACGAGTGGTAATGCCACAGGTGCTATGTGATGTGTCCCACATCCGTGACCCTGTTGCCCTGAGAACACTGTGGCGTGCTTCCACCAACCCTCTCCTCGTCAGGGGCCTGCACACTCTGAGGAGACCTGGACAGAGCTAACCTTTCCCAGCTGTGCCCTGGTCTCCTCCTTCCACTCA
Organism: Myotis brandtii; assembly: GCF_000412655.1. Lineage (NCBI taxonomy): Eukaryota > Metazoa > Chordata > Mammalia > Chiroptera > Vespertilionidae > Myotis > Myotis brandtii. Next base: position 4,943,813 of record NW_005371219.1, read on the forward strand.
GCACTTTGCCAGGAAGAGGCTCTAGGGCTTCCAGCAGCTCTAGCCACAGGGGGCCTGCCTAATTAGATTTCACTCTTGGTGGGTTTTCAAATGATTGTAGTTTGAAGTTCTGATAAAAAGTGGCAGTTTCTCATACTAATGCTGCATCTCAGAAGGGGAACCAGAATCCCTCATCTAAAAAGTTTTAAAATGTGAGTTTGTCATTAGAGAAAAGGCCAAATAGAACATTGTATAATTGCAGATATAAGCCAGGAGACAGTTAGGTCACCAGATAAATAGATAATCACAAAGTTTGAAGAGCATCACGTAGAACATTGTATAATTGCAGATATAAGCCAGGAGAAAGACAGTTAGGTCCACAGATAAATAGATAATCACAAAGTTTGAAGAGCATCACACTCCAGACTTGTAAAGTCTTTGAGAAGAAATAATGCTTTCCTTTTCTTTGCTTTATATGTAATGAAAAAAAATATTTTAGGGAATAATATATTAGCTACATTTATAATTTTGGAATCATATATAAAGCTCTATTATTTATAAAGTGAAGAGTAATCTAAATAGATTGTATGTGGATTACAACAGGGAGAAGTTAAGAAAGAAAGTAATTCTCCATTGAGTTTGTTTCTCTCAAACAAAAAGAGAGTTACTCTTAAATTCAAACTCTCTAAGACACTGACCACAGTTTTTACTAAGAAAAATCTAAGTAACTTCAGAATTTTAAATATTTTCTTCTTGGTCTTTCTTGATATTTATATTTTCTATTAAAATTTAAAAAGTGCATTTCAGATGACTTACCATCATGAAAGGGTCACACTTTAGAAATTTTTTGGCATATGTAAGTTGCAATACAACATTTTCTAGTGTTTAGAAATGGTTTATCAAAGATACCTCATTTAGGGAGCAAAATTGGCTCAAGTCCTTCACAGATGCAGTCAGTGTGACTTTACGACACAAGTAGAAAATGCATACATTTAATATGATCTAGGTAATATCTTAGTTGTAATCGAAGCCTGTCTTTCCTGTCAGCCTGGAAACCCTGAGTCTTTATGCAGAAGCAGAAGTGGGTAAAGAGAGGGACACCTGCTTTTCATTTGAGAGTTGACAGGTCATCAAACATTAGTGGCTCTTAACATTCTTTCCCCTGATCTGATTTTCTTTTCATTCTATGCTATTCACTATACATTAATTTTTCAGGCCAAATGTCCAAACTAAGTTTTACTTTAAGTACCAGCTTGGCTGTTACCTTCAGCCCTCATGTTTTCTTCTGTTTCGTTATTTGATTGTCATTTCTTCATTCCTGGGCTTTTGTGAATCATCACTGCCCCCCCACCCCCACCCTAATTTCCCGCTGAGCCACCCTGACAAACACAAAGTCATTTTACAGCAGCTGCTCTTGACTACCAAGGAGAAAAATAAAAATGAAAACAAGCCTCATTATTTGTAACTGGGGGTGTGAGAGAGAAAGCACTCCCTTGTTTTCATATTCACAAGTTCGCTTGTTTCATTTTCCAGTTTAGAAGTAGAAGGTGAGTGTATCTGACAGAGAAGCTTACTTTATATCCCTTAAACTGAGGGAGAATAACAGGAAACAGTTTTAACCAGGGACAGAATGACCACCATTTGCCCATTCTCCTAGTTACAGTGGTTGGCAAACTGCAGCTCACGAGCCACATGCGGCTCTTTGGCCCCTTTAGTGTGGCTCTTACACAAAATACCGACTTCTGCACATGGGCGATGAAGTTTCAATCGCACTGTACTTGCGCGCCCGCACGTGGTATTTTGTGGAAGAGCCACACTCAAGGGGCCACAGAGCCGCATGTGGCTCACGAGCCGCAGTTTGCCGACCACTGTCTAGTACACACACGGAGCACTCATATTGCTAAGGAAAGATCCCTTTCCCAGAGGTTTTTGCAAATTTAAATGTTTCATTCTTACAAATGCCTTCCCTTCCCCCTATTCAGTTCCTAAAGCTCCATGTAAATGATCTGGGAAGGGATGAGGAGACTGTGTTCTCTAGATATATTACAGAAGAACTATTTTTTTCCTGTTTAAACTTTTTTTTAATTTCTAATTTTTTTCTGCTTTTTCTCTCTTTGCATTTACATCATTGGGTCTGAGATAGGTTAAGTTACTACAAGTACTTTTTGAAAATTGAGAAATGAATGAATACATGGAAATAACATTAACCACAGTAGCAGATGTTTGTTCAGACCTTATTAAGGAAACAAAAACTCATCCCTAGGATTCTCTATGACTCCAATTTGAACTTGCCTCCAGCATTAAGGAAATGGCTTTCTTCTTTATAACTAATATTTTTAGCTCATTGATATGGGACAAGCGGGCCACCTCATAGCGTGAACAAATTGTATGTGGGTTGCGTGTAGAGGACGGGCTGCCATTCCCATGCCAGCAGGGCTCCTGCGGCCTCTGCCACTGCAGCAGTCACCTGCCCTCAGGACTGAGGTGACAGACCTGGAGACATTCCACGGGCTCTAATACATGGGCAGCTGCTCATTACCCAATATTCTTGGAAAATAAGTCAAGGCTCCTGAGAGGGCTTTTCCCAGCTGCCCTTGAGATAAGCCTCCTTGTTCCTACAGAGACTGAGGTGGAGACAGTTCACTTCCAGGACTCTCCCTCTGCAGGCTGAGCAGCATCCAGGTAAAAGGAAGGCAGAAAAAGTCTGCTTCAAACTCAGAACAGAGGGGGCGGGGAGGGGGGGGGTGGTGGTTCCAAAGGTCTATAGAGACAAGAGGTGCATAGTATCAGCATCAGCTGTGTAATTATTTGTCTGTACATAATCCATTCTGCAATCATTTATATTACTGAGTAGCTCCCCCTTTTTTATCATAACCAAATCATTGTAAAATATCTATTTTATGTGACAATACACTTATAGGTATATATTTATACTAAATAAATGTTCACAAAACAATGATCTTACTTCTTATGCTCTTTTTTGTATTTCTTTTTATTAGAAACTAGAGGCCCGGTGCATGAAATTCATGCACTGGGGAGGGGGGTTATCCCTCAGCACAGCCTGCACCCTCTTCAATCTGGGATCCCTCTCACAATCCAAGACTGCTGGCTCCCAACCGCTCGCCTGCCTGCCTACCTGATTGCCCCTAACTGCTTCAGCCTGCCAGACTGATCACCCCCTAACCACTCCCCTGCCAGCCTGATTGACGCCTAACTGTTCCCTTGCCGGCCCGATCGCCCCCAACTGCCCTCCCCTGCCAGCCCAGTGACCCACAACTGCCCTCCCCTGCCAGCCTGGTTGCCCCTGACAGCCCTCCCCTGCCAGCCCAGTCACCCCTAACTGCCCTCCCCTGCAGGCCATCTTGCGGTGGCCATCTTATGGCCACATAGGGGCGGCCATATTTGACCACATGGGGGTGGCCATCTTGTGTGTTGGAGTGATGGTCAATTTGGATACTGGTCATGGCTAATTAGCATATCCGATTATGACTGTGAGGGTGTCATGACCAATTTGCATATTGCCCTTTTATTAGTATAGATAAAGGATGGTGAAACTTAGACTTGTACCATGACCCACCCACTAATGAGTAATGATGTATTGGTTTAAAAAACTCTACTAAAAGCCCTGATTCTGTATTAGATGCTGATCATAGAAATATGAGTTGTAAATGAATCCAACCCTTAACAAATTCATAGCCAAGCAGAGGAAAATAACAAATACTACACAACTGCAAGACAGAACGCTATTTACTATGATGGAGAGAACAATGAAGCGCAGCTGGAATAAATTGTTTGGTTACGTAACTTAGATTTTATTTTGGAGGCATAGAAAGATAATAGAGGAGGAAAGGTTTTCTGGCGGAAGGAGCATCTGAGTTGAGTGTTAAATGGTGCTAGTCATGTTAAATTCATACTAGTCATGTGAATAGTGAGATGGAGGGAGTTGGGAAGTTTTATAATAAAACATCATGTGCAAAGGCACAGCTGACTTGGCATATTTTTCAAAGTGCAAGAGACTTGATGTGTGAGAAGAGAAAGTATGGGAGGAGTACACTTTGATTGTGACAGGTAACACTGCATAAAATCATGCATATGTGTATCTTTCCTACTGGATTTCGAGTCCCTAGAGCAGTGATAGTGAACCTTTTGAGCTCGGCGTGTTAGCATTTTGAAAAACCCTAACTTAACTCTGGTGCCGTGTCACATATTGAAATTTTTTGATATTTGCAACCATAGCAAAACAAAGATTTATATTTTTGATATTTATTTTATATATTTCAATGCCATTTAACAAAGAAAAATCAACCAAAATAATGAGTTCCTGCGTCACCTCTGACACGCATGTCATAGGTTCGCCATCTCTGCCCTAGAGGATAGGGACAGTGGTACCCATCTTTTGATTCCACAGCGCTATGTATCTGTCACGTGTAGGTACCATACAATAAAAATTAAATTAATATATTGTGGTTTGTTTTATGCTCATTTTTTATCATCTCCAAAGGTAGATAAAAAGAAGGTCTAGCACACCAGGCATAAGTATATTCGGTGGCTACCTATATGTAAAGAAAAAAAAGTTCAAGTTTAATACACATATGTGGGTTTTTTAAACAAAGAATTAGTTACACAAATGTGGGGAAGGGCTAAGCAAGCCTGAAACCCATGGGCAGGCAGTCAGGATGGAAAGCTTATAAGCAGCTGGGGTTCTATCCGGGCATTGGACCCTTGGCTGCTGTTTGGAGACTTTTTGCTGAGGGGAAGTCCAAACTCGCCTTTTTTATTTTTCTTTCTTTATTGATTAAGGTATTACATATGTGTCCTTATGTCCCCATTCCCCCCCACCCCAATTCCCTAATGCCCTCACCCCCTGTGCATATAGGCATAACCAATGGACACTGGTGTCTGTGTCCATTGGTTATGCCTATATGCATGCATACAAGTCCTTTGGTTGTTCTCTTCTTCTAACCCCCACCCTCCCCTACCTTCCCTATGAGTTTTGAGCATCTGATTGATGCTTCTCTGTCTCTGGATCTGTTTTTGTTCATCAGTTTATATTGTTCATTATATTCCATAAATGAGTGAGATCATGTGATATTTATCTTTCTCTGACTGACTTATTTCGCTTAGCATAATGCTCTCCAGTTCCATCCATGCTGTTGCAAATGGTAGGAGATCCTTCCTTTTTACAGCAGCGTAGTATTCCATTGTGTAGATGTACCACCGTTTTTTAATCAAACTCTTCTTTTAAAACTGACTGAGCCATCTAGGGTAATCTCTCTTCCAGTTAACTTAAAGTTAGCTGATTTGCAACTTCATAGGGGCACTTGGATTAGTGTTTGAGTAACGGGAGAAAGTGTGTTTATGCCACAAAGTGGAGGCTGTCTCCTTCCGTCTCTAACCCTCATGACAGATTGTCCCTTGTAGCCCAGTCTAACTGGAATCATACTAGAAAGGGAGTTATGGGCAATATAGTTCAGTATAGGCAAGTTGACACATCAAAAGATGCTTTGATAAAGTATAGATGAATTAAAAACTTTTAAATCAGTAATTAAATGATCTCTGTGCTTGCTCATTTCAAGAAAGAGCTGCTTTCCCCTTCCCTTCTTTCTAAGCCTAGGTACAAAGAAGGCAGGGACCAAAATAAAGGTTATACTCCCAGTCTAAGGAGCAGGAATGAGGCAAAAGGCGAGAGAAGCCTGGAAGGGAGACACCATCAAAGCTACCTTATCAAACTGATGGCTAACTGGCGTCAAGTGTGGGGGATTGCTTAATCTTTTCGGAACACCTTGAGAGAGGTCATATAACGGACTGGACTGATTCTTAGGGCAGTCTTGCCAGGTAGGGGAAGGAAAATAATTGATCTGACAGCCCCAGTATGTATTGATTAACCACAGGGGCCTTATTCTTCTCCACTTCCATGTGCTCATGTGCCGTGGGTCTGCATGGTTCTACTGTTTCTTGCATTTCAGCATCAACAGAAAAGCTTTTGAGTAGGAGTCAAACGTTTGAGCAGTGGCATGAAGGTGATCAGAGTCCATGGGGGCAGGTCATCATAGCAGGGGCTGGGGTGGACAATTGTCTCAAGGCCCTAGAGACAAAACACACAGAGAGCATCTGAAGTGTCAGGGAGCCCTTCTCAGCCTTACTTGCTGTCTACGTGCTTCCAGAGAGTTATCTTGCTGCAATAACTCTCCAAACATAAGGCTTTAATAACCTGGCTTGTATTCATAGTGGAAATAATATGCACGTCTTGGAAGTGACTGTGAGCAAAGCAACCCAGCTGTGGGGAGGAGCTCACAAGTATGTGCAGCTGGTCCCCTGAGATATGTTCCTATCTGAGATTCATTATCTTCATTCCACTTCCCTGATTCTATTTTTGAAGATGGGCCCCAGGTAAACACAAGGAGAACTTTCACAGAGCGCAGAAGATTGTCCATGCAGAGCTTATATATATAAATTGATTATAGAGTTAAGTAAAAGAATAGATAATAATCCTTATTTTAACCTTTACTCCTCACATTATATTCCTTCAACAGTTTTATCAGAACCTCTAACAATGACATATTTCCCACACATTGAAGATAATTTACACTTGGAAAGCATGGTGGTTCCAAATGGTCATTATTTCATCCCTAACTCTTGAAGAAAATAATTAGAAAAGCCTGATTTTAGCCTGGGGAATAAAACAGGGAAAATGTAGAAGTCAAGTTCATTTTACCATAAGACCAGTTTTTTGGTTTTTGGGTTTTGTTTTGTTTTTTTTTTTAAATCCTATTGTCTGTCTCTGGGTAAGAGGAAATTGGGATTAAGAAGAAAAATTAAGAAAAACCTCTAAACAGAACCTGAGTAAATAATCCCTGCATTAGTTTGCTAAGGATGCCATAAAAAAGTACTGTAAAAACACAGACATTTATGTTTTTATGGTCCTGAAGACTAAAATCTGAGATTAAGGTATCAACAGGATTGGTATCTTCTGCGGCTTTCTCTTTAGCTTGCAGATGGCTGTCTCCTCCCTGTGTCTTCACAGGGTCTTTCCTCTGTACAATCTGTGTCCTGATCACCTCTTCTAGAGAGACCAGTCACACTGAATCAAGGCCCATCCAAATGATGCCATTTTAACTTAAACACGTCTTGTGAGGTTTTATCCCCAAATACAGTGACATTCTGAAGTACTGGGTTCAACATATGAATTTGGGGATGACACAATTCAGCCCATAACAATTCCTAATTAATAAAATGACTAAATTATAGCTTTGGTTTTATTTTCTGATTAAAATCTACCCCCCCATCCTCACTCAAATTACCAAGTTATTTTATGATAGGCCTAATTCTTAATTGTTTCAGATTATCAAGGAAATAATGTTATAAGCCCTAGCTCTATGCCCGCATAACTAATTGCTAAATGCAGCCAAAATTGCTCTTGTTAAATGTGAAAGATTTCTAAACCTAGGTGCATATACCTACTGATTAAAATAGACATAGGTACACAATGGAATTCAACATATTTGTTTTGTTATTTTTATGTGCTTATCTCCTGTACTAGTTCATGAGTTTCCAGAGGGTAGGGATATGTCTAATTCAACTTGGACTTAGAACCAAATGAAATGCTGGAAATATGCATCATGGCCTCTCAGTAAATTTTGGATAAAGAATGAAGGCCAGTTAAAATTGTATCTTATTTTTTTTCTTTATTGATTAAGCTATTACATATGTGTCCTTATCGTCCCATTGCTCCCCCCACCTCCATCCCCGACTCATGCCCTCACCACCCTGTTGTCTGTGTCCATTGGTTAGGCTTATATGCATGCATACAAGTCCTTTGGTTGATCTCTCCTCCTTACCCCCACCCTCCCCTACCTTTCCTCTGAGGTTTGACAGTCTGATCGATGCTTCTGTGTCTCTGGATCTGTTTTTGTTCATCAGTTTATGTTGTTCATTATATTCCATAAATGAGTGAGATCATGTGATATTTATCTTTCTCTGACTGGCTTATTTCGCTTAGCATAATGCTGTCCAGTTCCATCCATGCTGTTGCAAATGGTAAGAATTCCTTCTTTTTTACTGCAGCGTAATATTCCATTGTGTAGATATACTGCTGTTTTTTAATCCACTCATCTGCTGATGGGCACTTCGGCTATTTCCAAATCTTAGCTATGGTAAATTGTGCAGCTATGAACATAGGGGTGCATATATCCTTTCTGATTGGTATTTCTGGTTTCTTGGGATATATTCCTAGAAGTGGGATCACTGGGTCAAATGGGAGTTCCATTTTTAGGTTTTTGAGGAAACTCCATACTGTTCTCCTCAGTGGCTGCACCAGTCTGCATTCCCACCAGCAGTGCACGAGGGTTCCTTTTTCTCCGCATCCTCGCCAGGACTTTTCATTTGTCGATTTGGTGATGATAGCCATTCTGACAGGTGTGAGATGTTACTGCATTGTTGTTTTGATTTGCATCTCTTGGATGATTAGTGACTTTGAACATGTTTTCATATGTCTCTTGGCCTTCCTTGTATCTTAGTTTTTTGATGCATTGCAACTGATGATGTATTGATTTTTATTTAGTTGGTGTAAATCTCCTCTAGTCTTTTGGTGCACATAAAGAAATTAAATAGTAATTCAGTTTTATTTATGCCTTGAGAAAAGAATGTTCTTACCATCCATATGGGAGAAAAGAATGGGGTAAAAGCAAGAAATTTGAGTCTTTTGAGTTTTCTGTCCTTTCATGTTCAAAGCAACTGATACTTTATTCCTCACTTTCAGAGCTTATAAGTAGATGTCAGTGTTTTAGGAGAGGAAGTATCTTGTTCTATTTAGAACTTCTTTTCCTGTGTAGGAAGCTGCTTTTTGCTCCCCCTCCCAGGCTGGGCTGGGCGAGTATCTCTTCGAAAGGCTCATCCTCAAGCACAACGAGGAGCCTTTGGAGCCCAGAGGCCTTTGAGGAGCCCCTCTGCATCCCCTGGTGTCTGGCTTTTACCTGAGCCTCTTCCTGAAACCACTAGCCATTCTTTTAACCACCCTGAAGCCCTCTCCCATGCATGGAACCAAATGAAACAATAAAGCTTTTTGCAGAAAAAAAAGAGTTTGTCATAATTTTAAAGTTCAAAAATGATAATGATAAAAATTTGAAAGCCTGGTTATAGGCTAGTAAAAATAAATAACACTTTTATGAAGGTACAAAATAAAAATATAAATCTAAAGTAATATAAAATTTTTGTCAAATACAAATATAAAAGGCAGAAAGTAAATTTACAGAAATATTAAATATTTTAAAGCAAAGGTGGTAAATGGTAAATATAAAATTAGAATAAAGGAAATTGTTGATGGTGGTAGTGGCGTGTGTGTGTGTGTGTGTGTGTGTGTGTGTGTGTATGTGTGTGTGTTTAAGAGAGAGAGAAAAACCAACCATAAGATTTTGTAGCTAGATTTAAAGTAACCTCAATAATAAATTAAAAATTTAAAATAAAAAGAAAACAACCTCAATTTGATCTTTCAAGCTTAATGGTAAAACAACTAACCATGTGGTTTTTAATCCCACCCCACACTACATAGTTTTACATACTTTCTTTCAAGTATGGCATAGTTGTGGATTAATAATGCTATGAAGATTTTGCATTGCATAGCGAATCATTATGACAGATTCATGAAATCACACCCGTAGTTTATAAATGCAACTGCACTAAGAAAACACATTGCACAGTGCTTTTATAAATTGTATACACTCGCTTAAAATAGAGTGAGGATAAAAGAGAATTTGAAAAGAAAAGAAAAAACCTTTAGAGCCAATAAAGTGATTATGATGTAAGAGAATAAATAATAGGGAAGGTAGAGATGAAAGGGAATATAAGTACCTGGGAGGTAGACTCCCCAGAGTGCTGAAAGGACAGGTTTTGAGTGCAATACAATGGGGTATACTGGTAATTACTATAAAATGCCATTCCAAAAATAGAGGTGTCTGATTAAAACGTTTCTTTCCTGAAACTGTTTTATTGAAATTAGAACAGAGGGAAAGTTTCATCAAAGACAATATGCTGTCCCGAACTGGCACCATGCATACATCTCACGATTCATTGTCCTCTGCCTCTTGCTAACTGTGAAAAGGAGAGAGGCAGAAAAGCTTACAAAGGAAGGCCAGAGTATTATTACTCACCCCTACTTTTTTGCATCTAACACCATGCATGGCCTAAAGATGACCAATTAACTGAATGAATGGAGAAACAGCAGGGTGCAAAACCACATCCATTAGGGAAAAAAAGGGGGAGGTGTTATTCAGTGTCTCAGGTGACTAAATTGATTCAAAATATAATTAAATGTTATGATAGAAGAGAAAAATTGAAGCTTGACTTCTCAAAACGCTTTTTAAATGATTATTCTTGACTCTGCCTGAACCTGCACAAGGCTAAAGTACTCCAAGCAATCGCTTCAGGCTGCCTGAGCTCATTCCTGCCTATAAATAGGTAAGATAGATACAGCGGAGTTTACCAATATCCTGATTTCTACTATGTTAATGGGGTTATAAACAAGAAAAAATACTCCCAAGGCCAGCATTTTCACAATAAGTTATTAAAAAACAGGCAAAGCTCAGTCTGGACAAATAACTACCATACTTTCCATTTTCAACTTCTGCCTCTTCCAATTCTATTGACTATCAGGTTGTCTGTGATTAAAGTGGTGTTGCTAGGCAACTAGGGTAGTAGGAACTACTCATGGGCCTGAGGAGCTGCTGCCATGCAAAAACATTTACAGTAACCTGTATCCTACCTAATAAAGAGGTAATATGCAAATTGACCATCACTCCAACACACAGATGGCCGCCCACATGTGGACACAAGATGGCGGCCACAAGATGGCCGGCAGGGGGGGCAGTTGTGGGTAATCAGGCCAGCAGGGGAGGGCAGTTGGGGGCAACCAGGCCTGCAAGGGAGGGCAGTTAGGGGCAATCGGGCCAGCAGGGGAGGGCAGTTAGGCGTTGATCAGGCTGGCAGGGGAGGGGTTAGGGGGTGATCAGGCTGGTAGGCAGAAGTGGTTAAGGGCAACCAGGCAGGCAGGCAGGTGAGCGGTTGGGAGCCAGCAGTCCTGGAGTGTGAGAGGGATGTCCGACTGCC
>NW_005371219.1:4957681-4961474 GCF_000412655.1 Myotis brandtii
GGACCAGGCCAGCAGGGGAGGGCAGTTGGGGGCAACCAGGCCTGCAAGGGAGGGCAGTTAGGGGCAATCGGGCCAGCAGGGGAGGGCAGTTAGGCGTTGATCAGGCTGGCAGGGGAGGGGTTAGGGGGTGATCAGGCTGGTAGGCAGAAGTGGTTAAGGGCAATCAGGCAGGCAGGCAGGTGAGCGGTTGGGAGCCAGCAGTCCTGGAGTGTGAGAGGGATGTCCGACTGCCCGTTTAGGTGGGATCAGGCCTAAATGGGCAGTTGGACATCCCTCGAGGGGTCCCAGATTGGAGAGGGTGCAGGCTGGGCTGAGGGACACCCTCTCCCCCCGTGCACAAATTTCATTTGTCTATAAATATCTAGGACCTATAACTGTTTTCCTGCTGAGAACCACACATGATAGTAAAACCTCTTAATATTTACAAATGACTATTAGATTTTATAAAAATTATCCTGGAAAAGAATCAAGGGCTTCACATACTAAACAGGGGTTCATTCCATAAAAAGATGGTTAATAATCCCTGAACTATAGATAATAAAAAATTATTATAAAATTAGAATTTAATTTGGAAGGCCAGAAAATTTATCTATAGTACATGTCATTAAATAAAATTTTGAGGTATAACCAATTTAAAAATATTAATGTGATGGAAATTCTCCATTTTTTTACCTCTGGGAATGTATGCTAGGTCAACTCAGAGTTAGAATTCTAGGTGACATATGCATGTATTTGAACAATTTCTGCTAGTGTTTTTCTATCACTGTGCATTGGATTCCTTCATGTCATTTACTCATGACTATTAGGTATTATCTTCAAATATTTGCCTATGTTATTGTATTATCAGGTCAAACCCTAATATCTCATTACTTCTCATTTTGCTATTCCTGTCACTTTTTACATTTGCCAATATTAATGATCTTTCTCTTTTGAATATGTTCACATTAATGTTAAGGAGATTTAAAGAAATCAAAAACAAAAATTAAATTCAACATCTTCAGTTCATTGAGGTACATTTTATTTTACTATTTCCTTTTTTTTATAAGTCTCATTTCTATTTAGGTTAGCTAATTATAGTCCTCAATTCATGGCACACTATCATATTGGTCGATTTTATCTGAGGCTATTAATTTTTCTACCTCAGCCTCTCCTTTCATATCTATATATGCTTGCTTGCAGGATATTTTGTTTTAGAAAAATGATATTCTGTTATATTCTTGTTTCTTTCTCACTTTTTCCCACCCAACATTATATATTTAGAATCCACTCACAGTGAGATAACACACACACGCACATCAACTTCAGTATTTTTGATTGCTGCATGTTATACTGTTATATGTTTCCACTATATGAACTTCCCAACCCCTCCCCCCCCAGTAACTGCTTTGATTACCATCCATATCCATGTCCTCCCATGGACCTGTGAGAGAGTCCCTGTGGACACACTAAGAAGAGGGATTGCTTTGTCAGAGGGAGTGTACTGCTGTGCTATTTTTCAGAAAGGCTGTACTTGTTGACACTCCCACCACTAATTTATAAAGGTTTCCACTTCCCCATATATTTTTTAAAAATTAGTAGTACTGAGCATTTAAAAATTTCTCTTAGTTTTTAATGGAGAAAAAAGGACCCCATATACTTTTCTGATTACGCAATCAGTTGATCCTGTCATTCCTACATGAAAGTCATTTAGGATCCCCCATTATAATTTATCTGTACGTGTCCTTGGACCATTTTTCTGCTGTGATTCCTCTAGCTTTCTTACTAATTAATGATAATTCTTTCTTAATTTTATATACTGTTCACTTCTCATATTTAGGCATTTACTAACAACTTCTTCCAGTGGGTCCCCTTTAACAGCGATATCTGCGGTATTCTCCATTGAATAGATATCACTAATTTTGATACAGTAAAATCATACTATTTTTTTGCCTTTTAGTTTGTGTTTTCCATTTTATTGAAGAAATTTTCACCCCAAGATTACAAATATTCTTCTACATAAAAAATATTACCCTTATGACTTTACCCTCCTATTTAGATAGGTAATTAATCTAGATTTTACTCTTCTATGTTGTTTGAAAGGTTGAATTTTAATTTTCCTATATGTAAAGCCAGTATTAGAAATTCAGTCAATTAAAAAAAATCTGTCCATTCCACAATGATCTATGTTGTCACCACTATAACATAACACTACCCTACCTAAATACAAATCTGTTTCTGTGCATTCTTCTTTGTCCTTGGTTCTATGTGTCTATTCCTGTACCATATTAAAAATGATAACATGAGTTCACTTTTCTTCCTCAGAAATTTTTATGAGGAAAAAACTTTGTTAGCTATAGTTTTCATTCGATATAAAATGTGCTGTATTTGAGCTTTGCTGAGAAACAACATATTAAAAAAACTCTTCTATTAACTGCTTCATTGACTGTCGATGTAGATATGGGCTCTGAATGGAAACCATTAACACTTGGTCTTTGGTTTATGAAAAGTAGAAACTGACAGCGGTATTTTAATATTGCATTCATAAATTAAGTCATGTGTCTTAAAGCTCAGTCAGAAAAGTATTCTTCAATATCTGTATGTTGTCCATCACTGCTCAAGAACTTAAGGAAGAAAGGGTTTATTAACTCATAGCCAAATTTTTTTTATACAGTACTCTATTTTATTTCTTTGTTGTTCCTACTCCTCATTTTACCTCTACTAGGAAAAAGTATATGAAAGAGTTTGATAAATGTGAAGACTTTATACAGTTTTCAATAGAAAAAGTAGTGTTTTACAGATAACAAGAGCAATAGAGACATATATTTGTGTAATGCATTATGAATTTATAGTAAGACTTTACTCCTTCCTTGGTTTTAAATATAAAACTCTGGCTTGAGTAGAATTGTTTTTATTCCAAATTATAAACAAAGGATCTGAGGCTCAGTGTGGCTCACTTACTCTTCCTAGCTCACATCACTGAGGGCAAGGCAGAATCAGGATTAGACCTCAGATCTCTCCTCCTTTAACGTGCTGATACCATTTCATTACTTGTGTTGGCAGAAAACCCTTATCTACTCTAACATCTCACATGAGAAACATCTACAAACCACAGTGAAATATATCTGAATCCACTATAGGTTTCATTACACCAGAGTTTCTGAGTAAGAAAGGTAACCATGATTTATAAAGAAATCATGCCTGATTTATAAAGAAATATACTGTGGCTGTCAGGCGAACTGGATCGTGGTAACCAAAGCATGAATAATCCTCTGTTGGCAATATTGTTCTAATGTAACCAAGTATTCACTCTCCTTTTTTTCATGGCTCAGCTTATATCATTATAAGTTCTCTGGATTTGAAAGCTATGCCAGACCCACATGGCATTTATAATAAAAGCTTTCCCTTGCAGACAAAAGTTGGCCAACACATGCTGTGAGGCAAATGCAAGAGGTACTATGGCATTTGTGAGGCTCAGAATATTAGGAACATATGATCACTGATGACAAACAGACTAAGAAAGAATAAAGTGTGCACAATTCGCCTCTGATTTTCCAGAACTGTGATGTGGGAAGATTGGAAAGCCTTGATTGTTGCCTCTACTACAAAGATCTTCTCACCAAAATGAAAATAAAAGAATTAAGTACACCTAAATATTTAAATATTCATGGTTAAAACGCAATGATATACACTGAGTGGCCAGATTATTATGACCGGCCAGATTATTATGACCACCCCATCAGTACTTCGTTGGGCCACCTTTTGCCTTCAATACTGCCGCGATTCTTCTTGGCATTGCCTCCACGAGATGTTGAAA
>NW_005371219.1:4961882-4977172 GCF_000412655.1 Myotis brandtii
GAGAGAGAGAGAGAGAGAGAGAGAGAAATATAATTATCTCAACATTTTTGTGCAAAGGAAAAGCTTATGTTGTCTGCAAAGTGCTAAATTTTCTAAAGGGCTCTAAAGGAGTATATCTTGTCACCTGCTCTTTATGATTATTTTTTATATTAGACTGTAAATTAAGGGACCCAACAATATAGGTGATCCACCATTAAGGGTAGCATGTGGGATCTACTGAGAAACATAGCAATAGTTTTTATCTTTTTCAAATGAGTTACATTAAATATTACTGGTATCTTGTGAAGCTTAGGTCTTCAGACTTCTGCAAATCACTCAAGTTTGAAACTGTAGTTGTCTCCAAATGAGTCCTTTTTCCATGTGTATCCCCTAGTGACAAGTCTTAGCTTCTGCATCTCTGTAATAATCTCTCACTTTCTCCATCACTACTGTCATTGCTTCAGTAACTCTTTCCCAGGAGTAAGTAATTCTGTGCTCTACTAAAATAATGAATAATGCAGCCTCCTAACAAATTTCCCCTGCAATCTATTTTCAGCATTACTCTCATATTAATTCTCATGTAGAATAATGATATTAAATATTTTTCCTTCCATAATTAAGATGTGCAAGCCTGTAAATAGCCCAAGGATGGATTTTGTATTGCCTAGGTATATTTGTCATGCCACTCTATTTTTTTATGCTGTGCCAAGTTATGTATTGATGGATTTTAATTGTCCAGATGCCTCCAAGCAACATGAGGGCAGAGTGCATTTCTAATTGGCCTTTCTAACCACCACATGTGTTCAACACTGAGTGTCCTAAACAAGATTAATCCATATACATGAGGGCATCACCCAAGGTCCAGTGATGGAAAATTAGAAAATTTGCAAGTATTCCCTTCCTTGCACAGTTCTGATATGCACCAATTTCAGCCACCGTGATTTAATAATTAACACATCTACCAACACTGTTGAACTTTCAGTGACCACTGTATTAACTGTGAGTAATTGTATAAGTAACAATCACTATTAATTTACATACACACATCATGTTCAGGAACCAATCACATCACTTCTTTCAAAGTCTGTCAATGATTGGTCACTGCACATCTGTTTATTTGATTCACCCACAGACAGGAGTGAAGTTGCATTAAATGGATAATCAAAATAAGAAATTGGCCAAAAAAGATCAAAGTGCAGTAAACTAATGATAATGCTAGAAGTGCAGTATGAATTGGGCATAAATGGAGTTGTAGAAGAAATGGCTGACTGTGGGAATGTTGACATGGTCCCCATTCAAGAGAGTCTAGCTAGCTGATTAATTTAGTAAAGGAGAATTTATTGGCATAAGTGAAGAAAATGGTGTGACAAAGAGAACAAAGACATCCCAGAGGAAGTGATCCTGGAAAAACACATTAAAGGGACTCTTGGAGATATTTCACAATATTGAAAGCACAATGGATAAAATGTTAGAAGTATATCCAAACTTGAAAAGCAGTATGACAATTCGCCAAGGCATAGAGAAGATGGTAGCTCTGTAGTCTGTTATGTGACAAGGAGGCAAGCATTGTTTAAACAACCACTCTTCATAAGTATTTTATAAAGATATAAAACACTCTAATTCTTAATATTTCTAATGGTTTAAATTATAGTGTAATGAGTAAATAATAATTTTACTCTTTATTTTGAAATATATTTAAAACTGACATTAAAAGAATTTTTAATGTTTGGACAAGATTTTTTATAAGTCCTGGAACAGTTGGGATTTTCCCTTTTGATTGTTATTAAGATCATTTTGTACAGATTTAGATGGTAATTTTAGATGGTAATTTTCACAGTCTCATACTACTGTGAAAAGTGATTACACACATATACACACATACATACACATATTTGTGAATATACGTTTGTGTGTGGTAGTGGTATGTTTGTCTATTAAGTGGTATCACTCTTGGGAAAAAAGTTACAAATCTTTTAAACTGAAATTTAAATATAAAATTTTAGAAGTCCTTCTTAAAATGACTGTTTTATACCCAAATTGTAGATTACTAAACAAAAGAAACACCTTAAAATCAATATTTGTAGCAAAAAGATTATACTATATAAACTTAGTTGGAGCTACTCAGAGCTTATCTTTTTTAAAATATGTATATTTTTATTGATTTCAGAAAGGAAGGGAAAGGGAGAGAAAGATAGGAACATAAGTGATGAGAGAAAATCATTGATCAGCTGCCTCCTGCATGCCCCCTACTGAGGATGGAGCCAGCAACCCAGACAGGTGCCCTTACAGGGAATCTAACCATGACCTCTTTGTTCATAGGTTGATGCTCAACCACTGAGCCACACCGGCTGGGCAAAGCTAATCTTTTATTCAACAGTTTTTCAATAGACTTTAAAAGTGGTTACATGGCCAAGTACTGAGATCATATCATTCTGGCAGATTTACCATAAACTCTGTGTACTTTTTTGCAAGTACACATAACATGGCGGTATAGCAGTGAACACTTTCTGATCAGTCCTGCCAAACAGAACATTAAGTGGTTTCAATGGACAATGTAATTGGGCTACTAATATTGAAATATAGTCACATGCCCCTTAAGAATGGGGGTACATTCTAAGAAATATATTATTAGGAGATTTTATCATTGCACAAACATCATGGAGTGCACTTACATAAACCTAGATGGTATAGCCTTCTACACACCTAGGCTATATGGTATAACTTATTGTTCCTAGGTTACAAATCTCTAGAGCAAGCATGTCAAACTTGTGACCAGCGGGCTGCATGGCTCGAGGCCAGCCATGAATTTGACATGCTTGCTCTATAGCATATTACTGTACTGGATTCTGTAGGTAATTATAACACAATAGTATCTGTGCATCTAAACATGGAACAGGTACAGTAAAAATGTAATATAAAAGGTAAAAAATGGTGTACCTAGAAAGGGCATTTACCATCGTGAATGGTGTTTTCAGAACTGGAAGTTACTCTGGGTGAAGCAATGAGTGAGTGTTGAGTGAATGTGGAAACCTAGGACATTACTATAAACTACTGTAGAATTTATAAACACTGTACACTTAGACTTCACTAAGTTTATAAAACAAAACGAGATTGAATCAAACACAAGGGAAAATGATGCAATCAAGAGACATGGTAAATGGGAAATATTTGAGTCTGCTGCCAGCATAAGATGGCATACTATTTTACAGCAAAATTTTATATGTATATTAGAAGCCCGGTGCGCAAAATCGCGCAGCCCCGCCCACCCGTGCTGGTCTTTGGTCATTACGGCGTTAGGGCCACAGGCCTTTTATAATATAGATAAGCAGAAAACATATATTTTAACAACTAATGATAAAAAGTGTAGTATAGTAAATACATAGACAAGTAACAGTCCCTTATTGTCATTATTAAGTATTATGTACTATGTCTAATTGTATGCGCTATACTGTTATACGACTGGCAATGCAGTAGGTTTATTTATAACAGCATCACCACAAGCAAGTAAGTGATGAATTGCACTATGGCTATGATGTCACAAGGTGAAAGGAATTTCTCCGCTCCATTATAATCTATGAGACCACCGTCATATATGTGGTCCCTCATTGACTGAAACTTTATGTGACCAATGACTGTTCTCTAAATGCAATCACTGCCCTACTAGAAATAGGCTGTTGAACATATGCCACCTGCTATAATTATCTGACTCATTTGTCCTGTTTCTTATAAATATGAATAAGCTATACTTAGTAATGGAGCACATATTTCCATTCATTGTGCAAATAAAACGGAGTGTTTTTTAAACTGAGGCTTTGCAGAGCAACATGTTGCTAAACTATTTTCAAGGGTAAAGCTACAGGGAGTTATCCATCTGTATATGTATATGTCACTTTAAAAAACATGAGTGAATGCTCTCATTTTCTTAATCCATCTGTTTGGAGTATACTCTAATTACAAAAGTAAATTATGTTCAAACTCTGAAAGCTGGTCTGGGAAATCATGTCCATATATGTAGTGAATGCTCTTTAATCAATAAATTGGAGAATGGAATGTTCAAACTCAAATATTCTTAGTAGCAGTTATTTCACATGTGGCTTCAATGATTAGCAAGTTTCACAGAAATAGAAACCGATTGCATTGCTTTAGTATAATTCTTAATGAATTAGAAAATATTTTAAGTTATTTTTCATGAAGAATAGCAATTGTGGACCTTAAAAATACAATGCTGGTTAATGGGGATTTCTGGCTGAATGGAAAAGATCGCCAGATTTCAGAATACTATTTATACAAAATGTTCTTTAATCTGAAACAACTGCTATTTCAAAAGATCTATGTGGTTTAGGATATTTTGCCCAACTGTCATAAGAAAAAGCAAAAATTACCAGTGGCTCAGACTCATGCCGTGGCCACATGGGTTTCCGTGTGCTCTAAGATCTCCTTTCTAATATCACCCTTAGAAAGTAACATATATCCTCCCACCCCAGCACCTGCCTTACTCCAGTCACTCTCCATCTATCATCCCTGATGTTATTACCCGAACATAGTTGAATTTCAGTCTGTATCAACAGCTGACAGCAAAGATCATTAAATAAGTCTTCACTCCGTAAAATGCATTTTCGTAATTTCTACATATATCTCTTACGGCTTCCAGGGACAGGCCTTCGTTCTCATATTCCAGACTTGCTAAAGGAACTGTCTCCTTTTCAAAACCCTTCATGGCCTTATAAGCAGCAACCAAATCCTATTTGACAACTTAAAAATAGGCAGCTTACTAAATTTATGATTTAGATATTGAAACTTATCCCTAGTTACACTTTGAATGCACAACTCTAGAAAATGTGAATTTGTTGAGACACTGAAGAGGTTACAACCAAAGAACTGGAGTCAGTAATCTTGGGTCCGTGGATAAATAGTTGTGTGATATTCATAAAGACACATAAACTCTATACTTCTCAGTTTCTTCATCTTAACATGCTTATTATAGTAATGTATACTGCACAGTATTGTTAAGTGGATTAAATTAGATGATACATATATTTATTCTTATTGGTCTATGATAAACACCAAAATATTGTCAACTATTATTAGAACAACCATGTCATTTATCACCAAACCTGCAAGTTTTGTCTGAGACAAATGCCAAACAAGACAGTGTATTGAACTCGAAATAGTATTTTTCCAGTCAAACCAGGATGTATGATGCCCCTATTTATTATAATAAATTTATTTATTGTTGTTCTAATTATTTTTGCTTATGACAGCTTCAGTTAACCTTTCTACCCACCTATTCTTTTATCATTTTGTTAGTGTATTCCAACTTATAAGAGATGTCAAATTTAAAAACCATAAGATGGTATTAGTAATTGAAATGGGAGAGCATAATATGTCAAAGGTGTCTGTGGACACCTGGGAATGCAACTGATTGCTAAGTAGGTCAGCCCCGCAGTAGGATGAACATGCTGATGGCAGTAGCACAATACATCGTGGCCAGCTCAGACGGGCAGCCTATTTTCCAGACCAGAGTCCTTTGTTAGCAACTTTCCTATCCTTTTCAAAGCCTTCGTTACCATTACTTTTATTTACACAAATTTAGGGCGATGAAAGTTCAGTTGTAACTTACGCTATTACCTGAATTCCAACTGACTGTTAATGTGCTTTTCAGCTAAACGCAATGGTTCTTGTGAAAGGAAGCCTTCAGAGTGAAATAAATCTTATCCATGCACCTCATTTTGCTCTTCAGATGAAACGTTTTCTTATTTTTTATAGCTACAAACTCTAGAAACATGATGGCATTTTTCTTCCTGGAGCGAGAAAGATGTAATAAGAAACCAAGCACACCTTGGTAGTGATGGTGCTGCAGCTGGATTATGTCAAAATTCCTTCATTTATTACTTCAGATTTACGAACAATTATGGACATTTTTTTTAAAAACCAGCTTTCAGAGTTTGAACATAATTTACTTTTGTAATTAGAGTATACTCCAAACAGATGGATTAAGAAAATGAGACCATTCACTCATGAATGACAGTTGGGGGCAATTTGGGGAAAGCGTGTGAGATATTAGGACTGCTGGAAATTTCCTCTTATATACCAAGTTTTGGAGTTGCAGAAGCAAAGGTATATATATATTTTTAAATATATTTTATTGATTTTTTACAGAGAGGAAGGGAGAGAGAGAGTTAGAAACATCGATGAGAGAGAAACATCGATCAGCTGCCTCCTGCACATCTCCCACTGGGGATGTGCCCGCAACCCAGGTACATGCCCTTGACCGGAATCGAACCTGGGACCTTTCAGTCCGCAAGCCGATGCTCTATCCACTGAGCCAAACCGGTTTCGGCCAAAGGTATATTTTTTGACTAGTGTTGGGAATATTACTGTAGGAGACTTAGTGCCAGACTAGGACAAAGAAAACTGGGCATCAGCTGGTATTTTCACTTAACCTCTCAAATATTCAGTGTTCACTCCTTAATATAAGAGAAGTAGAGTAAATAATTGCCAAGGTCTGTGCTGTATCTGTGATTCTGTGCTTCTAGTGCAGGGGTGGGCAACCCCTGGCACGCATGCCAAACATGGCACGCCAGTAACTTTTGCTGGCACGCGAAACCCTCTCTTATAATCTTCCATTTACAATTTTTTTCTTAATATAGACTTTTTATTTTTCAGATAAATTCAGTGTAGGTGCATCTTAGATAAATAAATAATTTTACATAACAAGTTATCTTAAAGACCATAGACATGGATTGACGAGAGAGGGGAAGAGCAATTTCTATGCCTCTGCCTTAACTCTCCCTGCCTTCCTAGATCCGACCAGTGTTTTTGGTTTCATCCACATACACTTGTGAATTTTTGTTCTCAGTGATGAATTTTATTAAGTCTCATAACAGGAGTAGCCTGATGGATGAAAGTAGTTGCTCGTGCATATCTCTGAAGGTCACGAAATATAAACCTGATGTAAAATCTCTGTCATCAGTGATGCAGCAGCAAAAGTCCCACTGATAATATCAAACGGAGTCATAAAGTTTTCTGTCGGACTATCAGTGTACATGTATACATTAAAAAATAAATGTATTTTTCATCATCATATACTGTGTTTTTGTCACTCAAATGAATTTTATTATTTCTTCAAGGTTCTTCACATACGTACACCTTAAGAGATATCCAGAGATATCAAGTAGACATAACATGTTCTCCAAAAATTAGGGTTGGCACGCAGAAGAATTTTGAGTCAGAGATTTTGCTGGTTTTGGCACACACTCACAAAAAGGTTGCCCACCCCTGTTCTAGTGCTTTTTTTTTTTTGGTTAAGTTAGGAGAAACTAGGAATACTTCTGGAATAATAACTCTTGTAATCACATGATGAATTAGAGAAAATTGAAAGAAGAAATAAACTCTCTTCTAAGAATCAAAACCAAGGATCTCTGTAGTCATGCAGCATCCGCTTGATGTTGTACCTATGCTTAGGAATGTTTGCAATAGGAACTCTAGGTGTTTTTACCTAAGATCGAGGTCAGTGGTGGTCACTGTGTAATACTTGTCCTGGGTTACTCTGAGTACTAAGCACTCAATTACGTAGGTTCTTTGGGTGTGCCTGAGAATTCCTCACATCTCAGAACCTTGGCATTCCTTAGGACCGCTTGATACTCCTGCCTCAGTTTCTTAAGTCAAGTTGTTACACTGTTAATTATACAGCAGGATGCACTTGGCATAGAGACAGTTTGTCATTCGCAGTAATATGACCAATTTAGCTTTAATGAAAGAGTTGGTGAAGCTGGTTTCAACCAGAATGCATTAAGATTGCCTGATTTGGCGTTAGCTTGGAAGACTAAGCAGCAGGGAGACTACTATTTCATTTGCAGATTTTAATCCATCCTTTTCTTTAAAGCTCTGACCTTGCAGACTCAGCCTTCATTTTAGTGTTACATAATGTCTTGCTTTATTTTGCTTTTTCTTGTAAATGCCATCCTCCTGACCTTTCTTTCAGAATCATTCCTTCTGTGGCACGTATCCTGGACATATTTTGGATTTGGATTTAAATGGCAGTATAATAGAGTTTCTTATAACTCTATGCTTTTGCCAGATATTCTCTTCAGATCCTCAAATTACTGAAGAAATTAAACATGTAATCAGCGATAGGTTCTTTCGAAAATTGGCCCTAGACATGTGAATCACAAGAGGAGAAAACAGAGTCACAACCTTATCCCCAGACATCTATCAAAGGTGAAGCAAAACAGGACCACGTTGTGCTAACATCCAGGCCAAAAGGATTCCAGAGGAGGTGAGGCAGTGTCTGCCAAGACCATAGCGCTTCATCACACATCCCACCAGGAACACTTAAATTTGAACGGAAGGAAATTTTCATATGATTGTAGCTACAGAACAAATATTTTATACCTCCAAGAATAATATGCTTTTTTGGTGAATTGACATATCTTGGCCTGATTTTCTGCATGAAGAAGCTCAAGTTTCAGTACATTAAATTTATGATGCCACTTGGGCCTTCCAAGGGAACTTGGTAACAGACACATGATGTCCGAAGCTGAAATCTTATTTTTAAAACCAACCCCATTTTGTGTAAAACTAAACTATGTCCTTATGTCTTTTTTTTAAGTAACTGCTCAGTATTGACCCCCTTTCCAGATCAGGGAGCTGAGGTTCCATTTATAATTGACCGAGAAAATGTAATTTTATCCACTGCAAGTTGGGCTTCAAGTTTTATTCCATATTCGACATTTCACTAAGCTTCATGTCCCATGAATTTGATTTCATGTCTGTTTTATTTTCTTGCCAACTACAGCAACCTTGAAATAGTTGCCTACTATAAAATTGTGCTTTGTTTAATAGTTCCCAAAGAAAATCAAATGTAAATGTGGGCAATCATTGTTTTTTAATTCTCTGTTTTTATTAAGGATATCCTCGCTTGCTTAAGATAATGGATTTCATTTAGGTCACGGTACCAATATGAGACCCAGGACTGGGGAACCTTTTCTGGTGTGTCTGAAGCAATGCTGCCAGGCTTCCAGGGACCCCTAGTCGCACACTGTGGAATGTCTTGTTTCTTACTGTGCAGTGTCAGGAGCCCTGGGGTATATAATTTTTATGTCCTGGAACACTTTGCCAGTTAGGAAGTAGTGCAAAAGTGGAAGTTACTTGACCTGGACATAATGGTGACTTGGGAAAAGGTCTAAATGAAATATTATTTTTTAACCAGTTATCTGGAAGGATTAGGATAGGAATACCAAAACCATAGGAAAAAATATATATGTGTGCATCAATGCACACACATCAGATTAAAGAGAACTGGATTGTGTAAGTCTTGGGTATTATCTTGAGGGTCACCCTGAATTGGAGGTCTCCTGGGGTGGGTAGGGGCTAGATTTTACACTTGCAACAAAAAATTTTATTGTTGCTTGTGGCGAGGTGAGGAAGGGCCTAGCACAGTATCTGATACAGTATTAAATGCCCTTTAAAAAATATGTGGAATGTACAAATGAATATACCCAGGATAGAAACACTGTATGATTAGAAACAAAACTAATATTGTCAAGGATTTTTTATTCAAAGTTTTTCATGTAATGTCAGTTTTGTCCATTTATTGAAAAATTTACATCAACATTTCTCCCAATGGCCTACAATTTAGTGATGACCATTGCCTGAAATGTTATTTTTTAAGGGCTTGTAATTTTTTAAAATATATTTTTATTGATTTCAGAGAGGAAGGGAGAGGGAGAGGGAGGTAGAAACATAAAGGATGAGAGAGAATCATTGATCAGCTGCCTCCACACTGGGGATCGAGGCCGCAACCTGGGCGTGTGCCCTGACCGGGAATCTGTCACCTCCTGGTTCATAGGTCGATGCTCAACCACTGAGTCATGTCAGCTGGGCTGTAAATTTTTTTTTTAATTTCATAGTTTCTTAGCTAGAATTTGTTTGTTTGGTGTAATTTTTAATTGGTTTATTAATTTTTCCTGGTCCATCACCAGTATCATATTGTTTCATTACTGTGATTTTATAATATATCTTTGTGTATGGTAGAGATGCCTCCTGTTTTTAGCTCTTCTTTATGGAAATTATCATATTTACATATGGATGTTATTCTTCTATATTGTTTTTTAATTAAGTTGACAAGTTCCCCCACCATCCAGCTGGATATTTCTTTGGAATTGCATTGAATATACGAGGTGGGGCAAAAGTAGGTTTACAATTTTTGTATGAAAAATAACACAATAATGAAGAAATAATACAATAATAAACCCAGTTGTTTGTATGGAAAATGACACAATAATGAATAAGTAAAATTAGAATAAACTGTGTTTCACATACATCTACAAACCTACTTTTGCCCCACACTGTATAGATCGATTTGTGGGGAAATTATTGACATTACATCATATTGCTAAGTTATCTATTAACATATTAACATATCACTTTTTTTTTCAGGACTTCTTTACTGATCTTCCAACAAAATTTTATATTTCGGCTGAAAAGTCCATGTGCCTTCTTGATGAGGCTAATTTCTAGATAATTGATAGTATTTGTTACTTTGTAGATGGCATTAAATTTTCTACCATATTTTATTAATTAAAGGTGATATAATGTAGTGAAACTAAATTACTTAGGCAACTTTTTAAAAAATAGAGATGCTCAGATTCCATTCCTGATCAATTTAATCAGAAGTGAGTCTACATTAAAGTGCTTATGTGCTTTAATATTGTGCTTTGAAATATTGTGCTTTTTAATAGTGTATAATATCCTTATAGGATATATTTACCTAGTATGGAAACACTGTATAATTAGAAAGAAAGAACTAAGATTGTCAAGAAAACCTTATGATGATTTTCACTTTACATTCTATTTTGTCTCATGTTAAAATTGTTACATTAACTTTTTTAATTCCTGATTTTCATTCTTCGATTTGTATATGTTCTGTTTTCTGTTGTTTTATTTTTCTCACAAATGATATATTGTGGAATATTTTTTAAACAGAATATTTCACAATATATCATTTATGAGAACCTCTATTTTTATTGTTTTTACCCATTTACATTTAATTTATTCTTACTCGTTTTTAATTATTCTTATTTGCCATATTATTTTGTATCTGTGTGTATGTTTATGTATATGGGCATGTATGTGTGTGTGCGTGTGTGTATGCACATGCATGAGCATATATATGTGAGTAAGAGAGAAACTTTGATCACCCCGAGTTCCATGGTCAGCCAGCAGATACCTGTGCCGAGCCAGCTCAGCCAAGGGTTCGCAAGCCTGAGAGAGGGCGGTGAAGGATGAAGAAAAGACAGACAAAGAGAATAAGCTGGGTCTACTCTAGGTGGATCTTCCTGTGCCTGACTGAGGCCACAGAGAGAGAGATCCAGAGGCAAGCTGAGCCTTTATTTTATAGCCAGAGGTAAACAAGGTAGTGATCACCATAGTTATAATGTTCTTGTGAGTTTCACTTGTTTTGACAGCACTTGCTGCATCTCCCACAACCCAATAGCTACCCAGATAAGATCTAGGGAGCGTCATAAGGTCAAGCCTAATTATGCTAAGAGGACTGTGCCCTCTAAGCTGGGACTTGTTTGTGGCTTTGCTAACAGGTCAGTCCGAGGCTTAACCCTATAGCTGCGCCTTACAGGTACCAAATGAAGTTTACAATTGCAATGAAAGAAGGAGGTGACATCTTTCTCAGGCTACCCTGGTGGCAGCTATGAGATTGGCCCTACTCAGGGCATGTGGGAAAGAGACCAGAATACAACTAGAATTCTCTCAAATTTAGTCCACTTTAGTTGGCTATTTCCTTCTTATCTGAGGACTTGTTTCCTTTCTTATTTTTTACAAATAGGTTTTAAGTGTGTCCTATGAATACCTTAGAAGCAATGGTTCTCTGGCCCTACTGATCTAATAACCACAAAGGGAATATTTTAAAAATACCAATGCTGTAGTGTCACCTGAAGGGACCCTGATTTAATTGGTGTGGGAGGAGATTTGGGAATTGATGGGGTTTTGTTTGTATGTTTGTTTGTTTTTATAAAGCCCCACCACCCCTGGAGATTCTAAAGTACAGCTAGGGTGCAAAACCACTGCATGACAAATATCACCTTCATGATGTTTGCCTCACAAGGAACAGAAACCTAGTCGGAAGGGTGTGCTACTCCTGGAAGTGGTTTGGGAGCTTCCTACAGGGGGAAAGCTCTTTGTGGGACTGTAAGTTCCCTGAGTTCTGGGTTTAGCTAACAAAGCCCAGACAACATTTGTGTGTAAAATGAAGAGGGTGCTACCCTCTTCAAACATTTCTGCTGGGAACTTCTGGATTGTTCTCAACCAGGGCAATAGTGGGGAAAGGGTTTAACAGGCACAAGCAGAACTTTCTGAGCACATACTCCATGGTGTCTTTCCCTGGCCCACTCACACTCACTCTAGGCTTCTATTTTCTCCCAACCCAGGGACCTAACTTCCTTCTTCCAAGGGTCTCTCATAGGATTTTTTTCTAGGTGTCCAGCGAGGGTTTACATTCTGTCAATCTTGCCTGTGCTCTCTCTGGTGTTGAATGCTTAATTTGAGACCAGCTTAGTTCTTTCTTCTGTTCCACACTGCCTATATCCATCTGCTATTGTAGGTTTGCATGACTAAATTTCTTCTAGACTAGAATATAATCTTCTGGAGGTCAGAGCCTTTATCTCTGGTCATTATTATCCTGAGTGGTATTTGGCTTGGTGCATAAAATTATCTTTTTTTCATTCTTGTTATCTTCAAATATTGAGGCTCTCCTCAATAGCTTTGATTTTACAAGTTTTAATAAAATATTTAAATAATTGATAAATAACATGCATTAACTCAGAGGATGTATAGATTTTGTTTCATTTAATAAGAAGTGTGCCTATAATTTCAATTTTGTTATGGCATCTAAGTAGTTAAAAAGAGCTTATAACTATCAACCCATTATTAGCATGTTATGCTTGTTACTGTTGACACAAATCAGTCTGATGTGTTTATTCTGGAAAACCGTATTTTATAAAAGACAGAGACCTATAAGATATTTTAGTTTCCTGAATTATTACTGCATACTGCTTCTATAATACTTAAAGTTCGGGCAGCAAATTGAGCCTTTCAGAGGAAGTAAAATAGTTGAGGGTATTTTATTACATGTTGGGATACAGAAAGGGAAAAATAAGGACAAGCTATGGAGGAATAAACCAAGTTCAGGGCATACCAGGGGCCTCAGAAAACAGGATCTGATGCCTTTAATTGGTCTCAATGATGAAGGAAGGTCGCAGTGCATGGCAAACATACCACCTTGCAGTAGTCTTATATCAGGCCTGGAGGCAATCACATGCCTGGAGATATGGAGGTTATCCTCTTGGAAAAATTAGTCTGAGAGAGGAGCCTATCTCTGCTAGGAAAAGGGGAAGAAGAAAAAGTACTCAGAAGTACGTGTGTTTTTTTAAAATTAATTAATTAAATAATTCGTTTCTTTATTTTTATTCTTTGTTGATTAAGGTATTACCTATGTGTCCTTATTCCTCCATTACGCCCTCCCCTCCAGCTCGTGCCCTCACCCCCCTAGTGTCTGTGTTCATTGGTTATGAGAAGTACTTTTAATAAGTAAATGATCTGTTGGTAGAGTTTATATTTTTCCTTTCAGAAAGTGTAACAGTTTAAATGAAATTTGGTCCATTTCTAAAGGTTATTCATTTTAGTTGGTTATGGCCACCATATTTACTAAAGGTGGTTAGCTTAGTATTATTTTTCCTCTTTGCTTGTCAATTTATTTGGTAAAATATCAAGAAATAACTATAATATAAAATACTTTCAATTTATAACATCAATATGAGTTATTAATCTTCATTTTCCTTTACGAAGAGTATAAAAGGCAAACGACATATTGATAATAGCATATGCATCATGATATATTAGTTTAGAGCATTAAATATATTTTGAAACTCAAAGGAGATGTTTAAAGGGAATAAATTTTATGTGAAGTTTTTATTCATTAAATTTCTGATAGCCAATAGGACATTGGGATTTAAAGTTTGTTCATATTCTAAAATTGAAATAATGTAAACTTTACACATAATTTTAAGACATGCAGGGATAAAACAATAACATATATCTGTCTGGTGAACTGAGCTAAAATATTTAAAGACTGTCCAAGTCAATTAAAATAAAATAAAAAGAATTCATATATATAAATCATCATGGCCCATGTCCTGCTTCCAACTCCTATTATAGAGAATGCCATGAAACAGCAATTGTTTCATAATTTATTATTAAACAATAAAATACTGTCTATTCATATAAAATTTGAATATTTTAAACAAAGCAGAATGCTACCCATCTCTTGAACAAATATTGCAGCTGTTTTTCCCCTCAATTTCTTGAATTGAAAAATGGTATATTTTTCCTCAGTTGATAGATGTGTCTGCCTCCAGTCTCAGAATTTGCCTAAAGCTCTTAAAACATAAGTGCACCTACTTTATCAATCAGGAAAAGCTTGTTTGAAGTTTCAGACCATTGGTTCTCTAGTGATAGCTACTTCCTTAATTTGTTTTAGATTCGTCTTCTAAAAAATGATGAGATTTTGTAAAAATTACATGATAGTTTTCTTCTAGCTCTGTAAAATTCTACAGCACTACCAAAGGATCTCATTCCACAAATACAGTCACTGGAATTATCCATGTTGATTAAAAATTGCCCCTATATATGTTACTCTCAAATTGAAATGTCTCATGAATAAACTCAGCACTGAAATTAGCACTCAAGTAGAGTAAATATGCTTGTCAATTTTCAATCAAAAGCAAAAGTAAAATCAAAAGTTGTCTAAAAAGTTGAAGTCATCCTAAGTCCATTGGTGTCTATACTTATTTGTAGTCACTATGTTTAGTAATTTTTTTAAAAAATTTTCATTATAGACACTAGAGGCCCAGTGCACAAATTCATGCACATTGAAAGGAAATTAATTAAAAGAAATATTTTAATATCGCTATTCGCCCTTTCTCTATAATAGAAGTGTCAACCAAATTCACAATTGACAATGACAGATCGAAACACACAATTAGCACCAGCAAGAGCTTTATATATATAGATAAACTAGCTTAATTAGGCCTGCTTTCTGATTTAGCTAAACTTTTTCCAGGCTAGTGAAGCACACCAACTTCTCTTTCAGGTAATTGTCAGCAACACAGCATTAAATATCGACATGAAGCAGATTATTATTGTAGGTCATGCAGGGAGAACAAAGGGTAAAATATTTAGCTGCAGCAGTGTTTGACTGTACTCTGCACAGTGAGAAAACCTGAAGTCATTTTCAAGGT
>NW_005371219.1:4977185-4988390 GCF_000412655.1 Myotis brandtii
TGTTTGTACCTGGCTATAAAGCAAGTCATGTTTTTGGGCTGAAGAAACGCCAAGGAGGCTAGTTGCTAGGGAGAGGAAGCTGGGCATCGCTACATGACGTCATTACCTGGTGCCCACAGCAACCATTTCCGGGCTGGGCTGGGCTGTGAGCTGCATTTTGTGCCATGGGGTCTTGGCAGCGTTGGCTGCGATTTGGTGGGGTGTCGCTCTGGGATGGTGGCGGGGCCTGTGTCCCACTTCGGGGAAGCTGAGTGTTGCTTTGTCGGCGCCAGGTCCACAGTGCCATTTCTTTGTAAATGGCCAGTGTGTGTCATGGCAGCTCCTGCGTTGAGCGTCTCCCCCCTGGTGGTCCGTGCACTGCATAGTGACCAGTTGAACGGACAGAGGGACACTTAACATATTAGCCTTTTATATATATACTGTATATACTAGAGGCCCAGTGCACAAAATTTGTGAACTTGTGAACGGGGGTGAGGGTGGGGGGACTGGTCCCTTAGTCTGGCCTACACCCTCTCCAATCTGGGACCCTTTAGGGGATGTCCGACTGCCAGTTTAGACTGCCAGTTTAGTCAGACATCCCCCTCACAATCCAGGACTGCTGGCTCCTAACCGCTCACCTGTCTGCCTGCCTGATCACCCCTAACCACTCTGCCTGCCTTCCTGATCGCTCCTAACCACTCTGACTGCTGGCTTGATCACCCCTAACAGTTCTCCCCTGCCAGCCTGATCACTCCTAACTGCTCTCCCCTGCTGGCCTGATCACCCCTAACCGCTCTGCCTGCCTGCATGATCGCCCCTAACTGCCTCTGCCTTTGTGCCTGCCACCGTGGCTTTGTCTGGAAGGATGTCTGGAACACATCCAGTCTATCCGGTCTAATTAGCATATTACCCTTTTATTAGTATAGATAGACTAAGCTAAATATTCAATTTCATCAGTACAACCACTGCTGGGTTTTGTTGGGATAACTATATATGAATTATTGACAAATAATTCCATGGATTGTAATTATTGATCACTTTCTCTATTTATTTGAATATAATTGCTCTGGTGTTTTCAGGACTCCTGGCAGGAGATTTAAAAAGCTGCACACATAGTCATGGTATGTGCTCTGGAATCAGCTCTTCACAGTTGGATCATAGTTTATGCTTACTATACTTACTCTCAGTAACTTTTGCACATGAAATATAATATAACCAAAACATTCATCTTGATTTGAATGAAACTTAAGCTAACCTTTTGGTGTAAAGACCTCAAAAATAGACTACTTGCATTCCTGGTCTGGCCTATCATAATTTTGAGTTTTGAGTAGGATCAAACTAAAATAATCTGTGTAAATAGCATGCTAACACAAAGGAAACAATTATTCAGTGCCATATATCTCATAACAAGAATTTTGCTTGCAAAGTTTTGCAAATCTCATTGATTTATGAGGACCTTGGCTATATATTGGGACAGGGCTGGCATTCATCAATCATTGAGAAAAATTAAGGGAGAATTAAAACACTAGAAACATCATTGAAAAAATGGTAGAAGTTATGAGGTGCTTCTAATCTTTAAAATAATTTCTCTCTTTGGGAGAGATCTTCAAAAATCAATTTATTAGTTAAACATTGCTTATCTCATCACACTTCTATTTAAGCACAGTTTCATTCTTTTCCTAGAAAGTTTATTTTATTGTGTGTTGCTTATCTGAATACTAGTATATCTTTAAGTGCTCTTTTGACATAAATTCCATAGTATTGTTTAAGCCACACCTGAAATCTTTTTAAGAGTCTACTCATATAAGAAAACAATATTTGATGTGAAGAGTGTTTTGTCATGTTAAAGATTAATAACCAGACAGAGAACATCAAAATACCTTCAAACTTTTAAGATAGAGGGTAGCATATTGATTGATATATACATTTAAAAACAAACAAAACAAACACATATGTCATAAGATTGAGAAATCTTAGAAAAAACTTCAAGTATATTGTCAACAAAAAAAGTTAATATAATAATTGACTAGTGATAACTATAAGTATATATATCTATATACTATATATGTCTATTAATATCTAATTATATATGATACATATAGTATATACAATTATATCAAAGTATTTAATTATTTTATACCTAGTAAGCATTTTATAGTTTTTCATATTTTTTATGAAGTAATCTTAAAAATTAATTGCAAGCAATGGTTCCCCTATCCCCTCCCTAGTCTAGACCTGTTCTTTAGAAATGAGCACTTTTATTTCTTTAGCTCTTTCTTCTGGAAAATAATATTCTTCTAGGGCTAGTTCTCCATCTATCATTTTTGTCATTGACTCTCTCTTGGCATGACAGATGAAATTTATCTCCTCTTTGCCAGACCTCTAGTTCCCCTCCTCCCATACTGGCGATAAACTTTTTTTCCTCATGATTTAGTTCCCTATTTAAAATGTCCCTTTGGCCCAGCTGGCGTAGCCCAGTGGTTGAGCACCGACCTATAAAACAGGATGTCACGGTTCGATTCTGGTCAGGGCACTTGCCTGGCTGGGTTGCAGGCTCGAACCCCAGTGTGGGATGTGCAGGAGGTAGCCAGTGGGTGATTCTTTCTCATCATTGACATTTCCATCTCCCTCTCTCTCTCCCTTCCTCTCTGAAATCAATAAACATATATTTAAAAATAAAATGTCCCTTTGTATGTGTAGGTAATGTGTTAACTTCTTATTTCATGTTCTCTCAAGTACAGATGGCCTCTTTGATGCTCCACTTTGTAAAGTATGGCTATAATCTCCCCCATCCGAACCCATGAAAGTTCTTCCCATAACTGTGCATACATACCGTTTACTAAATATCCAGGAATAATTAGGATTCAGTTTCACTTCTGTTGCTACTTTTATTTCCCCTGAATTTCTAATCATTCCTTTTTATGTGCCATTGAAATAAATACACCCTCTATCTTTTATTAACCTCTCTATCTAATCACGTGTTGTTTTTTTTGAGACCTTTCTCCAGAGCTGTGTTTAGTTTTGATCTGGATCAGTACGCTATATACTACACTTCTTTCCTTTTTTCTGGATTCTGTGTCTCTTTCTATCCTTTTTACGTTTTTTTTTTCCTTTTTGAATTCTGTTTTGCTGCAGGGCATTCATGTGAGTTGGGGCCAAGAGATTTGTATTCCAGGTGATGCTGATGCTGTTGGTTGGGAAATACACATTGAGTGGCATTGCCCTAGACATGTGCTGTCCAACAGAAATACAATGCAAGCCAAATCTATAATCTTAAAATGTCTGGTGGCCATATTAAAAGTCAAAGAAACAGGTGAATTAATTTTAAGAATCTATTTCATATAATACAATATACCCAGGAAAATGGCATTTCAACATGCAATCAATATTTTTAAATTATTTGAAACATATTATCATTATTTTTATACTAAATTTTTGAAATCTGATACATATTGTATACTTTATAGCATTTCTTAATTTGAACTACCCATATTTCCAAAGCTCAATAGTAGCAAGGTGCCACTGTATCAGACAGTATAGCCTTGAGGGGACGTCTTGCCTATGTGTCCTGTAACATGTGTACAAAAAATGTTCACAGTAACCATGCTCAAAATAGCAAAACAATGGAAAAACCTAAATACCCATTGGTCAGGGCGCTTGCCTGGCTGGGTTGCAGGCTCGATCCCCAATGTGGGGTGTGCAGGAGGTAGCCAATGGGTGATTCTTTCTCATCATTGACATTTCCATCTCTCTCTCCCTCTCCCTTTCTCTCTGAAATCAATAAACATATATTTAATGAAATAATTAATAGGTTTTCAATGAACATTTATTGTATTTTTCAAGATTAAAAAAGTCACACTCCTACCTAGTTTGAAATAATTAATAGGTTTTCAATGAACATTTATTGAATGCCCCTTTATTTTTCAAGATTAAAAAAGTCACACTCCTACCTAGTTCTCTTTTTTTAATTTCAAATTCATGTAGACTGAGAGACTTCCAAAAATTTCAATTTCTATCTGAATTACATTTGACTGAATTAATCAGAATCTAACAAAATCTCACTTGCACTCTTTTTCAGGAACTCAGAACCACTGCTTGCAATATATGAACCTCTTTGTAAATAGTTTTTATAGAAACTAAGCTGACATTTAAGTTTTAATAAAACTTGAAGTTGGGCAAAACTACATGGCTTCAAGCCTAGCTGAGTGCTTTGCATAGCAACTGCAAGCAGTGCATAAAGTGGGCCATTCACCGGTGCTTCCAGACAACGGTTGGCTTCCCTGGGAGCATATCTGGGTTTGCAGTTTCAGCTGAGTGGTTATGGGATTCCTGAGACGGCACAGGCTATGTCTTTATGCATCAAAGCCGAGGGCAGGACGAATGTGATTCACAGTTTAAGTAAATTTCATATAGCACTGACGTTTGTACATATTACTTAACGTAAACCTAGGTTACTGTTAAATATTTTATTTTCCATAAACATTTTGGGTACTATTTGGAATTTTCCCTGACATAGAAGCATCTCAAAATGCTTTCCATGTAGAAAATTCTTTATATTAGCAGATATTTGGTATGAAATCAACAGGGTCTTACTCGGACATATTGAATTTGCAGTTTGTCACTGGGGAGGAGCAATGTAAATAAGAATGATGATTTTTACATCAGGAAGTTGCAAGTCTGAAAGTGAATCTTTAGGATTGCCACCTAAAGTACCAACCCATTTCCCCTTTGGGCTGAGTTAATGTGCATTATGTCTCATCTATGAACTACACAGCCTGGATCTCTAAGGAGAAAAAACATTCACATTCAGAAAAGGCAAAACTCTGCCTTGAATGGAGGCAGCAATTATACCTCATTCATGAGTAAGACCCTATATATTAGGACCTAATAAATGTCTGTTTATTGCACTAATTAAATTCCCAATATCAATGATCAGCTACTGAAAGAAGAGCAACAGCAAAAATTTGGTTTCTATAACTCAAAAAAGTTTGAAAATTTCTTTTTTAAAAATTCATTGATGGTTGTACAGGGGCCTTTTACATAATCTTAGACCAACACCATCAACACTTAGCCTCAAACTAAAAAACAACAACAACAACAATAAAAAAAAAAGAAATATGAAAGTTTTTGTGCTACAAATCAATTTTTTCTCTGAGGCACAACATATGAATGTGTGTGTCTGTGTCTGTATACACATTTGTGTGTATATAAAATCATAAATTTAGAAAAATGACATAGAAATTTAAAGAGCCTAGATCTTCAAAATAATTTGTGGTTAATAATTTCCCTACCATTATATTACATATGATGGACTTTTTTGGTTTTTTGTTTGTACATTTTTATTTATATCTGAATATTTAATAAACCACTACATGAACAATACTCAGGAGAGTGCTTATTTAAAATGGCACTCATTTCTCAAGAAAACTTGCCAATAATTGGAATGTCTGTATCTAACTAGACAAGAAAGGGAAAAAAATTATAGTTATTCTATGGTTTAATGCAACATTGCACCAAAAATTATAAAATAAGAGTTCAGATTACTAGTAAAGTTTTATATTTTAAGCATTTTAGCTTGTGTGGCAGTAGAGAGTTGAGTTCTGTAGATAGATACACAATCCTCATTCCCTTTTATATTTCATGCCAAGTATTTTGATAGCACCATCCTCAAATATCAATTTGGCAAAACATGTCTGTCAGGAGCTCATTTTCCCATCAATTTAAGCTACTACTATAAATTTGTTATAAACTACAGATGGCCTCAAAGATTGTGTTGACTGTATAGAAACTATGCTGGATGCTTTCTAAATGTATAGCAAAATAAAAAAAAAATTTTTTTTCTAAAGCTAAGACATTGTGTTTTGCAGTGAAAGTCAGGAAATTCTTTAGATTATCATTAAAATGCTCTCTATTAGCTTTTATGAAATAGAGGCCCGGTGCCTGAAATTTGTGCACGGGTAGGGTCCCTAAGCCTGGCCAGTGATCAGGGCTGATTGGGGCCTTCCAGCTTCTGGCTGGGCCTTTCCTTCCCCGGCTGTCTGCTGGGGCCTTCCTTTGTTCCACATCACCCCCATGTGGTCAGCGCACGTCATAGCAAGCAATCGAACTCCCCGTTTCCTGGTCGAACTCCTGAGGGAACACTTTGCATATTAGCCTTTTATATATATAGATATGCTTTCCAATTAAAAAGAAATTAAAGAAAAGATCTCCATAAAAGAGCAAAATGTTGTTAGGAAACCTGCAATCTCTAAGAGCTACTTTCCCAAGGTAAACTAAACATGCACAGACAATAATAGTCTTGAAAACCATATTTCTACAGTGATGGCAGCAATTTAAAAATTACTTCATTGTCCCATTTTCCAAATTTATAAAAAAAATTTCAAAAATAAGAAAGCAAATTCCTATTTGAATAGGTATCAAAAATCCAATGTAATTATATCATAGAAAACCAAGGTAATAACCAGTGTAGCATCTATAAATCACATTTTATCAACTTTCAGAATATTTACTATGTTTTAAAAGTCTTTGCAAAATCGAACTTTTACAAATTGTATTTTATTACCTTCAGAAGCTTGTTCAGAAACTAATTTTTAATGTTGTGCATTATAATAAAGTAGAGGCCCGATGTATGAATTCGTGCATGGGTGGGGTCCCCAGGGGGTGTGGGTGGGGACTGGGATGCGATCGTCACTCCGGGTGGGTGGTGGGATGCCCTTGCCGGCTGGGGAACCGGATCCGTCCCACTGACATTCGTGCCAGTTGTTGGGAGCCACCTCGCGACTGCTTTTATATTGTTTCTTCCTTGCAGAGCATCTAGGGAGGGGAAGCAGCTACGGTGCCCAAGACTGACTTGCAGGAGGCTGGCAGTGCTGTTGGGATTATGCCAGAGGTACTGATTCACCGGTTTCTGTCCCATTCTCTGGAGATTATACCTGCAGGAGGGAGTGAGTGGCTGCCATCGGGCTGGTGGGCCACTGGGACGGGTCTCAGCTGAGCGGCTCCCCCTGTGGGAGCACACGGACCACCAAGGGACAGCTCCTGCATTGAGTGTCTGCCCCCTGGTGGTCAGTGTGCATCATAGCGACCCGTCATTCCAGTCTTTCTGGTCATACCAGTCATTCGGACACTTAGGCTTTTATATATATAGATAGTACTGGAAGTCTTAGCCACAGCAGTCAGATAAGAAGAAGAAATAAAAGGCATCCAAATTGGAAAGGAGGAAGTAAAATTGTCACTACTTACAGATGACATAGAAAACCCTAAAGACTCAATAAAAAAACCAACTAGTAGATCTAATAAATGAATTTTGTACAATAGCAGGATGCAATATATAAGTATTTATGAAATGAAAGTATTTATGATATGTAAGTTTGGCTATTCAAGTCTTTTTTTATTCCATATAACCTGATGACTTTTTTGTTCTATTTTTTTTAAATGCCATTGGAATTTTGATGGGGGTTTCATTAAATCTGTATATTACTTTAGGTAATATGAACATTTTGCCTATATTAATTCTTCTAATCCATGAGCATGGAATATCTTCCCATTTCTTTGTTTCTTCTTCAATTTTTAAAATGTCCTTTGCTCAGTTTATTCCTAGGCATTTCATTCTTTTTGTTGCAACTGCAAAATGGATTTTTTTTTCACTTTTTTTCCCCCTGAAATTTCATTGTTAGTATATAGGAATGCAATGGATTTTTGTATTTTGCAACTTTACTGTATTTGTTTATTGTTTCTAATAGTTTTTTGATGGAGTCTTTAGGATTTTCTATATAGAGAATCATGTCATCTGTAAAAAGTGACAATTTTATTTCTTCATTCCCAATATTGGTGCATTTTATTTCTTTCTATTTCCTGATTTTTCTGGCTAGGACTTCCAGCACTATGTTGAATAATAGTGGTGAAAGTGAACATTCTTGTCTTACTCTTGGTCTTAAAGAAAAAGCTTTCAGTTTTTCACCATTGAGTATGGTATTAGCTGAGGGTTTGTCATCTATGCTCCTTATCATATTGAGATACTTTTGTTCTGTACCCATTTTATTGAGTATTTTAATCATACATGAATATTATATCTTGTCAGATGCTTTTTCTGCATCTGACAATATGATTTTATTAATGTGGTGCATCACATTTTGTTTAGCATTTTTACATCTGTATTCATCAGAGATATTGGTCTGCAGTTTCCTTTTTTTGTGTTGTTCTTGCTTCCCTGGCTATTTCTTAATCACTTCTTTTATTAATGTCTACATTTTGCCTTTCATTTTTAATGTTGGTGCTCTAAAATTCTGCCTTCAGACATTTTTCTTCTTAACTTCTTATGTTTTCTCTGAGAGATCTCATCCTCTTCCATGACTTAATATGTTCTTGATGAGGATGATCCTTAGATCTGATTCCAGCCAGAACCTGAAGAGGCTAAATGATATATAAGTGGTGATTCTAGTCCTGTCTCTACTACTTACAGGCTGTGTGTTATAGGCAAAGTCAATAAGCCTTCTGGGTCTCAGTATTTTTTTTAACCTATTTTCTATTTGAAAAAAAAAGAGGTGAGAAGATTAATGATTAACTTAGTACCTTCCAGTCCACACAGGTCTTTAGAAGGACAAAACAGGGGGGGGGGGGGGGGGGGGGGGGGGGGGGGGGGGGGTGTAATTTTTTTTCTCTATATGCATTCTCCCTTTGGTGATCTATTTCAGTATATGCTTATTTCATTTCTACTTAGTTGGCATATTTTCTCATAAACACACTTTTTTGGGGGAAAAAGATCTCTATTTTAGTAAACCTTAATTTGACATAAAGCATGGTATACTTGGTGAGATTAATTATATAAAAATATTTGCTGATAAAATCTACTAGGCCATTTTTTACTTGGACAGAAACTATTGAGAGAATAAATTTCACTGGAAATAAAAACAGACTTTTGATAATTCACTAAAATGAAATTGTATCTAACAAAAATAATTTGCAACTAAAAAAACACTCTGTCACCTAAAGTAAAAAGTACTATGGTAAGTGAGAGGGAAAAAGTACAGAAGACAGATACCTCTAAATAAAGAAGAAAAAAAATCTGATAAGAAAATTTTTGTTTGTAATGATATAAAGTAAATTTTCTAGTTAGGAAAGTTGTATTTGCTTATTTTTACTAAGGGTAAGACCTACTATGTTATCCCAGAAGAGAGTCTTCTTTCAAAAATATACATTGTAAGCCCTACATGTTGAGGATTCTGTTACAAACACTGAAAGGACTTTCAGATTTATAAAACACACAAAATTACAGACATGCATCTTACAACTGTAAGTGAGAAGTATAACACAACACTAACCATCAGAAGTGTACACTTTGACAGTGTCTAATTATTTTGACCTCTGATCCAGGTTTCTTAAACTGACATGTTCCTAATGCCTTCTAAGGAATCTTAAGTCCATCACTTGCCCTTATGCAAATCTCTTTCATTGTCCCCATAGTAATCAGGTGGCTGCTGTTATAATTTAAAACAGTGGCTTCAGGGAGAATTGTTTTCACGCTAGCTATAAGGAGTTCTTTGAGACATCTGGACCATGCTCTCCTTTGATTTTTCTAAGGCCCAAGGCTGATTCCTGAAAGCAAGAGAGTAATTATTCAATGTATGGCAAACTAAAGACACGTATAAGCCCCTTGCCACAACATTCCCTGAGGGTTGATGTGAATGCATCAATCATTCTGCCAGGAATTGAATTTACATTCTAGTTTGCATTAAACGCATCATGACAAGCAAGGTATTTTATGTTTTAAGACATCATACTTAATTAAAGCTTTTGAACTGGTCTTCTCCCCTTCTTTGGAAGAAGAATTTAAAACATTTTAAATAATGGGATCTAACATCCCCAAGTTTATAATAAGTCGTTTGGGCAAAGTAAGTAAAAACTTCATAACTCCTTCTATAGATTTAATTGTTTCTAAAATATAAATCAGAAAGGTGAATTAAAGTCACATCCTTTGAAAACTTTGATAGATTTCCATAACTATACCATTTATTATAACAAAGTTTAATAATACAATTGTATTATTGCATTTCACTGTAAAGTTTCGAATACAATTATAATTCTGATTGATTTTTGAATAATATATTTTATTATACATACTATTAGCATTTTTCTATACAATTAACAAGTGCAATGACAACATTCTTGAGAGAGGAACATATACTTTGTGACTAAACACAGGCTTGAAAAATCTGTGTACGTTTCAATAAAAGTTTGTCTCCCATAGAAAACCCTAAAGACTCCATCAAAAAATTAGTAGACTTAATAAATGAATTCAGCAATGTAGCAGGATACAAAATTAACGCCAAAAAAATCTATGGCATTTCTATACACCAATAGTGAACTTACAGAAAGAGAGACTAAAAAAACAACCACATTTACCATCGCACCAAAAAAATTAAGATACCTAGGAATAAACTTAACTAAGGAGGAAAAAGACTTGTACTCAGAAAACTACAGGACACTGAAAAAAGAGATAGAGGAAGACATAAACAGATGGAAGAATTACCGTATTCATGGATTGGTAGATCAACATCATTAAAATGTCCATATGACTCGAAGCAATCTATAGATTCAATGCACTCCCCATTAAAATACCAACGTCATATTTAACAGACCTAGAACGAACTCTGCAAAAATTCATCTGGAATAAAAAAAAAAGACCCCCGAATAGCTGCAGCAATCCTGAGAAAGAAGAACAAAGTAGGTGGGACCTCAATAGCAGATATCAAGCTGTATTACAAAGCCACTGTTCTCAAAACTGCCTGGTACTGGCACAAGAACAGACATATAGATCACTGGAATAGAATAGAGACCCCAGAAATCGACCCAAAACACTATGCTCAATTAATATTTGACAAAGGAGGCAAGACGATCTCTTCAATAAATGGTATTGGGAAAATTGGACAGATACATGCAAAAAATGAAACTAGACCACCAACTTACACCATACACAAAAATAAACTCAAAATGGATAAAGTACTTAAACATAAGATGGGAAAAACATAAAAATACTAGAGGAATACAGAGGCAGCAAAATCTCAGACATATGCAAAGCAATTTCTTCACCAATACAGCTCCTAAGGCAATGGAAACTAAAGAGAAAATAAACAAATGGGACCACATCAAAATAAAAAGCTTCTGTACAGCAAAAGAAACCATCAACAAAACAACAAGAAAGCCCACTGCATGGGAGAACATATTTGC
>NW_005371219.1:4988740-5005920 GCF_000412655.1 Myotis brandtii
ATATGAAAATATGCTCAAAGTCACTAATCATCTGAGAGATGCAAATCAAAACGACAATGCGGTATCATCTCACACCTGTCAGAATGGCTATCATCAACAAATCAACAAATGACAAGTGCTGGCAAGGATGCGGAGAAAAAGGAAACCTCGTGCACTACTGGTAGGAATGCATACTGGTGCAGCCATTGTGGAGAACAGTATGGAGTTTCCTCAAAAAACTAAAAATGGAACTCCCATTTGACCCAGTGATTCCACTTATAGGAATATGTCCCAAGAAACTAGAAACACCTATCAAAAAGGATATATGTACCCCTATGTTCATAGTGGCACAATTTACCATAGCTAAGAATTGGAAACAGCCTAAGTGCCCATCAGCAGTTGAGTGGATTAGACAACTGTGGTACATCTACACAATGGAATACTATGCTGCAGTAAAAAAGAAGGAATTCTTACCATTTGCAACAGCATGGATGGAACTGGAGAGCATTATGCTAAGCAAAATAAGCCAGTCAGAGAAAGATAAATATCACATCATCTCACTCATTTATAGAATATAATGAACAACATAAACTAATGAACAAAAACAGTTCCAGAAACAGGCATTGATCAGACCATCAAACCTCAGAGGGAAGGTAGGGGAGGGTGGGGGGAAGGAGGAAAGATCAACCAAAGGACTTGTATGCATGAATATAAGTCTAACCAATGGACACAGACACCAGGGGAGTGAGGGCATGAGTAGGGAGGTGGGGGGAAATGGGGCAATAAAGCACATATGTAATACCTTAATCAATAGAGAAAAAAAACATTGTAAAAAAGTTTGTCTATATGACACATTCAAAGTATGCACAATTCTTGTACATTCATTTATACACTGGATTATGTTTTAAAAGTGCCATGTGGTTAATGTTTTTTTTTATAGAAATTCTAAGAATAAATTTGAAAGATTAAGTAAATAAATGTTCATAAGTAGATATAATTCATACATATGATTACTAACTCCCTGTCAATGTATATCATCACTTATGAATTAAGAGGCATGACTTACATCTGAACCCATTTATTTATTTTTTCCTTAGACTAAATGAGCAATCACATATGAACATTCTGAGTTGATCCTTGGGGAAATACCTTAGTGTTTATGCATATGAAGGTGGATGGCTGGGTAGAAGTGAGGGAGGTATGAGTGATATCAGCCTGGACCTCTTCTCTTGCAATCAAGGCAAGGCTGATGGGGGTGAGGGGGAGCAGAAAATTCCTGGGGTGCTGCTATGGCAGTCACTGTGCCTGGAGCTGTTATGTAAGGAAAGGTCAGTTCGGCCTGGGATGATGAACCTGATATGAGCCATATGTTTAGGTTGCGTCCACAGTACTCAGAGTATTCAAAGTAGAGCGGTAAGGGCAGTACCTGCAACTGGAGTCATTTGTGTACCTGAGTCTTTAGTATAACATGAATGGGTAATGTATCCAATCCATCAATGAGTCCAGTAAAGTCCATCTTCTCTAGTCAGTCAGGATGTCAGTCAGATCTCTGGCAGGAGGATGAGCTCCACAAGGATCTAAGTCTTCCTTTTTCCTATTCTTGGCCCCTCTGTTGGCCTCTCCAACCATGACCTGGTCTATGTTGATGTGGGCGCCAATTAAGTTTGTGCTACCCCCTTTGCCCTGCCTACTCCCAGTCTATTCCTTCCATGCAGCTCTACATAGAATTTTGCCCGTAATCATGGGGCCCTTACCTGCTACAACTGTGTACTTGGTGCATTGAAGGTCACTGAGAGGTGGCCAAGATGGCTAATGACTTTTCATCGTGGGTTCTAAAGTTAGATAGTCTGTGAATAAGTGCCTGTTATACTACTTATTGGCTATGGAATTTTAAAGTAAGTCACATGACATCTCTAAGATTCAGTTAACTGAATCTTTAAAATAAATTAATAAAATATATTTCATGGATATTAGATATAAAACCATAAACAATGCCTGCACTGAATAAGAAATGAAGAGATGATAGTTTTTTTTCTTCCTTTATCTCTCAACATAAACATTGTTTTCTCAACATTCAGCTGACTATGTTTTTACATAGTCACTAGGTGGTTGCACATTCACACCTAGGCTGAGAAGGTGAAAACTACTCCAAGATGAACCTGGAGAAATAGTGAAGACCACTGTTTTGGGAACCTATCTCTCCATCTCCATCTCCCCAGGTTTCCTGTCACCATTTCTGCACTTCCCTCTGAGCTTCTGATGATTCTCATGTCTCCCACTCCTACCTCTCTGAGCCTCCAGTAATCTTCACTCTTCCACACCACTCTTCTCATGCTTTCTCCTATTCCCTACCTTGAAACTCCTTTCCTAAGAATCAACTCAAATGTCTGCTCTGTAAAATTATTTCTGACACTTTAGGGAGAGTTGAGGTCTCTCACTGGTACTCCCAGAATTCTTTGTATGCACTCTTCTACATAGTTCTCACGTGAACATTATTTGATTCTTTGTAAATTTAAGATGTCAGTTTTTTGTTTTTTAATATATATTGATTTCAGAGAGGAAGGGAGAGGGATAGAGAGATAGAACCATCAGTGATGAGAGAGAAAGATCTATTGGCTGCCTCCTGCACACCCCACATTGGGGATCAAGCCTGCAACCTGGGCATGAGCCCTGACCAGGAATTGAACCGTGACCTCCTGGTTCATAGGTCAA
The DNA here is from genome assembly GCF_000412655.1 of Myotis brandtii. Classification (NCBI taxonomy): domain Eukaryota; kingdom Metazoa; phylum Chordata; class Mammalia; order Chiroptera; family Vespertilionidae; genus Myotis; species Myotis brandtii. Next base: position 4,991,432 of record NW_005371219.1, read on the forward strand.
CGCTCAACCACCGAGCCATGCTGGCTGGGCAGAAGATACCAGTTTAATGGCTGCTTTTTAGGTTTTAATTTTCAAGAATATAAACATCTCTCTTTGACAGTAAAGACATATTAATATGACAGAGTTTTAAGGCAGAATTTAAAGCACATTCTTTAAAGGTTAAATATATTTTCACATTGGGTCAACAAAAAGTATTGCTTTGATTGAGGACAATTTTCCTGATTCTAAGGTAACTGCTTTACATTCAGACTTATGGACCAAGTATTCAACTAGATTTTTCTCTTTTTCTTTCTGAGTTTTGACATTATTACCTGTAAATCTTGGGTTGATGATGACAAGGTTTATGATAACAATAAACAATCATAAATGAAAAATCTTTTGACCATTTGAGTATGTAATCAGGTCAAAGAAAAAATTCTTTAATTCTGGGTTGGTTACCATCTAAATCAGGGGTCTTCAAACTTTTTAAACAGGGGGCCAGTTCACTGTCCCTCAGACCGTTGGAGGGCCGGACTATAGTTTAAAAAAAAAACTATGAACAAATTCCTATGCACACTGCACATATCTTATTTTGAAGTAAAAAAACAAAATGGGAGCAAATAGAATATTTGTATTTGCATGTGGCCCGCGGGCCGTAGTTTGAGGACCCCTGATCTAAATAGCTAATTCATCATTTAAATTAATGATGTGGTGGTGGAACTGGCTAAAAATTGAATATCCATAAAGTAAATATTAGACAATATAGTAGGCTTTTTTAAAAAGCATTATTTGAGACCAGTTGAACAAAACATTTATTGCTTTTGAGGACTTTACTCCTTTTATATTGTTATAACTTTTTCTTTGTTATGATTTTCCCACCATTACATAATCTGATAGAATTTTTAATGAATCTTACATGAGATGTTCCCAAGTCATTTAATATTTCTCTCTCTCTCTCTCTCTCTCTCTCTCTCTCTCTCTCTCTCTCACACACACACACACACACACACACACTTTCAAAGTAATATAGGCTTTTATAATATTTAATTTATGATTATAATAACAAGAAAAAAAATGGCATGATCAATTTAGGGAACAAACACAACTGACTTTTGCTAAGCACAATTGTGAGAGAAAATAGGTGTAGGTGAATGAAAGATTATTTTGTAGATTGGTTTCAGGCATTCAATGCCTGTGGGCAACAGTCAGCAATGTTTGTTTTGTGTAGTGAGTGGTTTTGATGCTAACTTATATCTGTTTCAATTATAGTTGCCATAAAATGTGTCTTGAGAACAAGAGGGGCTGAAATATATATATATATGTATGTATATATGTGTGTGTGTGTGTGTATATATATATTGCATATATATCACATTTCTTTTTATTACAATACCAGAAGCCTGTAGTACGAAGATTCGCATAATAGGCCTTCCTTCCCCTGGCTACTGGAACTGGTTTTCCTCTGGCACCCGGGACCCAGGCCTTTGGTCTGGCCACAGTGGAGAAACCAAGCCTTGAGGCTAGGCTTTTCCCCTCCGGCCGCAGCGAGGTTTGGCTTCTCTGCTGCACTGTAAATTAACCGCCATCTTTGTTGGGTTAATTTGCATAGTCGCTCTGATTGGCTGGTGGGCATAGTGGAGTGACACAATTTGCATGTTTCTCTTTTATTAGTGTAGATTATAATATTTCAAGTTCGAGAATCATGGGTTTATGAAACATAGATCAAATCTTTCTGGATAAGAGATTGATTCCAACCTTTGTAGCCATTAAATAAGTAGTCTTTTAGAAAAATATCAATGCTCAGTGTGCAAACTGTGACAGATACATGTCCAATGAACACTGACCATACCCCTTAAAGAAGGGTACTCAGGATGTGAGTTGACAGGACTCTAATGTGGCCTAACTTGTTTTCCCTTACACAGTCCCTTTTGATGTTAAGCAATATGTTCATAAGTCCCAAATAAATTGTGAGGTAATCTGGGGGAAACGAATAGAATTTGTTCAAGAATGCTCCCACATGGTGACCACTATTTGTAAGAACTAGTACTTACTAGGTAAACCACTTATTTTCTATTTAACCATATAAGATTTATGAATGGCTTCTGTGTCATTGTGGAATTGATTTGTCCTCTTTTATCACTTTCCTAGCAGTGCTTCTGTTTGGATACAGGCACTGAGATAGTATATAATAGATGTGACATTACAAGGTACATTTTTCCACATTTTGACATTTAAAACTTGAGAATACAGTTTAAATTTTTGGATACATCATAATTTAATTAGCATCTTCTTTATCTTAGAAATACATAAATGATAAGGGTGCCTTACAATTGATGATGTCTTTGATTCAATAAAATATGGTAATAGTTAACACACATTGAGAGTTTTTGTGTCATCTACAATTACATCTAGAAGGAGGAATAAATAATTGACAAAATGTTAATTTAGTGTTAATGAGTCCTATATCAAAGAGTTTACAATATATCTGAGAAGCAAATTTTATATCCAGAAAGCAATAGCATAATAATTAAAGCAATGCCAATGATATAAAAGGCCTGTTACATCTCTCCTTGTAATGTTATTCTCTACCATTTTATTTCTCCTTAGAAATCTGGAAAGGATATACATCTAATAAATGACTACCTGAAATATTACTAACTTTTTTTAGTAGTTAAAAAACCTTTTTAGAACAGCAATTGAATCTATATATTACAGAAGCTGATTTGTGTAAACTTAATGCTTTTATTTAATTATCAGAATTACTCAAAAACTTAAACTAAAACTGCATCAATTGTACTCTACCAATACCAGGCAGAATATATAGTTTAGATTTATGCCTTTACACTACTTTTACTATGCCACCTCTAAGTTGGGAGGAAAAGAGAAATTTCAATTGAATATTAGTTAATCAAAAGGTTATTCGGACAATTTAGTTTGGCTTCTTTTTGTATATTTGAGAAACAAAAAATTCAACTTGAACTTCCTTGCATCCAAAAGCAACTAACAGCCCTACCCGGTTTGGCTCAGTGGATAGAGTATTGGGTTCGATTCTGGTCAGTGGCACATACCTTGGTTGCAGGCTTCTCCCGGCCTGGACGATCGGGGTTCATGTAGAAGGCAAACAATCGATGTGTTTCTCTTACATTGATATTTTTCTCTGCCTTTCCCTCTCTCTTCCACTCTTTCTAAAAATCAATGGAAAAATATCCTTAGATGAGGATATTTTTAAAAAAAGCAACTACCAGCATTGTAAACCCTTTCAATGGATGAGCTTACAATTTGTCCTCAATACTGAAGAAGCTGTGTTTTAGCTTATTTACTAATTTTTAGTCTTTTTAATACTCCAAGTTTGTGTGTTTGATTGATTTTTACATTTTGACCCCTTTCACCCATTTCTCCTGTCTCCCAACCCTTACCTCTGGCAACCACAAATTTTTTTTCTCTGTAACTGTGAGTTATTTTTTGGGTTTTAGTTTTGTTTTGCTTAGTTTCCATAAGTAAGAGCATTCATATTGGCATTTGCCTTTCTCTGTCTTATTTCACTTAGCATAATACTCTCAAAGTCCATGCCTACTCTTGCCAGAGGTCTTACAAAATGTAAGAGTTTTTATCGGGGCTGAGAATTCATTAATTGTAGTTACACTGGACAAAAACTCATTTGTTTGGGATAAACTCATTTGTTTGTGTAATTCCTATAAAACTACATGAACAATTTATGAACCTTGAATTTAGGTGAACTACAAGAATATCAGTCTATCTTATTCTATTAGAGGAACATTTCTAAATTAGAATTGGTAATGACAACTGTCTGACTGGATCTGACACAAGAGCAGGAGAGATGGTGGAGCTGAGCAGACACTGCAAGGTGAGTCTGGATTCCAGTCCCCGTGTCAACACAGGCCATGCAATGCCCCTGAGCCTCTGGTTTCTGACCTGCAAAGTAGGAATCCCATCTTCCCTTTCACCATATTTAAGTTCGGTGGTGAATGTGGAAACCTTATAAAAGCTAAAAGGTGTCATGAAAAACAGATAATTTGTTATATTTTACATATTATATTTAACCCTTAGAAATTGGGGTTTTTAATCTGGAAAGCACATTAGGTGGTTTTCAAATATGTTAACTTGTCAAAGCCTTCTTTCAAACAAATCTTATATGGGCCCCGTTATCCATAGGGGATAATCCAGATGAAACATCCAATTGATCTAAGGGAGGAAAGGCCTGGGTCCTACTTCCTGAGACTCTCTCTCCTCTTCTAAGGCATCTGAACTCAATCCTAAGACTTCACAAAGTGAAGTTTAACTCTAGAGATCCAATCCAGCACTCACATTTTGTACACAAGGAGCCTGAGGACCAGAAATGACAAACAATGAGACTTGGGGAAATAGAAGGTCTGTGGTTTTACTTTTACTAGTAGAAGTTTCCACTTTTGGGCACTTTGCTCATTTAGTAACTTCTAAGAAAGAGCTCTACTTAATATGGCATTATTGTATCGCTGGTTTACTGAAAGGTTCCCGCCAGCATGTGCACACACATGGAGGGTAGCACGCGTGGTCATAATGTAGCACGTGCAGCATCAGCACTGCACCCAAGGCCAGATATGTTGGGCAGGTTACTCAATCACTGCACAATGCTCAGGCATCTGTCATGTTAACTTAAAAAAAAAACCCCACAAATTTCTTTACATAAAACGTCAAGATTAAATTTCTAGTTGTTCTGGAAATTTTTTGGGTAGTAGAGGCAAAGCACATACTTTCTATTTTCACAGATAGTATTGTGTATTTCTAGATAAGGAGGCAGTTTCAATTCTCTCTCTCTCTCTCTCTCTCTCTCTCTCTCTCTCTCTCTCTCTCGTAAATACCCAAAGCAAACAAAAAAAATTGCGCAAATGAATAAAATTAACAATTTTCTCTAAATATTATATCAGTACTAGGCAGATAACAAGTAGAAAGAGTTATCATAAAGTAACCCAAAGCAGAAAGGTTTATAACCTACCCAACACAAGACATTTATATGGTTTTATTTTTCATGTTAGTGGATATCAGTGTGAAACATTTCGCTTGTATCCTAATAAATTAAATAAAAAGTATTCAAATATTTAGAACAAAGTACCAAGTTAGGAACAGATATTTTAAAATGATCTATGCAACTGCTCGTCTTTGCTAAAAGAATACAGTTGGTTAATTTTTGAATGTGGGAAAAGTTTATTTGAGTAAAACAAGAGGAGCCCTAAGGGAATGGAACTTAAATATGCAGGAAATAATACTTTAGGAAAAATGAGAATATTTTTGACCCAGTGGGAGAAACTAGAATTAAATTTATGTTGTAAAAATATAAATAAAGGATAGAATCCAATGTGGCTAACTAGGTTGTAACTGTAGAAAAAGAAATTAGCAAAGGAACTTGGAAGCACAAACAATGTGGTAAAGGAAACAATTTTGAATAAGCGAAACTAAGTGGAAAAAAGGATAATTACAAAACAAATGAAAATAAATAGTGTGAATTAAAATTTTGCCAATGATTGAAAATGAGTTTGACAATGCGTGGGAGTCATCAGCTATATATTTGGCAAACTTTATTTGAAGACTGTAATTGGAATATTTTACTGATGAAAAGCTTTTTGAAAATTTCCTGTTATTCATAATTGAATTAATGATCATTTCCCCTCTCCTGTTCAGAAACTTGCTCCCAAGTTTTCAAACAGTCCCACCAAATAGATATAATTAAGTAATACTATTTTTCATACTTTTAAGTAACTTTGTCCTGTAACTTCTAAATTTGACTAATTCTTTTCTCTTTCTATTTCTCTTCGCTTTCTCCAGTATTTATTTTCTTTTGTTAGGATGATGAACCTCTGCTGGAATATGTGTTTCATCCTATTTTTCTTTCTCTTTCTTTCAAATCAAAATAGAGGAACAGACCTAACTTGGCGTATTTGAACATGTAACACATTAGAGTATAATAGAATGACTTTTTCACGCAGTAAAAATTCATAGATATCAGCTCTGATTTAAATAGACTTAACACATCTTCAGCTAATAAAGAATTAATTTCTAATCCTAAAGAACTAAGTTAATTATACAGTAATGTTGGACCAGTTATAATGTATTAAATCCTACGTTCATTTGAAAATGTTTTTCTGAAACATGTTTTCTGAATTCAGGATAGATTTGGGGAAATTCCTTTATTAAATCATTCCCAATTAACCAGTATTTATTGAAACCCTGCCGGTCAATTAGAGCACTGTAGATGACACAAAGAAGAATCAAATACTTTATCAAGGGAGACAAATAATGTCTACTCACAACTCTATTGCAATTTTTTTTTTTAAAGACCCAGTTAAAGGGCTATGAAAGGATCTTTATACCGGTGCATGACTTTTCTCACACAGTGCTATCCTCATTTGTTTGAGGCCTGTGTCTCCTCTATTGCTGATGGATTCTCTTCACAATGCCTCTTAGACAATGAAAAATTGACTGGATTGGCAGACTTCCAGCTTATTTCTCCCAAGGGCATCAGTATCCGGGACGGGGTGCAAGAGAATTAAAAATTCCACCATGCCTCATTTTCAACCAATGACCTCTATTCTCTGGAAACAGGAAAATGTATAACCCCGAGCTGCTAATTGGCCTTATTCCCTTATGTTATTCATGAGAAGGAATGTTCTGCTTTTTCATAATAAAAGAAAATCTCATATCTCAAATGCTTTCAAACCACTATAATCCAATATATGAAGGTTCCTACAATTAACTGAATATAAAGTAGGATATGATTTGGAATCTCATTCATCATATATTGAATTTTGATTTACAACTATAACACCTCATAAAGCAAAAATTTTAGCAATGGACATTTTCTGAAATTATTTTTTATGACCAGGAGTAGGTTGAGATGAGTGAGAAACTCATCTTGGACATAAAATTTAGGAAGGTGCTAAAAATCTCAGTTATCAAGATAAATAATATAGAGTGCAACAGTTATAAAAGCAAAAATTAACTGATAAAAATACATAATGAATAAAATATCACAATTTCAAATAATGGTAGATCGGTGTTACTGATTTTTCTTTTTGCCTCAAGCTGTGACACGGTATGGCACTGGCATCATCTCTGAAGCTTCAGTGTCAATGATCAATGTTGAATTAGTCATTCATTCAAGATTCTTTCATTCAATTAAAGACATACTAGTAGGATAGATCTGTAGTGATATAGTTATCTGGCAAATTTATCAATTTGGTACCAAATTTTTTTTGCCTTGAACTAATAAAATTGACAAAACATTTTAATGACATGTAAAACTCACCCTTCTTTTTTTATGTCTTTTTTCCCCCCTTAACTTTGCAGTTGTTGTTGTGTTTTTATTTTATTTTTTTCTCTTATGACCTTATTTCTCATACAGATTATATCTGACTTTGGGGGGACTATTTTCATTATATGTTGAAACAGATTTTTTTATTGCTTTCCTGGCAAAACTTTGTTGACTTATTTCCTCTCCAGAACTTTGTAACATTGGGTAGAAAATATGGGAAATGGTAGATCAAAATGTTAAAGCCTTGATTATAAACCTAAATTTAAATTTCCTCTAGAGAGGACTTACTTTCTGAAATTTAGTATTCTTTATATAACAGACAATTAAATCATCACCTGAATATTTTTGCATATTTTAGTGTTCAAATTATTTTTTACTTCTTTAATGTATAAATAAAAATCCATAAGGAACTTATTTTGTGTAATAAGTTTATAATGTATAATGTTGAGATGTATTATCTGCATTGCAGATTGGCTCTTCTCAAGTGGGTAGCTTGATTTACTGAATATTCCATTTTTTCCTCAATTATTTCAAATACAATTTTCACCATATACAAGTCAGACTCAGTATGTGCCTTGTTGTCCAAAAGCCACTCCGCAATAGTACCACACTTCTTTAATAAATGTAGTTTCATAATATACTTATAATTAAAAACTTTTGGATATAATTACAGATTCACATGTTGTAAGAAATAATACAGAAAGATCCCATGTATTCTTTATGCTGTTTTTCTCTAATTATATCTTGCAAAACTATATATATATATATATATTCCATTAGCACAACTAGGAGATTGAAATTTTTATAATAATTCATGAATCTTATTCAGATTTCCATACTTTTACCTATTCTTATTAGTATATTTATCTGTGTATATTTAGTTTTATATAACTTAATCACATATATAGGTTTATATATTCATCATCATTGTCAAAATTCAGAACAGTTCCATCACTACTAAGATTTTTCCTGTTTTCCTTTAATACCCATACCCACCTACCTCCCTCCCACTCCTATACCTAACCTATGTCAATCACTATTTTGTTCTCCATTTCCAAAATGCTGGTGAGGATGTAGAAAAACTGGATCACTCATTCATTGCTGGTGGGAATTTAAAAAGGTATGGCCACTCTATAGACCATGCAATTATCATATGACCTAGCAATTGCACACTTGGGTGTTTATCCCAGAAACCTATAAACATATGTTTATAGCAGTTTTATTTATAAAGCTACTCACTAATAAGAAGGAATTATTGATATACAACCTGGTTGAATTTTGAGGGAGATATACTGACAGAAAAAAAAAAGCCAATCCAAAAATGTTACATAATATACGATTCAATTTATATAACATTATGAAATTATAAAAAATTTTAGAGATAATGCAGTTTAATATCTGTTAGCACATGACCTTTGTCATGTTTTTCCATAATTTTTGGCCTAATCTCACATTTTATAATTCCTGATTAAATTATAAAATACCTTTACTATATTTCTCAATTATTGACTTGTGATAGACTTGAATCACTTCATTAAACTCAGGAATTTGACCCTATGATATTAAATATTGTCAGGCAAGTCTTAATGGGTATCTCCAATTTTTACTATTGTTTTGTTTTTTAGCACAATTCATGGATTTAACCATGGTGGTCTTATACAATTCTTGTTAAGGAGATTCCAAGTCACTTTATGCAAATTTCCTTTTTTTATTTCACTTGTTACTTCTTATATATATGAAGTTCACTGACTTATGTATATTCATTTTATAAAAATGTATATTATTCATTATGCAACACATATGCTAGGTTTTGTTTTTTTCCTCAATGATATTGAACACCAAGTTTATATATGGGTTACATAAACATTTTTGGAAAATTAGATTTTTCTGGTTATATTATTAAATAGTACTTGAGATCTCATTTGCATGATGGACAATTTTCTTTTATATTTGAAATTATAAAATCCCTTGATTATTTAAGTGCTTTTTAATTCATATATACAGATGCCAAATTGACATAAAAGATTGATTATTATTTGGGTTGAATATCTCTTTGATCTCTTAGAAAAGACATTGAAAAACATACCAAAGCTGTTTGTGCATTTGGAATTCAGATTTAGATTCAGACACATTCGATGGGGTATTCACTTCTGCCACTGATCAATTATGAGATCTTGGTGAAGAGACTCAACTTCCACCAAGTCTCAGCTTCCTGGTCTATTAGGTAAAAACATTTATCTTACAATGGTGACATGTAGATAAAATATACATAAAATATTTGGCACACTGCCTGATACAGAGTTAGGGGTCAATAAATATTTTAAAAACATGAAATTATTCACAGCATAATTTTCTAAGCTGTTAACAATTCGAAGTTTAGTGGTAAGCTGACTCATACTCCCATATTCTCTCCTTTGTCCCCTGAGAGATACCTGACTGATCATACAGGCATCAGCATGAAAGGGTTGTTGGGTCAAAAACCAAAGTTTTGTTTAACAACCAAGACATTTTTTTTTTCATGAACAACTTTGTCAAGAACCAAATTGTTCCAGATGGGATAAATTTGAGAACAGAAGGTTGACTGTAATTCCCCAATACAGTTAATTTAAAAAAATAAAATAAGCATACCAAAAAACTAAACAAACTATGAGTACCAGATTATAATCTGTATGAGACAGTAATTTGTTTTTGGCTTACCATATTTTTGGTACCTAAAACCCTGCCAGACACATAGTATGAGCTCAATAAATATTTGCCAAATAAGTGAATAAATATTGATTAAAATGATAATGAGTTCAATAGAAATTAGGCAGAAGACTATAATCAGCTTGTCATTATTTCCAAGATAATAGATAAAACTTCAAAAACCTAATCCAGAGTAACCTATTATCAACTGGAATAAGCATTAAATTATTTCTACCAATTATTGATAATTATGATTGAAAGCTTCCAGTAAATTAAATAAATACTGCAATATTTTTTTTCTTGGCTCTATTATACAGCAAGTTTTTCTCTACAATGAGCAATAAGGAAAATGGATGCTTCTACATTTTTACTGCTATTATCATTCCAATTAATTCAAATGATTAGAAAAGACATATGATGATAAATTGTCAAAAAGGTTTTATAAATTTTATAAGCAACTTTTTATAGTTAACTTGCAAATTTATCCACCATCTCTATAACTCTTATTTTATAAATGAGGAATTAGAAATATGAAATACCCTTTCTCATATATATTCTTAGGGGAGTTAGTCTTTCAACTCATCCATTTGAATGTATGAATATACAGTTGTTGTTCCACTTATTTATACATTTATTGGTTGATTCTTGTATGTGTCCTGATGGGGGATCCAATCCACAACCTTGGCATATTGGGATGATGCTCTAACCAACTGAGCTATCCAGCCAGAGTCTGGTAGAGACTTATGAAATATTTGTTTAATCACTTACAAAATAAAACTAATTGTTTTACATTCAATATATTTAGGTGGTACAAATTTAATAGTTGAAAATTTTTCTTCCTCATAATAAACACTACATCTTATTATTGATATGTGTTTTTAGCCATCTGGATTTTTTCCCCCCATGATATGTAACAACTACCTCCTTGAAAACATTTGGTTAATGAAATAAATTTTTTATAATAGATTATTTTCTATTATATAAACAGCACTCAGGATTTCTATAACTAAATACCAAACAAAATTTAATAATATTTTACATAAACGTTTGCAAAACCTTTAGAATTAAGCAACAAATATTTTCATGTTCAATGAACTGAGGAAAATATACATAAAGATACTGACAGCAAAGAGAGTAGCATTCAGCTCTTATCATTTACTAATACAACCAGAGGTTGGAAAAGAAATGCCATCGTTTGATATTTAGACCTCTGTATTTAAAGCAAAAGACAGAGTCAGATCCTTTCTCTGCTGATAAATTTTGTTGTAGTTCATATTGGAACAAAATTGGACACTTTCTCAACATTGACAAGTTAGTTCTGGAGGAAAGAAAAACACGACATTTAAAAGTTCCTATCACTGTTTTTGTGTAAAATTTTTATTATAAAAAACTATTGACAACACGAAGGCCGAAGCTGGCATCATCCCCTTGCCTCCCAGTGTCTTTATGTGTTTTCTATTGTGTTTTACATTAAAATCGAGATGCTTTGTAAAATATGATCTTCCTCAATACAGTGCACGGCAGTAATATATAATTAATGACATAGAGTATTTTAGACCCCTAATGCTCAGTTGGCTCACCACAAGCCTTGGGAGAGCTAGGATTAAGCCTATTTGTGAGAGTCCAGAGGGAGAGGTGAAAGGCAAACAGAGAACTCCCGAAATAAAATCCAGCTCTGGAGTTTAGCTTTTGCTTTGAAGCAAAGGTCACCTATAGTCAGTGGAATTAGAATCCTGTCATAGTGACTCGAGAGCCCCATGATCTGGCCTTGAGGGGCCCTAGGAGTCTGCACACCCTGAAGTGAGAAAAGCCCCAGAAATGGAAGCCAGGACATTTGCGTACTGAGTGCAGATTCCATTGTCAGAGTGAAAGCTGTTCTTGCTTTGCTTCAACCTCTGTAACAATCAGTCTAGCCAGCTGTTTACATGCTCTCCATTATGTTAGTGTTGGCTGGGGAAGGGTGTAGCAAAGAGATTTTCTTTCAGCTTACACTCTGGGGAACCCTGGGAGCTCACCAGCTTGACAGACAGACAAGCCTGCCTTCACTTTCCAAGAAACAAGAGAATGACCTGTGGGCTATTGAGATATACATTGCACATTGCAGTGAACGAGGGCATGTAGCCCGGACCCCACCTCCTAAAGTTCACTTCTCACGTGCAGGGGAAGGCAAAGCAAAACAGACAAGACAGTAGAAGAGACAAAGTCAAGGCCTTAGTATGTGAGTGTGCTGTGCTACCATTATTCCTCTGTAGACCAATGGGACCTCATTGCTTGTTTTAAATAGATCTCCTTTCTAGACTTCTCATTTTGTGTTTATTTATTTTTAAAATTAAATTTACTGGGGTAAAATTGGTTAATAAAATTATATAGGTTTTAAGTGTGCAATTCTATAATACATCATCTGTTCGTTGCATTGTATAGTTTACCACCCAATGTCAAATCTCCGTTAGTCACCATATATTTGACTCCCTTTACCCTTTACTCCCTCCCTTTCTCCATTCTCCTTTCCCTCTGGCAACCACCTTACTGCTGTCTATGTCTATGATTTTTTGTTTGTTTATTTCTTTCTTGTTCTTCTGTTGTTTTCAGTTTTATATCCCACATATGAGTGCAATCATGTGGTTCTTGGTTTTTCCCATCTGACTTATTGTTTAGCATGATATTCTCAATATTCATCTATATTGATGCAAATTTTATCTTGCCTTATAGCTGAGTAGTATTCCATTGTATATATGTACCATGTCTTCTTTATCCAGTCATCTATCTAAGGACACTTAAGTTCTTTTCATGTCTTGGCCACTGTGAATAATGCTGCAATGATTATTTTTAAACTTTATTTCTCTGACCTGTTGGGAGTGGGAAGATCTGTACTTTAACAAGCTAGATGTTAGCAGGTCTTGGAAATAGCATGTTCTGATTTCCATCACCTGAAATATTAGCTGGAGTCCATAGCACTGCTGTCACAGCATCAAAAATAGAGCCTCTGGTGAACTCAACCGATTATAACACAAATTTAAACATATCAGGATACGTCTCTTCAAAATATAACAACTAATTGCAGGAAAGGTTCTCATGCAGAGCTCATGATCATCTACCTCTATTCCAAGAATATGGAACTCATGGGTGTGTGTTTCAAGGTTTGAGTTTCATATGGTCTACCAGGAGGAACACCAATTCAATAGCATAAATAAATCTCAGTAGGTCTAGCTGTGTAAGTTGGGCTCATGATGAATTTGATGGAATCACACTCAAATACTTGTCTCCTGTTCCTGTAATCCAACCAAACATAGAAGCTAAACCAGAGTTTCACAGTTTCCCAAGAAATACCTATTTGTAAATTTAAAGGATTTTATTTAAAAAAAAAGAAAAACAAATATTTGTTTCTAAAATTTTGCATATAACTTATTTTCATTTTTCTGGTTCTAAAATTGAAAGTCAATTCAGAATTTTAAAATGCATAAGAATTAAAAGCATCAAATTCAAAACAATTGAAAAGCATTAAAATCAAGAAGTAAGGGTGAACAAATATAGTGATTTAAAGTCAAAATAAAATGAAAACAAGGAAAAAATTTAAAAATTTGGAGAAAAAAGGTAACTATAGAAGACAAGTAAAGGAGACACATTTTTTTTCTTAAAGTTCCAGAAGAAGGAAGAATAAAAGAAGGAAAAGAAGGATATCAAAGAGTGTAAGAAATAAATATTGCAAAGTACAATTCAAGAAAAACTTGAACCTACATAGAATATACCATGTCCCATATCCTGCAAATTTTATCCCCAAAAGTCAATACTGAGGCACAAACTTGTGAATATATTGGACATTAAAAGTAGAGAATAAATCCTTTGGACATTCAAGCAAAAAGATCAAGCATGTGTATATTGAGAAAAACAAGGCCGTCCACAGACTTTGCCACAGTGACAGTTATTACAAGAAGACAGAGGAGCAATACTGACAAGATGCTCTCTAGAGGGTAAAGTGTAAGATTTATAACCAATCAAACTCTCATCAGTATGAAGACTGCAGACAGACAAGTTTGAACATTCAATATCCGAGGAACTATTATTCCCATGAACCCTATGGAAGACATTTCTAAAGAAAGTACTTCAGCAAACCTAAGAGTTATTGGAAACACTATGGCAGAAGAATTGATTTCAGATTTGAAACCAGACAAAGAAAAACCTAACAATTTTCTCTGTATTGCAGACTCATATTTTTTTACTAGAGGGCCGATGCACGAAAACTCGTGCAAGAGTAGGCCTTCCTTCCCCCGGCTGCCAGCACCAGCTTCCCTCCAGGACCGGGGCTGCTTCCCTCTACCCTGGCTTCATCAGGAAGGATGTCTGAATAATGTCAGGAAGATGTCTGGTCTAATTAGCATATTACCCTTTTATTATTATAAATTGAATTTATTAGGGTGACATCCTATCTAATAAAAGAGAAACATGCAAATTAACCATACCCCCGAATGCTTCCCATTGGCTAATCAGCAGGATATGCAAATTAACTGCCAACCAAGATGGC
>NW_005371219.1:5007575-5011749 GCF_000412655.1 Myotis brandtii
TTGATTCTCCTGCTGCCCACGAAGGTGGAAAGTGAAGTGGGGAGACATGTGGGGAGTGAGCGAGGTTCCCTGTCTGGGGGTTCCAAATCTGCTGTTGGTTTCTTTCACCGCTGACTAGAGATATACAGGGTGTCCCCCCAAAATGTATACACACTTTGAATACCTACTAATTCCAATGGTTTTAAGCATAAGAAAGAAACAACAATGGAGCTGTTATCTGTTAAAAGTGTGGGCACAAACAGGTAGTTGGACATTCCCTGAGGGGTCTCAGATTGGAGAGGGTGAAGGCCAGACTGAGGGGCCCCTTTCCTCCCCCCCTACCCCAGTGCACAAATTTCGTGCACCGGGCTACTAGTTGGTTAATAAAATTATATAGGTTTCAGGTGTACAATTCTATAATACATCATCTGCATATTGTATTGTGTTCACCACCCCAAGTCAAGTTTCTTTCCATCAGCAGTTATTCTCCCCTTTACCCTCTTCTACCTCTGCTACACCCCTTTCCCTCTGGTAATCATACTGTTGTCTGTGCCTATGATTTTTTTTTTCTTAATCCCTCCACCTTTATCATCCAGCCCCCTAACTTCCCTCTCCTCTAACAGCTGTGAGCCTGTTCTCTGTATCTATGAATCTGTCTCTATTTTGTTTATCAGTTTATTTTGTTCATTAGATTCCACAAATAAGTGAAACCATATGGTACTTGTCTTTCTCTGACTGGCTTATTTCACTTAGCATAATATTCTCCATGTCCATTCATGCTGTTGCAAAAGATAAGATTTCCTTATTTTTTTTACAGCCAAGAATATCCCCTTGTGTAAATATACCACTCATCTATTGAATGGCACTTGGGCTGCCTCCAAATCTTGGCTATTGTAAATAGCACTACAGTAAACATAGGGGTGCATATATTCTTTTGAATTAGTGTTTTGGATTTCTCACTTTTAAAAAAGGAAATATTTGGGAATATTAGAAATAATTTTAAAGAGAATAAATTTATATCAATAAATGCAAATATACAAACAAACAAAAAAATATAGGAGTTACAATCTTAGTAACAGGCCAAGGGGTACTTCATAATGATTAGGGGAACAATTCATATTGAAGATATACAGTTATGTATATTTATGCACCAAATATCATAGTAGCAGAATTCATAAGACAAACATTACAGGAGATCAAGTAGAAATAGAAATGAGAAAAAGTTAATTCACTATTCTCAGTTCATCACAGTTTGAGAAGACAATATATAAAGATGTTTAACTATCCCCTTTTATTTATTTTTTAATGTTTATTGTTGAGAGTATTACAGATGTCCCCCTTTACCCCCCCTCCTCCCATTGCTCCCCTGCACTCAGAACCCTTTCACCTCAGGCCTTCACCACCCTATTGTTTGTGTCAATGGGTTATGCATATATGCATTAAAAATCTTTGGTTAATCTCTTCCCACTCCTCCTGCCCCCTTCCCTCTGAGATTGTTCAGTCTGTTCCATGTTTCCATGCCTCTGGTTTTATTTTATTCATCAGTTTATTTTGCTCATTAGATTCCTTGTTCATTTATTTTTATATTCAATTGTTGATAAGTATGTATTTATTGCCATTTTATTGTTCATATTTTTTATCTTCTTCTTCTTAAAGAAGAATTTTAGATATTTAACTTTAATGAGGTAACTTTGTATCTTCTATCTACCTATCTTCAATCTATCTTCATCCTATTTATCTATACATGTCACAAACTCTCTACTGAGAAAAAAAATCTACAGTGACAATGTTAGGCATATATTGCCTTTAAAACTTTCACAAAAAATGCCTATATATTAGGCCATCACAATAATCAACAAACTTTTAAAATATGCAAATTTAATTTTAAAACATACACACAATTTATAATGCCCTGGATGAACTGCAACCTCTCTCTTCTGCCACCCCCCCCCCATTTGCCTACCTCTCTAATCTCCCAGCACACTCCAACCCCTTTCTGTTCCTGAGCACATCAGGCATGTTCTGCCTCAGGGCTTATGCCTTGTTCTTTTCTTTTCTTGGAATGTGCTACCCTAGGTAAACATGTAACTTGGTTTAATTTTTCATTATGGTCTCTATTAAATCTAATTTCATAAGGATTTTTTTTCGTCAATCTATCAAAAATTTAAAAATTTTAAACCATGCCTTGACACTTTCTACTCTCTTGTATTTTTCTTCCTTCCTTCCTTCCTTCCTTCCTTCCTTCCTTCCTTCCTTCCTTCCTTCCTTCCTTCCTTCCTTCCTTTCTTTCTTTCTTTTAAATATATTTTAATTGATTTTTTTCGAGAAAGTGGAAGGGAGACGGAGAGAGAGAAACATCAATTGTCTGTCTCTTGCATGCTCCCTATTTGGGATCAAGCCTACAACCCGGGCATGTGCCCTCACCAGGAATTGAACCTGTGACCTTTTGGTGCATGGGACAATGTTCAACCAACTGAGCCACACCAGCCAGGGCTCTCCTCTGTTTGTTTACTTTTCTCTTTATCCCTTTCTTGTGTCTAGTATATTCATACTTAGGTACTAAGACCCTTGTTTATAAATCTTAATTATTATCTATCTCCCTGATTATGACATAAACTTGAAGAAGTCAGGAATTGCTGTTACTTCTGTATTCCTGGTTCCTAGAACCATGATTGGAACCTAGTCTATGCTTTATGAACAGTTGTGAAATGAATTTCTGAAAGAACCGCCTTTTGGAAGAAATGATCAATAAGAGATCACATTTCAGATATCAAGTAAAACAGACAAAGAACTAGGAATAAACCAAGTAAGAAATGGCAAGATCCACATTAAAACTTGAAGCAATTACTGAAGAACACAAAGGAAGATTTGAATGGTTTTTGAGAAGCAGAATCATCATTATAAATATGTCCATTATCCTGAGGTAGAGCTAATAAATTTTACATAATCCCTAATAAAAATACCAGTAGGTTCATTTTAAATGATTTGATTCTGAAGTTTATATAGAAAGAAATAAGAGATCATATCCAGAAATAATATAAAAACAAAAAGTAATAATTTATAGTTCTATCAAATAGCATATAAAGCAATAGTTACTAGTATTTAAAGGGTGAAGTTCTATACAAACTTTACTTGCCATTTAGTTCTGCTTATAAATTGTTAAATTTTTTGAAATTTGTTGTGACTTTTATACTTTAGTTAAGAAGTTTCCTTCCAAATTTATTCTTTCATCTAACATATCAAGGTTTCCTTTTTTCCATTGCCCAATGCATTCCATCTGGAACTTATTTCAGCATTAAGTACGAAAAGATATATGATGATATTTTTTCTCCCAAAGTCCTGCCAATATTCTTGATACCATTTATCAGTTCACATGTTGACTTATGTGCTTCCTTTACATATATAAATTTCACCCATATATATGTAATAACCACATACCTATAATTCTCTCTTTCACTGTCTCTTTCTCCATAGGATTTAGCTGAGGAGGGTTTTGGTTTCTGTTTTCCTCTTTTCTTTTGGACACATCTGCTTCTTTGATCCCACCAATATCACACATTTTTATTTAGTGTAGTTTTATAATATTTTTAATATTTGTTTCTCTCTGGTCTTCCTTTTAATAGACTTTTTGACTATTCTAAACTATTTAATTAAAAATATAAAATCATTTCATTGATAGAAAATAATCCATTGGTATTGTGATATGAAAGTTTCATAAACCTGAGGATAAGATAGAGTTACTGATGCCTTTCTAATATCAATCTTATTGACCTCAAACAAGTTTTTTGTTTGTTGTTTTTAAGCAATAATGAAGGTATGAATTCTGGAAGCAACTTTATACCTTGTCTGGTCATTGTTACTGAACAGATTTTCTGGCTTTTCCAGTCATTATTCCAGTGAACTCTCGAAGTTCAATAGAGTTCTACAAGCCTGTGGGTTAGATGGGGAACTTCCTAAATAGAAAGTCTTAGAGATATGAGAGGATATGGGCAGCAGACCAAGTGGGACCTTCTCTGAGTTTCCATACAGAGTGTTAGGACTCCCAGCTGTCACTGTGTAAATTGATGAGCCACAGGTCAAAGGTCTTAACTTTCTTGACCTTCTACTGCTCATTACAAGAACTCTTCACTAAACTTCTAGGAAGTTCTTAAGTTTCTATTCTAAAAATTTTAGCTATTCATACTACCTTTACACA
>NW_005371219.1:5011805-5023267 GCF_000412655.1 Myotis brandtii
ATTATTGTTATTATTATTATTATTATTATTATTATTATTAACCAAGCAGTCTGTTAGGTATTGGGGATATAGCGGTAATAGTAAATAAAAGACATTGTTTCTGCCATCATGGAAAAAAAATCAGTAATCCATAATTTAGCATAAATATAATCAAATTTACATACTTTCAGTCAGTTTTAGCTACCTATATCTGAGTGTGTATGTTTAATTTCATTATAAAAGACTATTTTTGAACAGATCTCAATTGATCTTTTATTGTTGAGACCAGAGACACGTAAATTAATCCTTCCCCCTTCCTCCTAAGTAACATTTGTGGGGTATTATATGCTAAGCAACACTCAATATGTTAGTTTATGTTAGCTTTTTACAATCTTCCCTATATTCCTATAAGCAAGTGTTATGCTCATTTACAGATGAGGAAACAGATGAGGCATTGAGTGGTTCAGTGACTTGTCCAAGGCTACAAAACCAGGCATTCAGACCACAGGTCGTGTATACAAAGGAGAAAAGAAAGTAATCATAGATAGTTGGTACAATCAGTTGAATTAATTCAGAGCACATCATGAAACAGGATTATAATATTTGATGTTTTAAGAGCCAACATTTGAGGTAATAACTCAAATCTCAAAAAATAAGGATAGTAAATTAAAATATAGTCTAAATGTATAATAAAATACTATATAGCCATTAGGAGTAATTAAGTAGTTATATGTTTCATGACATGGAAAGAAAGTATATGACTTATTGAAAGAAGAAAAAAAACAGATTACAGAACAAGTAGAGTGTTAACTCATTTGTGTAAAATTGAATGTATGTGTGTGGATACAGAAAGAAGTACCTGGAAATATGTTCACTACTAATATTATTTAGGGATGTTGAGATTTCATCTAAGCTTTACTTTGTACCTTTGAGTAATATATGAACTTATTTTTACTGTAATTATATATCAGTTTTATACAAATAAAGCTATATAATAAATAATGTAGAAAAGTATAATGGAAAGTGGACTCAGAGTGTTGCTGTCTAGGTCTTGGTGCTAGCTTTGGTATGACCTTGCTAGTCTTATTTTTGAAAGATTATATTTCATTAATTCAGAAGGACTTAGTTACCCATGGCACTGGATCACCAGCCTGGACTGACCTAGAAAACTGGGACAAGAACCAAAGACTTAATCTCAAGAGCTCCTCTTCCTCATTTCTTTTTCCTTTCCTTTTCTTTAACCTGCTATGCTGACAGTGAATCTTGGCTACACAGATAAGCAGAATTTAACCACTGTAGCCAAAAGAAAAGATTGGCAAAAGACAGGATTGTGGTCATTGTGGTTAGAACCCCACATCTGGTATCCTCGTGGTAGATGCATAGTTGGAGAGTAAGTTTGTAGGACAGGATGAGGAAGAAGTGCATAATGAGGCCTGGCATATCCACACACACAGGACCAACTCTGGCTAGAAATCTTTATATAGTGAAGATAATAAAGTGAATGCACAAGAAAATACCAGTTAGATCCAGGAAGTTCTCAGTACCCAGAGATATGTCAGAAAGAGCTATTAGAGAATTATAACCAAATGTGCTTTTAAAAATCCTCACCTTGGGATATTTTTTCATTGATTTTTAGAGAGAGTGAAAGGGATGGGGAGAGACACACACGGAGAGAAACATTGATTAGTTGCCTCCCACTCACATCCCAACCAGAGCCTACAACCAAGGTAGGTAGGGTTAAGCAGAATTTAACCAGAATCGAACCCAGGACCCTTCAGTCTGCAGGCCAATGCTCTATCTACTGAGCCAAACTGACTTGGGCCCAAATGTACTTTTTAAAAGTGGTCTTTAGGATTCAGGAGTGTTACCCAATTTTGCTATCATATTTTTAAAAAAAGCTTCAATCTTCATGTTATTCACTTATTAATTTATTTAGTCTCTTTAAACACTTATGGGACACCTACTGTGCTAATATGCAACAATTAATAAGCTGTAGACCTAGGAGAGGTGGTGGTACAATAAGGAAGACCTGTATGTGTACAGATATTATAGCACCATGTGGTACATGCAAAGATGGAGAAGAAAGAATACTGTAGTAGCCCACAAGAGAGAAAGCCTCCACACCTCAAAACTCTAGCAATAGCAAGAGCAGAAAACAAAGTCCTTTGTCTTACTAAAGAGTAAACAATTGTCTTACCATAGAGTAAACAATTGTAGGAAGATTTACACATCCCTGTAGGAGAGGAGCTTCCCATGCATTTCTGTTTAATAGAAGGGGTTTTATAACCTACTAGAGGCCCAGTGCACAAAATTTGTGCACATGGGGCGGGTGTCCCTCAGCCCAGCCTGCACCCTCTCCAATCTGGCACCCCTCAGGGGATGTCCGACTGCCGGACATCCCCTGGCAGTTGGACATCCCTCTCACAATCCAGGACCACTGGCTCCTAACCGCTCACCTGCCTGCCTGATCGCCCCTAACCACTCCCCTGCTAGCCTGATGGCCCCCAACTGCCCTCCCCTGCCAGCAGCCTGGTTGACAACTGCCCTCCCTGCCGGCTGATCACCCACAACTGCCCTCCCCTGCCATGACCTGCCTCCTCCACTGAGACCTACTTCCTCCACACAAGGTGGAGGAGACACTGGGACCAGCGTCCTCCACACCTCGCAGAGTCGTGGGACCCCCAGGCCTCACTGCGCGGAGCAGCTGCCAAGCCCCACCTCTGCTGTGTGTGCAGCCATTTTGTGATGATGTGAGGGCGTGACACCACCTAGGCTATTATTAGTATAGATCATTGGACTTACTCAGTTGTAGAAGGTCTAACTGATTACCCACTACCTCAAAATCCCAGACAATTTCCTAAATCCAGGGTAAAGACCCATAGTTAAAGGTAAAAGAAACCTCAATTCTCCTGAAATACACATGCACAGTGGGACCTGCAAGAAAAATGCTCTCTGGCCACTGTGGTTTATGTTCCCACCTGTATTAGAGTCCTAAGGCTGCATAATAAATCACCACAAACTTGGTTGCTTAAAACAACAGAAATTTATTATTTCACAGTTCTGGAGGCCAGATGTCTGAAATTAAGATGTCAGCAGGGCCACAATCCCTCCGTTCCTTGTCTCTTCCAGTTTCTGGTGGTGCCAGGCGTTCCTTGGCTTGTAGTCACTACATTCCAATCTCTGTGGTCACATTGCCTCATCCTCTTCTGTGTGTGTTTCTCCTCTGTTTGTCTCTTGTTAGGACATTTGTCATTAGATTTAAGACTTACTCAGTTGTAGAAGGTCTATCTGATTACCCACTTCCTCAAAATCCCACATATCCAGGGCAATCTTCTCATCTCAAGATCCTTAATTTAATTACATTTCTGAAGACCCTTTTCCTAAATAAGGTAACATCTACAAATTCCAGGGATCAGAATTTTATATCCTAATACCAACTTACTACACCACCTGAAGTGTACCCCCTTTCAAACTTGAAATTATCCTCCAATTGAGAGATGATAAAATAACTTGGTAGAATTGCAAGCTCTCTCAGTGAAAAGAAAAGATGCTCTGTGGAAAGGTCAGGACAGACCTCATGCTTTGGTATAATCTGACAGTAATTGCAAAAATTGGGAAACCATGAGAGGTTTTGAAGGTATGGAGACTTGAAAAGCTCAGCAAGAATCTTAGAGACAGATACATTCCTGAGAAGGCTCCTGGGATTTCATGGGTAGCTGACAACTTGTTTCATGGAATGCAACTTGTTTCTGATAGAGCTGTGATACCATATGAGTTTATTTTTCACTGTAGGCAGCAAATGATAAGTTTATTAGATCC
The DNA here is from genome assembly GCF_000412655.1 of Myotis brandtii. Lineage (NCBI taxonomy): Eukaryota > Metazoa > Chordata > Mammalia > Chiroptera > Vespertilionidae > Myotis > Myotis brandtii. The sequence continues at coordinate 5,015,604 of NW_005371219.1, forward strand.
TGTCACTAATTCCTAAGTGAGTGGTTTGACAAACATCCTATATCGGTTATACCTTTTCATACACTATCAGTGATGGCGAACCTTTTGAGCTCAGCGTGTCAGCATTTTGAAAAAACCTAACTTAACTCTGGTGCCTTATCACATATAGAAATTTTTTGATATTTGTAACCATAGTAAAACAAAGATTTATATTTTTGGTATTTATTTTATATATTTAAATGCCATTTAACAAAGAAAAATCAACCAAAAAAATGAGTTCACGTGTCACCTCTGACACGCGTGTCATAGGTTCGCCATCACTATAATAGTGGAAAGCTAAGTTGAGAAACATTTTTATAGAAACCAGAGTTCAGTTGATACCTTCAAGCACATCCTCATAGAGCTCTCAGGTAACCATATATGCAACCAGTATTCACTGTTTTCACTTAACATCTTTGTTATTCACTGACAAACTTCACCAAGTGTATGATATTCTAAAGCCAATAATATAATTTTTAAAATGTAGTAACTGAGGAATGTTATACACTGTTTCTCATTGCTTTCTCTGGAAACTAATTATGAATTAGCAGCATCTCATAGTATTAGGTCACTGGCTATGCTCAGTCATAAATAGACTTTAAATTAGCTCAAGCATAGGATATTAAATCACATCAAAGACTTACTTTAATATGGCGTTAACAATTAAAGTCACAGCTGAATCTAGTTTGACTGTTGTTTAAGGCACCCAGTGGTAGTGGCAATAGACTGTGGAGTCCCTAAGATTTTTAGGCCACGTTCTTTGCTTGAATGACCCTCCACATTTGCTAAGATAAAACTACAGTACTTCATTTAATTTTTCTAGAATAGATAATGCTTTGATCTGCTGGGAACCCAGTTAGTTACATTTAATCTGTTACTTTAAAAAAAATTTTTTTTAAAACCACCTTTCTCCAAAGAGATTTTGAAATGATTTATAGTATTAAAACATGTTTAAGAAACAGAATCTGATCTATTTTAACAAAAAAGTAAAAACAAACAAGGACTTAGAAATATAAGAAGAGCTGGGATTATACTATTATTTTAAGAGCTGTGTATTTAGTTTTGAGCTTCTTGACAAAAGGAGCCCTGTCACATTGTGATAATGGTATGAGGTAGCTACTGCTTTTGGCCAGCTTCTCTTCTCTTAGAAGACCCTGCCCTTTGGCCACAAATGACCTAGTTTGGCTCCTCACAATGCCCCATGTCTCTAATAACAACGATAAGGTCAAGAAATGAGACTGTAACCCAAGTAAGGCAAATCAGAGCTCATGCTTGGCATTGTTTACTTTGACACTGGAAAAGGACAGCTGGTTTTTTGTTTTTATTTTCCATTGAGATATTCAATTGGTGCTTCAGAAGCAGAATCCAGACACTTGGGGGCAACTGTTTTCTTTAGGAGGGTCACATATGAACAGACAAAGACAGACCAAGATTTAAAAGACAGAGAGAAAGGAGAGCGGGAACGGTATAGAGACAGAAGCGGTGAGGAAGCGTGAGAAGGTACTAGCTGGGAAGCCCCGCATTTCACTTCCTTGAGACAGATTCTTGGAGCCAGTCTGCCAGTTCTGTGAGCTGCCTCAGTGACTTCAGCTTGGTGAAACCAATAAATCCCACCTCCTTTTTAAAATATAACGGTCCATTTTTATTTAATTAGCATATGATTTCAATCATTATATCTTAATACATTTCTCTGACAGAGCATTCCTCCCTTTTTCTTCTTTTTTAAAAATTTTATCTTTATTGTGGAAACTATTACAGATGTCCCCTTCCTCCCCTCCTTTTGTGCTAAAGTTAGCCCATATTTGACATAAATTACTTACAAACGAAAAGGCCCCAATTGATGTCATTGTATGGTTCTCATTTCTAACGGAGAATTTGTTCCATTTGAGGAGGCATTCCCTCCTGGCATTGAGTGCTAGGAGATACTGAAGTATTTTTTCTAGGGGACCCTCACTGGAGGAGGGGACTTGAAGGAAACACTGCACAAATTGTCCCACTGTAATTTTGCAACTGTAAAAAGGTTATTAGTTTCAATAAGATGTGAAAGTTTCTTTTTATATTTCTTGCAAAACAATAGTTGGACTTCTTTAGTGTTTTTTCAAAGTTTTTTTTTTCCTTTTTTTCTTTTCAGTAAGGATCTCCAAAGTGAAGGTATATCAGATAAGACTTAAAAGGCAAAAAACAAAAACCTCAAAAAGCTGTCTTGCTTCATGAAGAGCCATTTTAAAACAGTCATCAAATTTAGAAAATTATACATGGATCTGTTTTAAACATCCGATCTCAAGTGAGATATGTTTGTTGTTCACTTGGAGGCCCTAGATGTGGGAGAAGCATTGCTGCTGTTCTGCCATGAAGAGATCACAGTCAGACTCCATCTTTGCCTTTAAGTTGCCATCCTATGTTACTAAGGAACTGCTTCAGAGGAGAGTCTTCACAGAGAGCTTTATTTATTTTTTTCCTTGAAAATCGTGTGAATTCACGCAAGCTCTCACACATATTTATTTAGTTAATGTTCTGTTTTTCCCCACCATAAACTATAGACAGTTTGGGGCCTAAAATACCTGATGTGATCCCTGAGAAATATCAGACTCTGAATAGAACTACACCTAAGAGACACAACAAGATAAGAGCTCAGAAAAGTTCCTCCAAAAGGTATTTCTTGCATCACTCAACGCCACAGTGATTCATGTTAAAATGTCACAGAAGCCTGAAGACCCACAGCAGAAAAATTATATGTAAAAAGTTATTTCCAAATGAATTGCTTTAGAAAATGCTGTCATTTGAATAGGGCTTAGGAAATTTCTAAAATTCTCTTGTATGCTCAGAATGTAGGATTCTCTTAGGTAATTGTGTTGGTTATATATGTGAATTTTGGCTATAGAATAATGAGGAATATTTTATAATAAATGACTAATAAACTAAATCTTATTAACTTATACAGATGTATCTAGTCAAGTATATCAATGTTGAGTGGTGTTCTTATGAATATTCATAAAGTAGATTATTTTCAAATAGATATTATTAGTTCATAAATTTTCAAATTATCACAAGTCACAATTTTATTGCATACATGCAAATTTATAAAAAGTTCTGGTCTTTGCATTTAAACAAAAAGATTTTTTATTGACTTTTAGAGAGAGAGAAACATTGATGTGAGAGCAAAACATCCACCAGCTGCCTGCTTCATGATTGAGCCTGCATCTGGGGCATGTGTCCTGACCAGGAATCAAACCAACAACCCTTCCATGTATGGGACAATGCCCAACCAACTGAGCCACACCAGCCAGGGCTAGTCTTTGCTTTTTTATGGAAACACTAGAGGCCCGGTACACAAAATTCGTGCACAAGTAGGGTCCCTAGGCCTGGCCAGCGATCAGGGCTGATCAGATTCCTCGCCTCCCCACCTCCCCGCCTCCCCACCTCTTCCTTCCCTCATTCCCTCAGCACCCTGCCACTGCCACTGGTCACCCACTATGTTCCACACCACCCCCTTGTGTTTAGTGCATGTTATAGTGAGTGATTGAACTCCCGGTCTCCCAGTTGAACTCCCGAGAGGACACTTTGCATATTAGCCATATATCTATATCTATAAATAGATAGATAGATATAGATATAGATATAGATATAGATATAGATATAGATATAGATATTTGGCATACATATGTTTTGGCAACTAAAACATTAGTAATAAAAGTGTGACTAAATTCATTACAAATATTTCTGGACCCCCATTAGTTGTTAAAAGAATGTACGATTCTATTCTAGTCATTCCCTAAAATGCTTGGTTATAAGAAAAATTGCCACTTATCCACCATAAATTTCATTTACACTAAAATGAAATGATGTCCTGGTGATTCAAGAACATGTGTTACCAGAGTTCACCTTTATAAAATATTCCTTGTCAAGGTAATAAGGCACAAATTACTCATTAGTAAAATGAAGTTTTCTACTTTTTAAAAACTGACAATACCATGTTACTTAGATCTTGTTATAGATCTGTACATCATTACATCTCACCAAGACACTAAAAAGCTTTCTTTATGGTTTATATTTTACCTGATGAGTCAGAAAATAGTCATATTAATAATAGCTTACAAGTATAGTCTCAAAATAAATGGGCACCATGTAGACATTTAAAACATGGCATCTATTTAGTTTGGGTGCTTAAAAAGTACAGCTCTTTTACTAAACTCTGCAGCCAATGTCGAACAATGTTATTTGTATGTAGAATTTTCATTTAGCTAAAATATTTTCGTTGTTTATATTCTGACTAGAGACCCAGTACACGAAATTCATGCACTCGGGGGGGGGGGGGGGGCCCTCAGCCTGGCCTGAACCCTCTCACAGTCCGGGAGCCCTTGGGGGATGTCCGGCTGACAGTTTAGGCATGCTCCCAGCCGGACATCCTTAGCACTGCCATGGAGGTGGGAGAGGCTCCTGCCACCGCCACTGCGCTGGCCAGCCATGAGCCCGGCTTCTGGCTGAGCGGTGCTCGCCCTGTGGGAGTGCATTGACCACCAGGGGGCAGCTCCTGCATTGAGGATCTGCCCCCTGGTGGTCAGTGTGCATCATAGTGACCGGTCATTCCACCATTCGGTTGATTTGCACATTAGCCTTTTAGTATATAGGATTTATAGTTGAAGTAGATTTGATTATATGGCATCTTTTATAACCATGTTTACATGCCTTAATATAATATTGTTCAGAATCAATTGTCATAAAATTAATTAGAACTGTTCTTTACCTTGCACAGCATCTATCCAAGGCATAAATTAGCTATGTCTTAAGTTGCCCAATCAAAAAGATAACAGTTCCTAAAAGCTTTAAATTCTCTGAAAAAATACAGTGGATTTCATGTTATAATGCAAAAGGTCTGAATAAAAATATATATTCATGAACAATTTCTTACTTCAGTGTGCCCTCATTATAATGTTACACTCCATTTCTTTGACTGATATAGTTCTCAAGGTAACATTAAAATTCAATATGTTCTCAGTAAAATATTTTTTACTTTGTGATCTGTGAACCCTTTAAGTCCTTTACTAAAAAAACACATAAATTTCTGATCTCTCTCTCTCTCTCTCTCTCTCTCTCTAGCTCTCTCTCTCTCTCCTTGTGTGTCTTTCTGCGTGGAACTCTATAAATAAAAATAGAATAATAAAAATGAAGCTAGTAATGAGTTAAATCTAAAATTTTGTATTAAGGAGTTGAAAACAAGGCAAGAAAACTAAGAATATGTATGAATTACATATAATAATATAGTGGTAATAATGGGGTATGGGTAGAAGGATATGGGAATAAATCCATTAGGTTATCCTAAAATAAGAAAATTAAGAAAAATAATAGTCTCAGCCTCTTGCAGATTAATTAAAGAGTGGGAATCGTGCCAGTGTTAGAGACAACAGTACTATAATCTTGTTTTGAAAGCAATGGCAATGGACCATTTGTCCTGTTGGTTTTACCTTGGGCTGGTGCCCAGAATGGACAATTAATAAAATATTCTAGTTATGGCACTGGCAACATTATCTTGCTGCTGTTAACAAAGTGTCACCAACAACTGTGTGCACAGATCTGATTCTAAGTTTAAATGAAGTGAAAACACAATCAATAAAGGAATGCAATTGCGAAGAAACAAATCAGCAGACAAGGGAAAGGAGCCTGATCTTTGCTCTCTCCTGGGTGTATAGGTTGAGGGAAAGCACAAGCCAACCTGGATTGTTTCATAATAAGGACCATGTTTACAATAAAATACCCAGATGATATCTGGGTATGACTGGATCAGTAAGGTAGGTTATTGATAGGACTGCAAGCAACTGGATATTTGGAGATTCATATACACTTGTCTTTATAAATACACAGGTAAAATAGTCTAGGTAAGTGTATATTTCAGTTCTCAATAATAACAAAATACATGGTACATTCTGTCCTATCCCAGTTCTAATATTTCTAAATTAGAACTAGTATTTGATATTTTCTCTGTTTCTCTAAGTATTTCTGAAGAACAAATAACCACAAATAAATTAGATTTTTTAAATAACAAATTCTTTAATATTTTACTTCTCTATGGTTTTATCCTAATTGATCTTTATTCTCCCCAAAATGTTATACTAATAGTAATATTATCATTATAAATAATGTACTTTATAATAAAATTCAGATAATTAAATGATTTACTGTATTATATTATTTGGTGCAACAAATTTTATTTTTCTTTTGTTCATTCTTTAATAGAGAATAGTATAGTTGTTTATTTCTGAAAATTCTTATACTCCAGAATGTTAGCCACAATTGGGTCAACTTAGTCTCTTTCAAAATCAGGAACCTGTCCAAGACCAATAAATCACTCCCATTCTTTTAGTCACACTACATAAACACTAGGGAAATGTTGACAGCTCAACCGCTGTCTTTCAGAGCACTTTCAGTCACAAAAAATAAATAAATACACTGAATGGAGTCTAAACAATATGATTGTAAATTTCTGGTACAGACCCTTTTGTTTCTATCATACTAAATCTTAGAGTTTTTATATAGCATGATGGTTCTATACAGTAATTGAAAGTTTGATAAATATGGTGAATTTCTGTAAAAATCTAATTTCATTTCTATATTGTTTTACATTTGAAAATAAAGACTTAAAAGTGTTAACTAGCAAATAATACCCTTTTTTGTTTTCCTTTCTAATGGAAAATTGAGGTATACTCCCCTGTAATCTATGTAATTTTTATAATGTTGTAAACATTTTTATGTTTGCTTATTAAGCTTACCATTCATATGAATACCCATACCTCATATGCAAATCAGAATACAAAATTCTGAAGATTTTAGTTATATTACCCCAACAGATTAGACTACTCTTCTGGAGATTTGGTTATGTCAAAAGCCCAGCCAGTGTTGCTTGGTGGTTAAGCGTTGACCTATGAACCAGGAGGTCACAGTTCCATTCCCAGTCAGGTCACATGCCCGGTCAGGGCTAGCCATATTGCTAGCTGGATCCCAGTGAAGGGTATGCAAGAGGTAACCAATCAATGATTCTCTATCATAATTGATGTTTCTATCTCTTTTTCCCTTTCCCTTACTCTCTGAAATAAACAAAAAAACATTTTTAAAAAATGGAGGTCAGAAACACGAACATATACCCATATATAGAAAATAGTAGAAAGGCAACAACTAAATTAGCCACTGAACTGTGGCCCCATTATTTAATGATTTTGATGAGCTGTGTATCCATTCAGATATCTTAGATAGTAGAGATAATATAGTCCTCCCAAGTAGTGTGCTCTACTTATATACCAACATGGCATCCTTTCAAAGTAACTCAATTTTAAAAATAAGATTTATTAAAAAACCCATAGTTCATAACAAGGGCTTAAAGATAAGTTGCAAATTTTTAAAACTAGCCTCTCTCCCTACCTTAATGTAATCATTTTAATATAAATTTTATTAAAAAGCCTAATGAGGCCGCAGAAAAGTAACACTCTTGAAAATCCTATATAATAAAAGGCTAATATGCAAATCAACCAAACAGCAGAATGACCGGTCGCTATGATGCGCACTTACCACCAGGGGGCAGACGCTTAATGCAGGAGCTTCCCCCTGGTGGTCAGTGCGCTCCCACAGGGGGAGCACTGCTCAGCCAGAAGCCGGGC
>NW_005371219.1:5023362-5040750 GCF_000412655.1 Myotis brandtii
AATCCTATATAATAAAAGGCTAATATGCAAATTGACCAAACGGCGGACCAACTGGTCGCTATGATGCGCACTTACCACCAGGGAGCAGACGCTTAATGCAGGAGCTTCCCCCTGGTGGTCAGTGTGCTCCCACAGGGGGAGCACTGCTCAGCCAGAAGCCGGGCTCAAGGTTAGCGAGTGCAGCAGCCATGGCAGGAGCCTCTCCTGCCTCCGCGGCAGTGCTAAGGATGTCCAACCGCCAGCTTAGACCCTCTCCCGCTGGGGAGCAGGCCTAAGCCATCAGTTCGACATCCCCCGAGGGCTCCCAGACTGCGAGACGATGCAGGCCGGGCTGAGGGACCCCCCGAGTGCACGAATTTCTTGCACTGGGCCTTTAGTATACAATAATATCAAATCTTCAGAAAAATTAAGAGGGTTTTTTTCCTCAACTACATTATTTTGCATGATTACTCCATGCACTGTTTATTTTAACCATATGTTCTTAATTGTTTGAAATAATGAAAACACCTTCTGATGATGTAAAGAGGTAAATTCCTATGTCCCATTTAACTAATAGCAGTACTTTTAGCAATTGTGTGACCAAACAAAGGACATTTTTTTCCTATATACAAAAGCTATGTTTTTATTCACAGATTATTGTTACCTTCCAAGATACTAAATTCAAGTATTTAGTTTATCCTCTTGAAATATTCCCACTGAAATTAGGTGGAGTTCTGATTGATTTAACTCTGAAGTGTAGCTCACTGTAACACAGGCAGTTGAAAATTTATATGAAATACTGTAATTGAAATTGGAATGGGTCACACCCATAATGCTCACTAGAAAACAACATAATTAAAACCACACTGATATATCATATGACCTAGACCTAAATGGTGTCAGTCTTGGACTATTCAGCAGGGCCTGTTTATCTTTGTCTTTTAATATTTTTGCTCATCCTTCTTTAGTACTGGGAAGAAAATCAAATGGCTTATTTTTTTTGGAAACCATCCAAACATCTGTATGTTGGTTTCTTATCTCCTAACCATCCAACTAGAGTATAGGCCACTTCCTTACACATGTGGAACTCTGTACACAGACCGTACAAAGTGGGGCAAAAACTCATTTAATTTAGAGAATTTGTTTATATGTCTTCAGAACAAATGTCATTTCCAAATTTTGTATATTTGAGTTTAAACTTTTATTTTTTCCTCATGATTTCTAATTTTAATGATTGTTTATTTTTAAATTAAAATATTTATTTTATACCTGATAATAATAAAGATATTTCAACTGTTCTTATTTTTTTAAATATATATTTTATTGAGGAAGGGAAAGGGAGAGAGAGATAGGAACATCAATGATGAGAGAGAATCATTGATCAGCTGCCTCCTGCACGCCCCCTATTGGAATAGAGCCCACAAACAACCTGGGCATGTGCCCTGACCGAGAATTGAACCGTGACCTCCTGGTTCATACTAGTAGGTGGATGCTCAACCACTGAGCAATGCTGGCTGGGCTCCTGTACCCTCCTAATAACCATGTTATTAGTTCTTTGGTAAATAAACCTTTTCAAATTATTCCAATGTGAGTATACCATTGATTTTCTGTAAGAACCTTAAATGACATGACAGCTAATCTAAAGCATCTTGTCTCAGTTGTCTCTTGCATATATTATGATAAATAATAACAATAAAATTCTGAGTAATTACTAATAATAAAGCACTATGAATATGTTACACAATAATAGATATTATATTATTTGCTATTTTAACAACTCTGTGAAGTAGGTGTGCTGTCTCCATATTGTAGATGAGAAAACCAAGACTCAGACATGTTATGCAGTCAGTAAGTTGCAGAGCCAGCCTGGCTCCAGTATCTGTACTTTGAAATACAGATATAGTACTGACTCCAACAAGAGGAACCAAGATGAGTAAGCCTTCTCTCTGCCTTTAGGGAGAGTAGCATCTATTTGATAAAATAGCAATTGATTAGCTAATTAATTAATTGTGTAAATTTGCATATGTAGACCCACACATACCTATAAAAGACTTATGATTAAGGCAATGAATGATCCGTTTCTTGGGCAGACAGATGCTAGAGGAGTTTCAAAAAGTGTGTGTGTGTGTGTGTGTGTGTGTGTGTGTGTGTGTTCTTCATTCAAACAAAAAATGTATTAGTTGGTATGGAAGAAATCTACTTGAAAACTTTCCAGCGGTCCATCAAAACAGGTTATAACGTTGAGAAGTTGCTTGATGAAAAGCAACATTTATTTGAGCAGGTGCCTATAGTGGGAAGTTTAAGCCATTCTCTGCACACAGTGGAAAATGGCTCAGCAAATTTAAAGCATGAAAATCAAAGTTATGATTACATTCTATTTCCATTTCATCTTACTTTACCGTGCATGCTTATTATTTTATGTTGTTTATCCAGCCTATTACCTATTCCCTCTAGTTCCTAGGTCACTGGAATGGCATTTCCCCATTAGAGCATTACAACCTCACACTCTATAATTGGCTAGTGGCATTAGAGATTGTGGTTATGGGAACAGAAAATTCTTCCTTCAATAGAAATGCAGAATTGTCATGATGCTATTTACTTTTATCCATTCAAGCATTATTTGGGCTTATAAGGTTGTTATTTTTTAAGTTTCTTTAACATTTTAGAAATTTGAGGTGTTTGCTATAAATTGGGCTGGCTAAAGACCATTAGACTGAGATGTTTACAACTTGGAGGAGTGCCAGACACTATCAATCCAGACACTTTTGTTTTAAAAGAATCTTTAAACATAATTTATAGTTCACAGAGCAGTTGTTTTCACATAGGAGAAGGTACTGCCAAAGTCATTTCAAAGATAACACACATTTTTTTTAACAGAAAATTAGAGGAGAAATGTTCTTTGTGTTCTGAATTTTCATTTTATTTTAAAATGCAAAAATATGCTTCTGTGTGATAACTCATTTATGATTTGGCATTTCTGTCATCAATAATTTGTAAAAATTAAGAATAGAAGTTGGCTTATTTAGTTCAGGGAAAATTTTGAATCTTTTCTAAAGACAACAGAACTGAAAACAAAGTTGAAAATCTTTCCATCCCCAAAGTACATCTCTTAGGAGCAGAAATCTAGCATGTTAGCTTTTCCTTGGTAATCTTGTTGATAATAACTCTCAACCACTGGCTGGAGACTGGATTTAAGTTCTACCCATTTTTTATTAACATGCTGGGTTCCTTTGGGTAAGTTTAATCACATGGACCCCAATTTATTTATATAATGAAGAATATCTTTTAGATCAGTGATAAAAATACTTTCTAGGCCAGTGATGGCGAACCTATGACACGTGTGTCAGAGGTGACAATCCCAAAGTACATCTCTTAGGAGCAGAAATCTAGGCATGTTAGCTTGTCCTTGATAATAACTCTCAACCACTGGCTTGAGACTGGATTTAAGTTCTACCTCATTTTTTATTAACATGCTGGGTTCCTTTGGGTAAGTTTAATCACATGGACCCCAATTTATTTATATAATGAAGAATATCTTTTATCTTCTCAATTTGATGTGCAAAAAAACACAAGAAAACTATCAGTTGATTGGAGCTGGTGTGTGAGGTGTAACTAAGTCACCATTCAGGGCCTGACATATTAATTTCTGAATCCCAAATGTGCTGCACATACTGTGTCACATGTATGGCAGAAAAATAAACAAAAAGAGAAAAAATGAAAAGTCTCAAATTAAAGTTCTTTATGGATAATGAACTGCTTTGAGTTAATCCTATTCTAAACCAACAGATTTCTCAATTTTTACTATGAAGCAAAATCACAAGGGAGGATTTTTAGAAATAGCAATGCCCAGGCCTCATCCCCGGAGATTCTGATGCAGTTGTTCTGGGGAGGAACCCAAGTACCGCTTTATTTTTTAAAATAATCTAATGTGTAGACAAGGTTTGATGACCATTGAACTGGAGACAGCAAAACAGTAGCACTGAACACCACTCCTTCCAGATAAGCCTAAAAAGAGGAAGAGGGGAGTGACAGAGGGCCAGTGCAATTTGCTGTAGTATGTCTTCATGTAGGAGGTAGGGATATTTTGTTGGCCTTTAATGATTAAGCAGACTCTAAATAAGTGTTGAGGAAAGGAAAGAGAAAATTAAAAATTTCAGGATGAGAAAGCAGAATAGATAAAAAGCACAGAAATGAAAAGCATTGTCGAAAGTAGAGGAGATACAGAGACTGTTCCACATTGGGGCTGTGAGAAACTAGAGTGGTTCAGTGTATGGAGCTATTGAAATTGGCCAGCTTTTATCTCTTTAGTGTCCCTTAAACAGTTCTATACACCTGCAATTAGAAGCATTACAAAAGCCTTCAATCTAGGTTTTAGTGACTGAATAAAGAACTTTACTATTTTTAAACAGAAAATAATTCAAGCATTGGCGCTGAGGCCCTTCATCTAGTAGGAAATGCTGGTAGCCAGAATCTGTCCTTTCTTGTTTCAACCCCGAAAGAAGTGTCAATTTTTCTGAAAATGTTTTCCTATAAAAACAGTGTTAGGCTTTCACAACCCTTGGAAAATAATGTAACTTAGCATCAATGTTGGAGGAAATCTACACTGTAATGGTTACTTTTTCTCTTTATAACAATATTGAGCTCATTGGAGCAGAAAATGAAAGAGTTTACACATCATCATGTCATTATAAAGTACCTCGCATAGAGCTTTATAGTGCATGGGTATTCAGTATAGTCTGAAATTAACAAAACAACACTAGTTTATGGTCCCTCTTCTTTGTTTCCCAATGATTGCCCTTTTTTTTCTGCATTTGAGTTTTTGTAGCAGGGTTTCTCCTTATTAAGGCCTTTTTGAGTTTTTTTTCTATATTTTCACAGCACAACACATTCACCCAGCAAGCTTCTCAATTCAGAATGCATTTCTAAAGTTATATGGAAGATAATGGGAGCTCATAAATAACTCGAAACTCAAAAATTCACTTAGCATGAGGTAAAAGTTAATAGATATAACTAGGCCTTGAAAAAGGAGCTTTCCATGCAATTTCTTTGCTATTTAACTTTGAGTTTTGTAGGGAGCTAAAAATAACCCATGCACACCTGTTTTATTGGTGACACTTCATACTAGACTTTAGTCTGTACTGTGTTTCCACTTCAGTGTTGATAGCCAGGCAGTGCTTACATTTATCTGGTAGATGCAAGTATCAGAGTATGTAAGTATGCAAGTAAAACCAAGTAATAGCTTGGCTCTGTGTATGTGTGAGTGTGTGTTTGTCATATCTCATTTCTGTTGACCTATATCAAAGTTTATTAATAAATAAAATAACAATGCTACTAACCAGTTGAATAGACACTGATAGTTATGTTTCACTACAACTATAATTTATCTGTATCAGGCTAATTCCTGATGTGTTCTGGTATCTAGCCTTAGGGAAGGTGTCTCTGTCTCAAGTTCAAAGTTAAATCCTCAATCCATGTCAAATATGATCATTAGTTTTCCTTTCCAGAATTGATTAAGGACTAGATATGCGATCCAGGTCTAATCTGTGTGATGTGTGGGAAAGTCTGTTGTGAGAAGGTATGGAGAGAGGCTTCTGAAAAATACTCCTACAAATAAAAAAAATGCATATGAAGGAATATCTTCTCTTTTTCTGGGCATTATCTTACCTTTCTGCCATGCCTGGGAATATGGCAGCCTGCTGGCAAGCATGAGGGGAATTGGCTAGAAGACTGGAAGACACACGGAAGATGACAAAGTCATTCTTTACTGTTTATTTTTAAATTTATTGAGGTGTCATTTAAACACAGCAAAAATGCGGGTGCAAAAACCTATGAATTTAGTCAAGATATAGAATAATTCTCTTACTCCTCTTTGTAATCAATCACCTTCCTCCACCCATGGCCCTCGGTAACCACTGATTTATTTTATGTCGTAGTTTTGCCATTTCCATTTCCAGAATATCATATAAATAGAATTATGCAGTTTACAGTCTTTGACTTTGAAATTTTCACTTAGAGTAATGGATTTGAGGTCCATCTATGTTGTTACGTAAGACACTAGCTTTTACTTCTTATTGCTGATTAATATTCCATTTTATGCACAGGGTCTTTGGTTCTTGATGGTATTCATCCACAGAATTAACAGACTGAAAGCCATACTCATCTAGGACATAGTGATAAGTGAGATAATAGTTCCCTTTTAAGCTATTTTGGTATTTGTTATCCAACTCATCTGAGCTGATATACCAGATTGATTCTTCCTATTGTTAATGGCATCAAGTATCAAATTCAAATATAAAATGATGTATTTATTCTTGCTGGACATTTCACCTAAAATGAATTCATTTAAAGCAAGTTTTCCTAAAATTAATATCTATAGCTCACTTAAATTCTGCCTTATTAGATTTGGGCACATCACAGTGGCTGTCAACATATAGTTTTGCCTTAACTTTTTTAATTTAATATGTGTGCTATTCTGTTGTGTTTATGCTGTTACAAGTTGAGGGAGCCTACTTTCTATCAACTAATCCAATATAATTATATAATACAGGTTATATATATAAAAATCTAGTCATAATTGTCTGTTATTAATTTTTCTCCTTTAGGCATTTTACCCTTCCAAACAGGGATAAGCTTGTTATTTTAATTGTTTCTAGCTTTTCTTTATATATTTTTTCTACTTGAAATGTTTGTCCTTAATAATGTAGAGAACCAACATGGCTGGCATGGCTCAATGGTTGAGCATCGACCTATGAACCAGAAGATCATGGCTTGATTCCCATTCAGGGTACATGCGGGTTGTGGGGCCAATCCCCAAAGTAAGGCGTGCAGGAGGCAGCCAATCAATGGCTCTCATCATTGATGTTTCTATCTCTCTCTCCCTCTTCCTTCCTCTCTGAAATCTATAAAAATATATATTAAAAATAATGTAGAGAACCAATCTAAATGAATTATTCTCCATACTGATGTTCAATTATTTCAGCAAAATTTATTAATGATGGCACCTTTCTAGAAAACAGCTATATTAATCCAAAACATAATAGGCAACATTTATTCACCATCTATTAAGGTGTTTATTCTTTGCTAAATATTTCACTTATATCCTCTCATTTATTTTTCACAATTATTATCTCAACTTTATGGATGAGAGAACTAAGCTTAAATCTTGTATCACCCAGAGTAACATGTCCTAACTTAATTTTTCTACACCCAAATTTGTATAATGTCATAAAAAATAATGTACAGTGATGTGTTTCCTTTTTGAAATGTGTTTCTTCTGGCTGTAAGGGGAGGGTTTCATTTTATTTCATTAATTCTTCAGTACTTTAAAAAATAAACATGCCAATCCTCTACACTAAAACCCAATGGTTGAGTTCAGTATAAATGCTATAAATGTATCCATATGGTTGATTTCTGTATCTGTTTTATATTTTGAAAATTGCTCTGCTAACAGAAGTAGTAGTAAAAACCAACTTATCGTCAATTCATATAGGGGCCCCTTTGAACCTAACATTCTTCAATAACCCTGTATTCCTTATCAGTCACCTGAAATATACTTATGTATTTCAATAGATACAATAGTTTTATACCTGTGCCCTGTCATTTGTTTGTCCCCTATCAAAAGGGTTAATCGAGGCATCAAATAATATACTAAAAGCACATTGAAAAGACTGAAAGAGACTTCTGTGGTACCTTATAAAATTTACTTTACATCATGATTAAAGTACCATGAGGTGATTTTCTAAATCGCCCATGAGTGTTTGAACAATGGCATCAATGCCCTTTCCTAGCAAGTCATAAAGCAGGTTGCCCTGGAGGGTTCCCTGGTATCCCTGCCCAATGGCTATTTTTCCCCTAATTTGCTTTTATAGTCAGTGAGTGTATTTAGTCATGTCTCCATTAATCATCTCCAGGGGAACCAGCCAACAAAGGTTATGATGTTCTGTTTTAGGATGTCAGGCCTGGTGTTTGCTTGAATACAACAATCTCTTAGACAATTAGCCATGGCAATTTCAAAGCTGGTGCGTGGAGGTCTTCCTTCAATTTAGGAAAGAACCCTGGGAAACTACAAGAAAGGCCACCAAGTAGGGGAATGTCTGTATTGGGGTTATGCTGAGTAAATGTGTGTAATGAATATGCATGAAGGACTCATACTTCAAGAAACAATTGCTTCTGCCTCTAGCATCCATGTCTACATCTTTACTGTAAAGTAATAACATCAGACTCTGCTGCAACTTTTTGGGCCAGAGCTGCAATAAACAAAGGGAATCCATCATTAGTAGAGGCTATCAGCCTATAGTTTTCAAATAGATGGTTGATTTCCCCCAATCAACTGAAACAGGAATGGCACTCAGGGCAGAAATATGCATAGTGTATAGAACACTATTAGGAGACAACTGGCAAATGCATACTTTGGGAATCTCACTTTATTTCAAATCCATGTAATCTTGGCCAAACCCTTAGTTTCTCTGTGCCAAATCTTCCTTACCTTATATAACAAAAATAATACCCAGCTCATAGGTTTGTTAAGAAGACTAAATCAAATATTTCATGTAAAGTGCAAAGAACAGTGTCTGGCATATTATAGGCTCTCAACGGTAGCTACCATCATCTTTATTGTAATATATACGAATTATAGTTCTATTATAGGATATTACTAGAAGCTTTTTATACCATTTAGATGCCAGAATTCATCAAATCATTTGAATTTCACAAACCAAAACACCTGGATGTCAAAACCCAAGTTAGTATCTTTGTGAACTAACTAGAATTTGCCAAGAAAAAGACTGGATCATAAAATATGTTCAATACTTAAGTGAAAGATACACAAATGCTATAACTCTACTCTGTATGTTATTAAGCATGATTATACAGTTTCTACATTTTTGTTTTAGTTGTTTAAAAACAATATTTGTTCTTATCTAGAATGTGCTATTTAAGAAACAAAAGAAACAGAAAATGAAACCAGAGCTGAGACTGATCCATTATAAGCATGACACCTTTTATTTAAAATTAAAGAAAGATTCTCTCTGCCAGGATTTTCTACTTCTTTCTATTTCTACTATTTCTTATATCTCTTTGCCCTTGAACTAAGAAAGCATAACCATCCATTCATATATAATATCAACCAGACGATAGGTAGTATGTATAGAGTGCACATGAATACCCAACACTGCTGGAGGTGATTCGCGTGCATTGTATCATGAGACCTTCATAAGTCTATGAGGTCTTATTATTATCCCCACCTTATTGATGGGAAAACTGAGGCACAGAGAATGTGAGGGACTTGTTCCAGATCATGTAGCTAGTAAGCAAAGGGCTAGGACTGAAACCCTACAGGGTATGCCCCTTACCACTGTGTCTCATTGCCTCCAAACTGGCCATCCAGAGTATGGCCACAGTGCTATGCCCCACAAAATATAATCATCCATGTGGCTTGACTGATCATCTAACAATAACCTTACTGGTTATCTTATACAGAGTTTAACTTTTCTCTATTCTAACCTCTTTCTAAATATGTTATTTTCCTATCATTGAAAAGTGACCACTGTCATAAACACAAAGCATGAGAGTTACTTGTGTCTGATTTTCTTCTTGCCCACAGGTTTAGTGGTGACACTATCATGATCAGATGCACAGTCAAAAGAAAGATTGGGCCCCTAATATATGAGTTTGAACTGTAAAGTAATTGAATCAACGTTTTAACACACCTTAAATTGAGTTCTATTCCATTGAGTTTTGTCACAGCTTGATGGGATGTACTTATCATTAAGATGCCTCCAGTATTCTTAAGGAATTTCCTTTAAAACTGAAGCACACGTCTTTGTTTTTCTTTTTAATTATCCCTGTTAGTTAATAGTTAAGCATTGAAGGAAGGGGGTTAATTTGGGGAAGAAGCCAAAATTTATTTAAACAAAAATATGGAAGAAGACTATTTTAGTATTTTAGTGGAAAGGAAGACGGAAGGAAGGGAGGGAAGGAGGGAGGAAGAAAGAAGGAGAAAGAAAAGGAGAGAGAAATGGAGACTCTCTATGTGGTTATAGAATATTTTGAGTGCTATTGAGTTGTAAGCATTAGAATACATGTGTAACCTCCAAAGATGACAGCTATAAAGGCAGCATTTATTTTGTTTTTTACTTATAGACACTGTGTCAAAATCCTAAACTTCTGGATCTCCATGGAGGATAACAGGATGGTGAAGAAAAGTTTGTTGGAATTTGGAATTCCATTCAAACCTAAGCTTGTGTCCCTCTTAGTTGATTTCCTAAGCAGCCAAATTCCCCATTTCTGCATACTGTTCCTCCTGGGACCCACTGCTCTGGGATTTGGGGCTGAAATCCAATTACAACTGTGGAGAGAGAATAGTTTTTAATAATAATGGAATCTTACTGTTATTATTCAAAGTTTACATCATCCTGGAACCAAAACGTTTTGTTGGTTACATAAGGCCTTCCATAAACCTGCATTATCTATCATTCTATTCCTAGATTCAAATAGAAAAAGTACCCACTTTTCTTTCAAGTTTATTTCTCACCTGCCTCAGCTAAGTCACCTCCTGAGCTCTATCCTTCACCATCCTCCTCTTTAGTCTCAGGAAAGAACTCATCAGATTGTGTTGTTCATGACAGAGTCAACATTACTAATTCTTCCTGAGCATTTCCAAACTGTGGCTTGTCTCCAAAGCCAGAAATGCATAATAATGTGATTTCTGTAGTTTCCTACATGATCCAATTTCAGGCATTTGGAGTATTCACATTTTATATCATTAAGAGGTCTTGTTAAACTTCTTTGTAATTAAAATAGCCCCTAAAATTATTTGTATGGTCAGTAATAGATAAATTATGTGGTCAATTAATGGTATTATAAACATGTGCTTATGTAACCTCCAGACCCAGAAATCTATCATAAATAAATAAAGCAGAATTGAAATCCTGTGAGAACAAATTACATGACTCCAGTTTCCCTGAGGAAACAGCTGTACTGAATCAGGTGGATTGATGAAGGCCAACTACACTTGGCCCTAAGAGTTGGCCTTAATTAGCATCCATGACTCTCACTAAAATTTACAAGGATCAACTTTCCGTGGACATAATGGTCCCTGCCTTTTTGTTATCTCATATCATGCTCATTGGCATCCACAAAGCACTTTAATATGTTCAGGATCTGTGTGTACAACCTTGATAGCATCTTATTCCTAAGGCTTTTTAGGTTTGTATGATATTTTCTCAGATATACTGAACAGATTTCCATGAAACTCCTGGATTATTAAATGAGAATTTTCCTTGCTAGCTAGAGGTAATTTGAGTAAAATCCAACAGTAGAAAATTCTTATGTGTATTTTCACAGGCATTTATAGCAGATGCCAATTGCTAAAGGCAAAGTAATTTTATTTAGCAGAAATAGCCATTAGGGTCAGGTTTTTCAGAGCATCACATCACCTGAAATTTTATATGCATCTAAGCTCTGTGAAGTTTACATGGAAAGAACATCTCTGCAGACAGCTTCAGGAGATGCACAGGGAATCCATGAACCACAATAGTTGTGTTCTTTCCACTAATTGCCCCAACCCGGAAATTGCCACAGGGTGCTCAAGAGATTGGCGAGATCATTTGACAATCTGTAGATGGAAGTGAAAGCAAATTTTATAGAAACCAGTAGAAGTTATTCAGATTATTAAAATATATTAGGAATAACATTGACTTTGCCAGATAACTCAGAATTTAGTCATTATTAAGTTAATTGTTCTAAGGAAGTTAAAGATTTTCTGGTTTGAAAGGAAGTGGCAGTGACTCAAACTGTGCCAAATGGGTCAACATTTAATAGTCATATCTCATTTACTTATGCATTTGGAGCCACTTTTGATATCTATTTAACCTGAGTAAATGCCTCAGTGGTTGAGCATTGACCTATGAACCAGGAGGTCATGCTTTGATTCCTGGTCAAGGTACATGCCCTGGTTGTGGGCTCAATTACCAGGAATAGGCATGCAGGAGGCAGCTGATCAATGATTCTCATTATGGAATTTTCTATCTCTCTCTCCCTCTCCCTCCCTCTCTAAAATCAATTTTAAAAATTACAAAAAAGAATAAGATTAGCCATAGAATATTTCTTATTCTGACTAGATCTGAACATAGCTGTTAATTTTGATAAAATTATATTGCAAAAACCATAGAAAAACTTGAAAATATATTTAAATGAAAAATAAGGCATCAAAGCATAACTGCTCTTAATATATTGGTATATACTCAAGCATCTTGGTATGCATATAAGAATGCATATATAAGTATATATGCATTACAATATATAAATTATACAACTATAAAAATAATAGGTAACTAAATATATAATATATAATATGACATAATGAAGCTTTTATTTTTCTTAAATACTGGGCATGGAGCCTGCAACCCGGGCATGTACCCTGACCAGGAATCGAACCAGTGACCTCAATGTTCAATCCACTGAGCCACACTGGCTGAGCAATAAAGCTTTTAAATAAAAACTATATTCTACAACAATACAACTCACTATTTTTCATTCTAGCTTCTGATCTGTATTCATATTTTTACTTAATTGTAATCATAAAATTCATACCTCAATAACTACTTTAATAAAAATAATTATAACCACATTTCTGTTGCTTAAGGCACAATTTTTTAATACACATAAATCTCAAAGTCATCCAAGAAGTGAAAAGCCATGGCATTTACATCAGAGGTGTTTTAGCCTTTTGGGTGACAACTCAGTAGACTTATTTAAAAAAAGCAATAACGTAAAAAATTCCAAACATCTTACTTCCATATGGGAAGCAGCTGTTCTTTCTCGTGGTGGTGAAGGGAGTTTTGCATGCTCTCTGCTCTATCTGGCCTGCGGGGGCCCTGGTCAGTAAGATCTCACTCCCACTCAGATGCATCTTTGAGTCGGTGATGATACAGATAACATTGATTGTAATTTATTCTGTGATACGTACTGTGCTATGCATTTTATAGTCATTATCTTATTTAATTCTCCGACTGCCATTTTAAAGGTGAAGGGTCTCAGACATAGAACAGTCACGTATCTTACCCAGGGTCACACAAGTAATGAGTGGCAGAGCCAGGATTTTCATCTGCTGTTGCCAGAGCCCTTGATCACCAGTATGAGGTTATCCTGATAGCTACATTCCACTATTGATTGGGGGATTCATAATTGGATGTCTTTTGCTGAAACCCTCCATATCCTATCAATTGTCATCACTTCTTGGGGTAAATACTTCTGGCTTTCAGAAGATAGGCTCGCCTTGGAAAATCTATCATCCAACTCACTGGAAAGTTCCGGACACACCGTTCCTTTTCTAACATATCCTCCTCATTTCTTGGCTCAGAACCTTGGATGAATTTCCTATCCAGAATCAATCATTACCTATTTCTACTTTATTTCTTTCCTCCAGAGCTGTAAGCTTTATGCTTAACCCCAAAATCAACCTGCATCTAGTTCTGTTATCTTCAGATTTTTATCCATTTGAGACATTTGAAAGATCCCCTGGAATTACTAAAGCATTTCAACTCAAAAGTCTTCCATATAGTGTTCCAGTTGCTCAGGTCAAAATTTTTGGAATCAAACCTGAATCTTCTTTTCCTCTCGTACCCTACATCCAAAACATCAGCAAACCCTATAGATTTTACTTTCAATGTAATTTCAGGGCACAGTATTTTAGGATGTAACCACTTCTTGCTTTTCTTCATTGCCATGACCCCGATCCAAGTCCCTAGCATGCCTTTCCTCTTCCCTTGCCTCCCTATTCTCTGATCCACAAGAGGTCAGCGAACCCTATAGATTTTAGTTCTGTCAAATTGGGTCACCCTTCTGCTCAAAGCTTTCTAATGGCTTCCCATTTCAGAGCAAAAGCCAGACACCCATAAGGCCCTTCATGCTCTGTTCCCCACTTCCTCAGCACCCTATCAATCTCCCTCCGTTCTGTGTGTCTATCCAAACTGGCCACCTAGACTTTCTCAAATAAACCAATCACCTTTATACCTCATGGGCTTTGCAGTTGTTTTGCTCTGTACCTGGGACATTTTTCTGACCAATAAGAGACATGACAATTCTTCATCTTATTGCACATCTTTGCTTATAAGTCATTTTTTCAAAGAGGTCATTTCTGCTCACTCTATATAAAATAGCAACTCTCAACCTCAGTGTTTTTTATTCTGCCTTTCTTTGTTTTATCTCCAGCCATGTTACCCAAACCTGACCTATAATTATTTATTTCTTTAATTGCATATTGACCTTGCTACCAGAATACAATCTCAATAAGGACTGACTCTGCTGTGTTTACTGCTATATTGTCAGCTTAACATAGAGTCTACCACATAGCAAATATATGTTGAATGCATGAATGGAATTCACTTCACTTTTGGGGGTATCACTGGTTTATTATGACATTTGTACTTTGGAAGTAGGGTGCTTAATAATGCAAGTCATTTTAAAAATAGTACATAAGTATTTTTGAGGTTTCTTCCATGTTCTACCCATAACTCTTCTTAAGAAAACTGTGATAGCTTTTAAAGCTATTATGACAAGGACAAAATTCATTTTCCCCAAAGAGGGTCAAAATCTACTTGTTGTTTTATGGAACATTGCTACTTTCTCCTGAGACACATTTAATAAAAGCCACCAGGCAGAACAGAAAATGTCAAATAATTATGGATATCTTCACAAATTGAAAATTGATTAGAATTAAATATTCACCAGCCAGGTTGGCGTCTAATGATTATCATTTAGAAGATGAAACTAAGATCAAATGTGTTTTTTTAAGTACCCATATAAAAGATGACTTAAACCAAATACCAGCTAATATAAAAAGAAAGGAAGAGACATGGACTAATTGAAGGAAAACGATTTTTTTTTCTTTTTCGTGGTTTATTGTGACCAGGGCTGAACTGATCTATTTACAGTTTCCAGGGAAAGAAAATATTTTTTCTGACTTCAGCTGAAGAGAGATCCTGACAGAGCTTTCCTGCTCCCCATCTCCCGTGTCATCCGTGTTTGCTGGGAGAGGAATCTGGTGGTTTTCCAGCTAAGTGGTTACAGCTGTTTCCACAGCATCAGTCAGATGGAGTTTCTGCTCATGTTGACTTTGGCTGAAGTCTTCCCCTGGAGCCCAGCAGCATAAGAGCATTGGCTCTGAGGCCTGGAGCTCTGCACAAACATTCCAGTTTCTGAGTTCTTAACATTCACATTTGATGGATTCTTCTCTTAATTTCTCCTGGAGGGAAGTCAAAGACACTGGAGAGTCCCCTTTGCCCTGTGACAACCATGGTACCCCCCGCCCCTGAACCCTTTTCCTTCTCTCTATATAGCTGAAAACCTGAAAAAATAATAACATGTACAAACGATGCCAATCGACGAAAATATGCATTCTTTTAGATATGTTTCAACACATTTTGACAGTTTTCTGAAATACCAGACTCCTTTGAAGACTTTAAAAATAAAAGGAGAAAAAGAGGCTGTAAGGTAAACCTTGAAACATTTGTGTCAAAAGGAACTATGAGAAAAATTGAAATGTAGTTATAGAGTTAATTAAGGGGGTCAGCACTTATTAATGCTATTTTGAT
This sequence comes from Myotis brandtii, assembly GCF_000412655.1. Taxonomy (NCBI): domain Eukaryota; kingdom Metazoa; phylum Chordata; class Mammalia; order Chiroptera; family Vespertilionidae; genus Myotis; species Myotis brandtii. The sequence continues at coordinate 5,038,935 of NW_005371219.1, forward strand.
AGCCTTTCAAAAATAGAAAATCTAATGCTTACTTTTGGTTAAAATAGTTTTATGTGGATCCTCACATTAATTCTAAGAGGCAAAATTAAGAATTGATTGTTCAGAACCTGAAAGATTGAACACAAAATGTTATAATAAAATGGCAATAGGAAATGGTCCATTGTTGTTAACTTCCCAGCATCAAATGAGTCCACACTCATAATGGACAAAACTTGTCTGCATTTGGATAGCAGTAGAGGAATACGGCTTTGGTTTCTACCAAGGGATTGCAATTGTGAATAAAAGAGAACATTCTGACAAAGGTTATGAAAATGATAATTTGGATGACAAAAGAGACCTTTAAATCTTTTGGCTGGCAAGTTCTGAAAGCCTGCTTTTAAACTTATTTTAATCTGCCAGTATAGTCAAAGTAGGCATTAAAGTGGCATTAAATGACATTTCAAAGTTCCATAAGTTCATTACAATGGTATTTACTAGTATGTAATGCTACACTAAGGCATAAAATGGTAAATGCATGGTCTATTTATTTTACACACACACACACAAACACACACACACACACACACACACACACACACACACACACACTGAGGCAAATTTTACATATCACTACAGTATTGTATATGTCCTTAGAAACTCTATGAGAGCATAGCCCTTGCTTTTTATACTGATTCATTAGATGAAGTGCATAACAATAACCATGTTTATAGTGTTATTTGCAACATTGTTGTAAGGGTAAACAAATGAAATACACACTGTTCCTGTAGTTGAGGGCAATTTGAAAGCATGGAGGATCAAAAACTCTCCCTTTGATGATACAATGTGAAGTGTCAGAGACTCTGGAGGTAGGTTGTCTGGGCTTCAGTCCTATCTCAGTCCCTTGCTAGCTATTTTATCCAAGGCCAATTATTTATGTTCTATGCCTCAGTTCTTTTCATTTGTAAAGTGAGACTAACAAAGGCACTGAATCCATACACTTTTTTAATGATTTTTTTCTTTATTGATTAAGGTATTACATGTGTGTCCTTATCCCCCCATTGCCCCTCCACCTCCCACTCATGCCCTCACCCCCCTGGTGTCTGTGTCCATTGGTTAGGCTTATATGCACGCATACAAGTCCTTTGGTTGATCTCTTCTCCTTACCCCCACCCTCCCCTACCTTCCCTCTGAGGTTTGACGGTCTGATCGATGCTTCTCTGTCTCTGGATCTGTTTTTATTCATCAGTTTATGTTGTTCATTATATTCCACAAATGAGTGAGATGATGTGATATTTATCTTTCTCTGACTGGCTTATTTTGCTTAGCATAATGCTCTCCAGTTCCATCCATGCTGTTGCAAATGGTAAGAATTCCTTCTTTTTTACCACAGAGTAGTATTCCATTTGTGTAGATGTACCACAGTTTTCTAATCCATTCATCTACTGATGGGCACTTAGGCTGTTTCCAAATCTTAGCTATGGTAAATTGTGCCGCTATGAACATATGGGTGCATATATCCTTTCTGATTGGTGTTTCTAGTTTCTTGTGAAGTGTCAGAGACTCTGGTGATAACAATGGAAATATGGTCTCCCTTGCAGTGGGCTTTCTTGTTGTTTTGTTGATGGATTCTTGGGATATATTCCTAGAAGTGGGATCACTGGGTCAAATGGGTCAAGTTCCATTTTTAGTTTTTTGAGGAAACTCCATACTGTTCTCCACAGTGGCTGCACCAGTCTGCATTCCCACCAGCAGTGCACGAGGGATCCTTTTTCTCCACATCCTCTCCAGCACTTGTCCTTTGTTGATTTGTTGATGATAGCCATTCTGACAGGTGTGA
>NW_005371219.1:5041254-5049052 GCF_000412655.1 Myotis brandtii
TCTGTTCTTGTGCCAGTACCAGGCAGTTTTGAGAACAGTGTCTTTGTAATACAGCTTGATATCTGGTATTGAGATCCCTCCTACTTTGTTCTTCTTTCTCAGGATTGCTACAGCTATTCTGAATTCATACACTTACAAGGATTTAATACGTGTTCAATTTAAGGTGCTTATATAGCATCAGCATATAATCAAAATCCACTCTCAGTTTTAAAAAATTATGATTTTGTCATTTTTTTATTCTAATAATGCAACTAACTATTGATTTTTATTTTAAAGAAATGGCATCTGTGTGTGTGTGTGTGTGTGTGTGTGTGTGTGTGTATTCTGTGTTTTATTTTGTCATGATCCCAATTTTCTTCTTTCCACCAAAGTTTGCAGTGATATTCTTTCCCAAAGACGCATTCTGGCTCCTTTAAATTAGTCAGTGTTATGTTGCAGAAGTCTGTCATGGGAAAGGACTCAGTTACTTTTGCCATTTTCTCAGGGGAACCTTTTAAAACAATTTCTTCAGCAGCATATACCTGTAACTCTCATAATCTCAGGCCTTGATGAAACACTTTATTTTGTAGGTTATGGTTAGAGGGAGAAAATTATTAGCTCTGTAAGATAAATATGAGCTCCATTAAATTCTGATACCTTGTTTAACATTACTCATGTGTTGATCTTATGTTCTGCTTTTGTCCAAATAAGGTGCAATAGTATCAATATCAATTTCCAAACAATGGACTGAATATGCTTTTCTGGTGATGAAATCTGATGTACAATATTTAAGTGATATGTGCTTTTATTTTCTCATGAGAAACTGAATATTAATTATGCTGTACATTTGTTCTTAGCATATATGAAAGTTTTGAGCCAAATGTGTTACAGCTTATGAATGCCATATAAATATTCCAGAAGTTGTTGAGCTCAAATGAATCCTACATCCAACTGTAGAAATTTTTCAGAAATTATTTAAATTTTATATATAGTTGTACTTTTTAAATCTAGCCACTGTGCTGAATGTCCTCTATAACATTATGCCTGTAGTCATCCTATCTAATAATAGACAAACATGGTAATTGACCATACCTTCGCTACGCCTCCCATTGGCTAATCAGCAAGATATGCAAATTAACCCAACCAAGATGGCGGCTGGCAGCCACGCAGCTGAAGCAAGCAGGAGGCTTGCTTGCTCCAGTGATGGAGGAAGCCAAGGTTCCCCGCCTGCCGCGGCCCGGCTCTGAGCTCCGAAAGCAATAAAGTTTCAATTATAGAGGCTAAACAAAACCCAGATACCTCCTTTCAGCAGGCTGTGGCCACACAGCAGGAGCTGGCTCTCAGCTCCAGTGACAGCAACAAAGTTTCAATTATAGAAGGTAAATAAATCCCAGAATAAAAAGAAAAAAAGAAAAAAAGGAGAGGGTGGGAGCTTCAGTCGCCAGCCAGCCTGAAAACAGCCCTCAGCCCCTCACCCAGACTGGCCAGGCACCCCAGGGGGGACCCCCACCCTGATCCGGGACACCCTTCAGGGCAAACCAGCCGGCCCCCACCCGTGCACCACGCCTCTGTCCTATATAGTAAAAGGGTAATATGCAAACTGACCCTAACAGCAGAAAGACTGGGAATGACTGGTCACTATGACACACACTGACCACCAGGGGGCAGACGCTCAATGCAGGAGCTGCCCTCTGGTGGTCAGTGCGCTCCCACATGGGGGAGCTCTGCTCAGCCACAAGCCAGGATGATGGCTGCCAGTACAGCGGTGGTGGTGGGAGCCTCTCCTGCCTCCTCAGCAGCACTAAGGATGTCTGACTGCAGCTTAGGTCTGCTCCCCGCTGGCAAGTGGACATCCCCCGAGGGCTCCCGGGCTGCCAGAGGTATGTCTGACTGCCAGCTTAGGCCCAATCCCCCAGGGCGCAGGCCTAAGCCAGCAGGTGGTCATCCCCTCAGGGGTCCCAGACTGCGAGAGGGCACAAGCCGGGCTGAGGACCCTCCCCCCCCCCGACTGCACAAATTTTTGTGCACCGGGCCTCTAGTCGAATATAAGCCTGAATATTTAAGTGATGATACTTTCTGAAAAAGTCCTGGGCTTTGTTGCATATATGTTTATTTATTTGTAGCATTATTCTAAAGGTAACCAAATAAAAAAAATATGTTGTTAATATGATTGTGGTTATTTATACCCCACCTTCTATTTCAGGACATTTTTAAAATATATAAGATCAAAAAGTCAATTGTGACAGCATAGTGTGACACCTAAGGGAATATATATACTGGGTAAATGAAATTTAGGAGAAATAAAGAAAAATTAAGAGTAAACCCAGAAAATAAATACAGGCTATATTTGGGTCAGATATTCAAGTATTAACATAGATTTTAAAATAACTGACAAAATAGATAATATATGTATATCATATTGTAAGATGGAGAATTTCATCCAAAATAGAATATATTAAAAAAATGATAATTCTGGAACTGAAAATATCTATATTTGAAATTATTAAATCAATAAATATGTATAATAGATACAAAACTTCAAAGAAAAAATTTTTTTAAAAGGTAGGTCATTAGAAATCATCCAGACTCCAGCATGTAGACAAGAAAAAATATAAAACAGAGCAGAGTACAACAGGCATGTGGAGCACAGTGAAAGTAAAAAGGTATAACAAATAAGCTATTGGAAGTAGAAGAAGAAAAGATACAAAATATAGAAAAGCAAAATTTGAGGATCATATGGATGAAAATTTTCTTAAGTTTCAAGCCAAAGATTCAAGTGGCTCTGAGTCTCAAGCATAAATCCACAGCTAAGCACATATTGTCAAGTTGATAAAGACCAAAGATAATGAGAAATTTCTTAAATTTAATATCCTCCCACAAAGGACCAAAAATATTAATAGTTGAGTTTTCAAAAGAAATGACACAAGCCAGAAAACAATGGAATATTGGAAGAAAATTACAACCAACCCAACCAAAAGATGCATACTAAGGAAAATATTAAGAGAAGTCTTCAGATTAAAGAAAGCAATCTCTGTTGAAATCACAGAGAAATAAAAAAGAAAAAATCCTTGGTAAAGGTAAATGTGTGCATAAAACTTAATAAACATTTATGTTAAAAAGTAACAATAGTGTCTTTTGACATTGAAAATGTATGTATAATTCAAATGCATGGCAATGAGCATAAAAAGTTGGAAGGATAAATGGGCCTAAAGGGGTTTTAGTTTCTTAAATTATCTTGAAAAATGTTAAAGTAATAATTTATAGTTGACTCTTTAGACCAAATAATTAAATGATAAATGTTGATGTATTTATTCTTTAATTAGTGTTAATTATTTAATTTAGTATTAAGAGGGTAAACACTACAGGAAATAAAGTACAGTTATAAAACCTAAAAGAAGACAGAGATGAAAAAATTAAAATGCATGATTAATCCAAAAATAAGTAATAAAGAGCAAAAAAGAAACAAAGAAGAGATGGAAAAAATAAATGAATGGTGAGATTGGGATACCCAAATATACTAGTACTTCTATTAATATAAAGTAATGCTACAATTAAATAAGGGCTCAATATCGATCCCAATTAATTTTATCTAATTTGTTTTAATATCATTCAACCTTATGAAGGACATTTTGAAATTAGATTCTGTAAATGAAGTTATTAAGCATCTTGTCCAATTTTCCCAACTTATGAATTTCTAATAAAATGCTGGATATAATGTAAGGACTCTTTTTTTAAGGACTATAATCTTTCAGCAGATCTGCAAAGATTAAGCGGCAACTTTAGAGTTCTTATCTCTGAGGATGGAAAAATGAAACTGGGTTGATGAATATAGGGATTTTCAATTGTAAATTTTGCAAGAGAGGGAAAGGGTGAGCTCCATCAAATGTGCAAAGTATTTGTGTGTGTGTGTGTGTGTGTATGTGCAAAGTATTAACATTTCCTTAATCCATGTAGTGAGCACATGGACTTTTTTACAATAAAATTCTTTAAGCTTATATTTTAAATATGCAATGATGTAAATAGGGGAGATGGAGCAGCATTATCATATGTTGACTCATTTTATAAGATTCAATTGTTAATTACTCCAAAGTATTTTGTGGCAACTTTCATCCTAAAATTATTTTGGAGAAATTTGTTTTACCATAGGACTTACCTGTCTAAAAGTGAATTGTTTCTTCATTGCTTATCAGAGCTGAGTCAAAGATAACTATAGGCACCCATCAAATACCTGCAATTATTTCTAAGATAGAAGAATTAGAGATGACAGAAAATGCCAAGTAATGAATAATAAACTTAAATGATAGAAAATTTAGACCAAAATTTTTCCTTCACATCTGGTTTCTGAGCAATGTTGGTTTGCATAGTATTGCAATTGTATTAATCTTTCTTTCCTTGCTGCTTAAGTAATCTCTGTTTCCTTTTAATGGCTTTAAATATGTATTTCTGAAAAGGCAGAAATAAGTAATTGTTAATTTAATCACATTGCTGTCAATCTGCCAATCAGCCTGGTCAGAAACTGATGTAGAAGAAGAAAGAGAAATTGAGACAAGTATTAGAAACACCATGCTATCTTTTAGATTAATAATTATAATATAATCAATTTGAAAAATTGAGTGTTAGAGGAAAAGTGCTTTAAAATTAAAAAACACAGAAATGTCTTCAAGTCTTTCTTGGTATTAGAGAAGTCTATTTTAGAAGGCATTTTCTGATGGGGTCACACTAGATCATCTAATATGAAAAGACTCCGAGGGTAGGTTTTTGTACTACTTAGCTATAGAGCCATGAAAGAATATTTTATTCCCCAGGCAAAGTCAGTCTATTGGAAAACTTCAAACTCAATTTTTTTTAGGATAAATTGCACTTTGAACTGGAAGGAACCCTAAACCTTAATGCAATTTAACCACCACACTCCAATGATGAGGAAACTGAGGCACCCTTGAGTTAGGGTGTTGATCAAAATAATTAAGAGTTGAGGGCAGAGCCACGAGTAAACTCATTTATAATCTATAATTTGACCTTTTTGCTTTTTAAGTTTACTCCATTTAATAGATGTTGCCGTTAAAAATATTTAGCTCTTCTTTGCTTTAGAAATGCTTCTTGGAACTCTCGATGGGGATTTCTATGCAACTTACCTCTGGGTTCTCAATGCAACCAGCTGACTGTGTATGAGATCACTGACACTTTTTAGTGCAGGTGCCTTTGAACATGCTCAGATTCCAGGCCAACTGCCAAATTGCCTGGGCCCACAGAGGCCCTGAAAACCACCTGGTTGATCTTGAAGACCTGTCCAAATTTGTGTCCCTTCTTTCGTAAGAAAGTCACTTGACCATCTGAGTTCTGAAGAATTCCGTTAAGTATGGTGAAGAACAAACATCTTTTCTAAGCTGATCACTATTTATATCTTCTTGTTTCCATTCCTTTCTCCATTCTTAAATAATATTAAGAACTGCCAGTTTACTGTTCTGACAATCAAAAGAAGTCACACAAATAGGTTGCTAAATCAGTCTAGAATTTTTTTCTGGATGTCTGCCACATTCCAAGTGGTGTGCTGAATGTATCTGGAAGTATCATGAATACAGGAGAAACTGGACAGCCAGGTCCTCCCCCAAGCTATTTTGACTCAGAACCCATTGTTGCTGATCCTTGTCTGATGTAGATAATCGGTACATCTTTCATTCCCAAATCATCATACTTGAAGACAGTGATCCAGTACACTTAGTTATTGCAAATACTTGGAATTTAGCCCAGATCATATTGACAAAGGAAGACCCCTATTTAGTCTTTATTCGGAGTCTGTCTTGTGATCTAATGGAGAGCCCTGACAGGGTTCAGGTCACTTCTCCTGCTGCCATCAACATCACTCACTGCAGCAACTCCTGCTGCCCTTCCAGAAATCACCTCAGTTCCAAGCTGAGGTCAAAGTAAAAGAGGTTGACTTCCAGGAGAGAGAAATCAATGAGGTGAGGATCCAAAGGAAAAACAGCTACCATTTTTGTAAGACTAGCAAGGGGGTAGAAGAGTAATTTTTTTGTCATATTTACCTTATTGTTTATTGAAACAGTAAAGGATTTTTTTCACCTTTGTGGCAAGCATCTGTTGAACAACTGTTACAAAATTTGACCTATATGTATTTAAAAATTATCATGTTAGCTCAAGCAGTGATACCTATTTGTCCCTGTTTTAAACAAGAGAAGGTTTCTAGTGCTGAATAAGGAGGAGATTGGTTTCTATACTAAATTAAATCAGGGAAAACAAGAGTTCAGAGTCAACTATTACCATTTGTGTATTCTTCAACAAACATGTAGAGCCCGTTGGTAAAACTATTTAAAAAACAGAATTTGATGAAACATAAACTATTATCTTTCTTATTTAAATTTTTGCATCTAAAATATTACTAATAAGAGCTATTAAGCTGCTTAATACATATTCTGTTTAATACATATTGAACACAGGAATACATTTTCTTAGAAAACCATTTTGTTTCCATATGGACCTGAGACTTAATTACTAGAACATCAAAATAGATCTGAGAAATACCATAGCAAGTGCTCTGATCTCAAATGAGTATAATAATTAACTTTAAAAAATTAAATACAGTATAAGAATAAGATAGGGTTCTGAAAACTGTAAAAATATCCCAGAAATATTATGAATTTAGAATTTGAATCAAGAATGATTCTTCAAACATTAGAAAAAGAAATGTAATATGGTAGTTCTTCAATGAAAAATTGAGCAATGATTACTATTCATAAAAGTTTTTTTTTAACTTTCTCCAAAACCTGTAGAATAAAAACTGGCTTTAAATGGATTTAATGGAAAAACAGATAACAGATAGTTCAAGTCCTCAAGCCTTTCAGAATTGGGTGTCAATTTGCTCACTCTAATTTTTGGGGGTTTGGAGAATGGAACTGTGTTGCATGAAGCTTTGAGGAATCAGAATGGACTGGGCCTAAAGGACATACTACTTAAAGTTAAAATATTCCTTAGAATGGCTAAGCCAAGGTTTTCACCTTTTGACCATGATCTCTCTCAACCAGATAACAAAACACCTTCCTTCCAGATAAAACAAAGGTTTAAAAAATGAACCTGATTGAGGAGCAAGGAGCGTGATGAGGAAGGCGTACAGGCAGTGCAGCATGTCACTGGGTAAGAGGGGCTGATATCTGCTGGTTTTGTGACCATTGACCAGTTACTGTCCCTGTCTATTTCTCATCTGTAATACAATGATCATAATAACAGTAATATTGAAGCAGTTTGAGAATTAAAGGAGAAAATAAGTAAAACACTTAGCATGTTAGTACTAAAATAACTGGAAGCAAATAAGAAAACTGAGTGATTCAGCAGAGCATGGAGAGAGGGATCAGTGAAGAGTGATCTGGGCATAAGCATGTAGTAAATATCTTTATCTATAACTAGCGGCCTGGTGCACAAAATTTGTGCACAGGTAGGGTCCCTAGGCCTGGCCAGTGATCAGGGCCGATCTATGGGGCGACCAGAAGGGCGATAAGGGCCCCCGCTCGCACCCGCCTTGGCCTGGCGCCACCTGCTCACCTGCTTCACCACCCTGCCATGGCCCCCCTCTCTTCAGGACCCATCGGGACTGGCAATGCCTCTACTGCAGCCTGCTACCAGCACCGCATCACCAATGCCTGCCATGTTCTGCACTGCCCCCTGGTGGTCAGCACACATCTAACTCCCAGTCGATCAAACTCCCGCCTATGGGGACAATTTGCATATTAGCCTTTTTATTATATAGTACTAGAGGCCCGGTGCACAAAAATTTGTGCACTCGGGGGGGAAGGGGGGGGGCCTCAGCCCA
>NW_005371219.1:5049734-5056541 GCF_000412655.1 Myotis brandtii
TGAGGGGATGATGGCTGTTTGCAGCTGGTCACACCCCCTTCAGGGTGGGGGTCCCCACTGGGGTGCCTGGCCAGCCTGGGTGAGGGGATGATGGCTGTTTGCAGCTGGTCACACCCCCTTCAGGGTGGGGGTCCGCACTGGGGTGCCTGGCCAGTCTGGGTGAGGGGCAGAGGGCCGTTTTCAGGCTGGCGGGTGACTGAAGCTCCCAACCTTTCCTTTTTTTCTTTTTTTTTTTATTCTGGGCCAGCTTTAGCTCTGAGGCTTGGCTCCAGCTCTGAGGCCTTGGCTGCTGAAAGCAGGTATCTGGTTTGTTTGGGTTCTATAATTGTAACACTGTTGCGGACCTGCTCACTCCAGCTCTGAAATCCCGGCTGGCTGAAAGCAGGGATCTGCGTTTGTTCTATAATTGAAACAATGTTGCGGTCCTGCTGGCTGAAGCCCGGCTGGCTGAAAGCAGGTTTCTGGGGTTTTGTTTAGCTTCTATATTTGTAACATTGTTTCTTAAACTGCAAGCTCAGAGGCCGGCAGCAGCAGGCAGGGAACCTTGGCTTCCACCGTCACTGAAGCAAGCAAGCCTCCTGTTCGCTTCAAGCTGCCTGGCTGCCGGCCGCCATCTTGCATATTGCCCTGATTAGCAAATGGGAAAGGTAGCGGAGGTACGGCTAATTACCATGTTTCTCTTTTATTAGATAGGATATGCTAGAGGAAGAGCACCCTTGGGGAGGGGTTTGGGAACAAGAAACCAGATCCTGCTGTTATGTGGGAAGATAGTCTCAGCAAACAATTCTAGAAGGATAGAGAACTTGTTGATAACCAGTAAGGAGATAGTTTATTTATCAACCAATTTTCTGTTATCTATGTATATAAAAGAGGCCATATAACATCATATAACTTGTTTTTATCCTTTAAGTATATATGAGGGGACTTCTCATTTTAAATAAATATATTTCTATTATCATCAGCATTCTTAATAACTAAATATAACCTCATTGTATATAATTTTCTTTGTCCTCTAACTTTTTAAGCACTTAAGCTATTCACTTTCTTTCTTTTACTGTTTATAAATAATAAATGCCCAGTGCCTCAAGTATTTATTGATTGAATACATTATTTTTAATCCTCACCCGAGGATATTTTTTCCATTAATACCTAGAAAGAGGGGAAGGGAAGGGAGAGGGAGGGAGGAAGGGAGGGAGGGAGGAAGGGGGAGAGAGAGAGAGAGAAAGAAAGAAACATCTACATGCAAGAGACACATTGATTGGTTGCCTCCTGCACACACCCGTAGCAGGGCTAGTGAATCGCATGAGTTATGTGCCTTTGATTAGGAATTGAACCTGTGACTCTTCAGTCAGTCTGTGGGTCCATGCTGGAACCCCTGGGCCAAACTGGCCAGGGCTGATTGAGTACTATTTAATACTACAATAAAAATTCTTTAAATTAATTTTTGTACATTCGTTCAATTATGTATTTATGATAACTCATTAGAGGTGAAATGCTTAGTCAACCAGTATGCACACTTCCTAATTGTAGCAATTGCAACTATTAAAATCCTTTTAGCAATGTGTTCCAAGTTTTAATGTGCAGATGACAGTTAAGTTTAGTAGATTACTTAATTAGGAGACATTTAGAACATCTGGGATAGCTCTGTAACCATGTCTGTAGGAGTTTCTCCTAAAAATTCCGCCTGGGTTATATGTTTAAAGTAAAGTGTCAATTGCTGTTCTTACTGTACACAGTTATGAATATGGCCTGAAGTAGATTCATTTTTGTTTATAGTTTTGGATATGAAATAAATAACCGATGCCTAAATTGAACATAGGTTGAAAGCTAAATTGACTGCATAAAAAGAATTCGTCCTGATGTGCACAAACTGATCTAGTCCTACTGACCCATTGTCATTCTAAGAGTTCCTTTCACTGTACTTTTAAGTTTGCACTGTTTTTTCTTAGAGTCTGTATTTTTCCTACATATGACCTCTATAATAGCCTCAGGAACAGTGCATATTACATAAATTTTTTTAATGCTCATGTGTCTGAAAATGGTTTTTAGATGCACCTTAAGTTTGATTATAGTTTAGCTGGGTATACAACTAAAGTTTCAAAATAACTTTTGCTTTGAACTTAACATATTGCTTTATTATCTTCTCCCATTAAGGCACTGCCAATGCAAAGTCCAATGTTCTTCTCATACTTCTTTCTTTGCAGGTAATCTTTATTTTCTAACTAGAAACTTTAAAGATCTTCTCTTCTTATATTTAGTGGATTTTCGTGAAACCTCATTAGGTGCTATTTAGGTTACTACGTATCAATACAATGTCTTTCTTCATTGTATTGATATTTAGTAACATAAATCTTTCTTCAGTTCTGCTAACTATTCTCCTATTAATTTTTAATTTAATGTTTTATTCTCTTCAATTATCTCTTCTTTCCCTGAATTTCCTATCTGCTGAATATGACACCTCCTATATTGATGTCTCTTAAATTTTTAACCTTTTCTTCTCTATATAGCTTTTTGAGTTGTCTTCTCAGTTTATTTTCCAGCCCTTTGAAAATTGTATTGTCAAGTATCATATTTTTTAATTCTAAGAATTCCTGACCTCATGGATTAGTGCAATAAGTATTTTATTGTATAAGTGCAATATTATCTTCATATTCCTGTGGATATTAATTAGACGTGTTAAGTTTTTTTTTCTGAATTATGTCTCCAACTATCATCCGCTGAATGTCACTCAGAGCTTTGTGTGTAGCTCCTATAGAGTTGGTCAGTAAGCAGCTCTTTTTCCTGAGAGACTAAATGCAGAGAGTTTTGGAGCGGTAACATCTGTAATGGAGACTCACCCAACCTAAAGAGCAACTTCCCAATTTATCTGCCCAGGATGACTTAGTTGTTAAATCTGAGTCAGCACCGTATCCCAATGGTTCTGATTCCAAAGCTGGTATTCTTTCTTTTCTTTTGGCTGAATATGCCAGCAGATGTGATCATGGCCCATTAGTTTTATGACATATTTTAAAATATTTCATATAGGGTATTGGCCCTTTATAGTTACCATAGTCTTTGGTATATAATATAAATTGTATAAAATTATATCATTTTTGAGGGTATGAGTCATATGGTATAATAATACATTTATTTACCTTAAAGAAGTTTCATGTGTGAAAATAGTTTATGTAAGAATTTTTAGTTGAGTAAGCTTTACTGTGCCAAGAATGCTAGGTTTTCCTTAAAATGTCAATGCTTTGAAGTCTAAGGAAAATATTCTACAGCTCTATGGCAGCTATTTTCAGGGAGAGTTATAGCTAGTAGTTTATGGTTATCACAGTAGCCCAGATAATACCATAGCAATGAGGCTTAAGTCCTGTGCAAAACACAAAAGTTACTGTATTTTTATGGAGTCAGTGGGTATTTCTGCTCTACAGTTAAAACCAAGTCAGTTTTCAACTAGTGAAACTCAGATCTATCCTTCCAAAGGTACTTCTCAAATAGGGGTGGGGCCTATTTTCTTACCTACCCAGAGGGGCATTTACCAAAAGTGTGTCAGGCAAGAGAGGAGCCAGGAGGATGCCTGTCTTCTGGAGCCCTTGGCAAGATCTACAATGTCAAGGCCTTCCTGAACAGCCAGAGAATTTTAGGAAGAAATCTGGGAAAAAAAAATTTCTAGTTTAAGTAAAATACACACAAAAAAAGACTTGAAAATAATACACATTCTCATTGCAGCAGTTGATTTTTAAGGACAGGCAATTACAGAGAACGCTGACCCCGTACTTCAGCTACACTGCAATTTCTCCATGAGGACATCTGAGTTTCCTCAAAGAGACAGACGTGCCACAATGCCTCTGGGAAATTTACCCACTAGGGACTTGTCAAACAGATGTGAAGGCCATCCATTCTTTGTATCAGGTGGTAAAACAGAAAAGCCAACAACAGTGATTTACAATGTTATAGCACTCTGACTTCTCAGAAGATGATTAAAGTTTCAGCCTACATGATTTCGTTTGTTTAGTTTTAGCTCAGAAATTTTTCTGTTGCTTTTAAAAAATGTTTTTGTTGATTTTTCAAGAAAGAGGGAGGGAGAGGGATAGAGAAACATTGATGAGAGAAAAACATCATCTATTGGCTGCCTCCTGCATGCCCTCTACTGGGGATAGCACTGGAAACCCTGGCATGTGCCCTGATGGGGAATTGAACTGTGACCTCTTGGTTCCTATTTATATCATATTTTAAAATATTTCATATAGGGTATTGGCCCTTTATAGTTACCATAGCCTTTGGTATATAATATAAATTGTATAAAATTATATCATTTTTGAGGGTATGAGTCATATGGTATAATATGATGCTCAACCACTGAACCACACTGGCTGAGCTAGCCTACTTTTTTAGCTCTTGGTTTCTTGGGAAGATTTGTTGTTGTAAGAGCAAAAACTATATTTTAATAAACACAGGGTAGTACACTGAATAGTGGACTTACGTGGAATCCCTCTGTGGATTTTATTGTAAGAAATACAAAATCAAGAGCAAGAATGCAGACATTTTTAGAAGCGTAGTTGACAAAAGAAAACAGAATACAACATGGAAAACCTTTCTTAAATAATTCAGTAGCTTTAAAAGGTCACAAAAACATTCAGTGAATGTATGGTTGTTCAGATAGGAAATTAAAGGCCTGGAAGGGTTAATCTGTGGTTGGACAATCTCAGTGTGCCTATACTGACCACCCAGGAGATAGAAATTCACTCTACTTGGCAATTGTGAATATGCTCCAATATATGTGCAGATGCCAGATGTGCTGAGATTAGCATCATTAAAACGGGAATGTTTTTGCTGATACATTGAATCTATTCCAGCAGGAATACAGGCACACCCATGGATAAAATGACAGAAGGCTTGGGTAGTGAAGTAATGTCAAAATTTAGGGAAAATTTAGGTGACATCAATTTTGGAAACCTTCAATTACAGATAATAAGTTCCTCCTTTTGTGTTTCTGTAATGCCTTGTGTTGTGTTGTTGCTCAGTAAAGTTCAATAATACCTTGCCAAGAGTGACTCAGTGCCTAGGATCAGGGGAATTTTAATTTGAATGCAACTTCCAACACAACGCAAAAATCCCTCAAGAAGTCAGATTCCATTTGGTCAGTAAAGTTAACACACATTGCTCTACTTTGAGACAAATGTAATAACATTTTATTGAATATTTTACATAATATTTACAGTGGCAAAGTGCTATAAATAATAAGAGCTTCATAATAATAACTACTAACATTTAGAAAGACAATTATATTTGAATTTACCAAAACTATTAGGGTAGAAAGACTTAATTTTGCATTTGCATATGTACTTTCTGCAGCATGTGATTAAAAAAGTATATTTAGTATCATGTCAGTGAGAATAGAATTTAAATTAGTCAGCTTTAGATCATTCTTATAGTAGAGTATGTTTATTAACTTATTGAAAGAATACCTAATCCTATTTCTGTGTTATTCACAGGGACATTCTGTAGCATACCTTGAGCAAAATTCTGATTGTAGAGATGATTACTTGTTTGTATGTTTGTATATACCTTACACAGAAAAACAGGAAGCAAATTCAAACTTAAAGAATGATTTAAAAAAAAATACAGTTCAGGGAACAACCTCTGGTATTTCCCTAGCTCAAACATGCCAATTGGCAAGTACGTTTCACATTACACATCCAAGGGAAAAGTGCTTATCAGCAATACATAGCCTGTGAGTACACCCTGGGCTTTGGCCACTCCCTGAGCAGCCACAGGACTTCTGTGAATCACCAGCGTCCCTCACTGTACTTCCACAGGAGCCTGAACCCTAGAGACAGAAACACAGGCGCTGACTTAATTCCCTTTCCTCATTCTCCATCTTGCTCTCCCATTTTTTATTTTGGATCACTCTGTATTGAGTAATCTTCTTTCTGTCTTTTTGTGAACACTCTTTAAATCCCATTTGGATGGTCAAATACAAATGCTAGACTGCTCAAAAGCCTACTTCCTAAAGTGAGTAAAAGTTATGGGCAGAAAATAAACTTATTAATTACCTTTTCAGTGAGAACTTTAAAAGACATCTTAGTATTTTAAAGAGCAGAGTTAGTCTTATCAAACACCTGAATGCCTGAAGGAATAAAATGAAATAAGCTCAGTGTTCTTTCCAAACTTTCATCTTCCACTGGCAGATATTACTCTGTAATTAAATTTGCTGGACTGCCACAACAGAGTGCCACAGACTGGATGGCTTCCACAATAGATCATTTATTTCCTCATGATTCCAGAGGCCAGAGTGTGAGGTTAACGTGTTGGCATGTTTGGTTTCTCTCGAGACTTCTTTCTCTTCTTGGCTTGCAGATGTCCGTCTTGCTGTCTTCACGTGGCTGTTTCTCTACCTGTGTTTGTATCTGAATCTCCTCTTCTTAGAAGAACACCCATCAGATTGGATGAGGACACCCCATAAGGACCCCGTTTGAACTAAATTACTCTCTAAAGGCCCTATTCTGAAATCTGGGATTAGGTCTTTGACATCAGAATTTTGGGGGGAGGGATATAATTCAATCGATAACACTCTAACAACATACTCCTATTTATTATCTTTGATAATAATTTCCTCATTATGTCATGGTAAATTATTGTTGCTGATATGTTGTTGAAAATTAAGCACAAACGTTTATGATAAAATACTTTTTGTTGTTATGTTGTTAATCCTTACCTGTGGAGAATTTTTCCATTTCTTTTTAGGGAGAGTAGAAGGGGGGGAGGGAGAGAGAGAGAGAGACTGAGGGAAGGGAAGGGAAGGGAAGGGAAGGGAAGGGA
>NW_005371219.1:5056670-5060375 GCF_000412655.1 Myotis brandtii
GAAGAGAAGAGAAGAAGGAAGGAGGGAAGGAAGGAAGGAAGGAAGGAAGGAAGGAAGGAAGGAAGGAAGGAAGGAAGGAAGGAAGGAGGGAAGAAAGGAAGAAAGAAACAAAGAAAGAAAGAAAGATCCATGTGAGACAAACACATTGATTGGTTGCCTCCTGTGTGCCCACCGTGGGCTGGGGATGGAACCTGTAATCCAGATAAGTGCCCTTGACTGGGAATGGAACCCGTGACCCTTAGGTGCGAGAGCCATTGTTCTAACCATTGAACCACACCTGCCAGAGTGATAAATTACTTTTTGTTTTATAAATAAACATTTTGTTTAAAAAATATTAGAAATGTTGCCTTCTTTTTGTTGTCTACATTATTATTTAATCCTGGTTCTTGATCAACATATCTTCCAGAATATAATAAAAGTCAAGTCTAACCTTCAAGTCTTAAGATGTTATTTCTTATATTAAGCATCTAATATTTTCAAATGAGCTTCTATTTTTATTCTTTAAATGACCTTCCAAGGTTTTCGTCATTTGCTTGTGTTTCCTTACACAAAATATCTGTTTGTAATTTAAAATGAAATAGAATTTCATAAGAAAGCATAAAAGGGAGAAGAAGGAAATAGTAGTCTCCAGTCACAGTGGGAGCAAGAGGAAGTGAGATGAAGAATGTAGCTAGAAATGACAAAGAAAGTGCTGCCAGCTGGGGCATCGGACTCATTGAAGGTGTGAGAAGATGGCAGAACAGCAGCTCAGGGCCGCATGTCCACAGCTCCAGCTGACACACTTGCCATTGCAAACTTTTAGCCGATTCATGATGATGACCCTTCAGCATGATGGTAGTGAGGTTAATTTTTAAAAACCAATGAAAGGTGAAATATCCATTTATTCTAAGGTGGTTTTCTGTTAGTGTGGCCATTTAAAAAACCAACAAACAGGGTGGGGCAAAAGCAGGTTTACAGCTGTTCTTATGGAAAATAATTAATAAATAATAATACAGGAATAAACTCTAGGTTTCACATACTTACAATGTCAAGCCCCACTTTTCCCCCACCCTGTATAGTCCCATATTGTCTTGCTCACGTCCATAGTGCAGATAATCATAAATTAAAAACATGTCCAATCTGTGGACTGGGTGTGTTTTTCTCTCATTCTTTACTAAGAAACATTAAAAACATAGACATGTCTTTGATGGTGGATGTTGTTGGGGACTTAGTAAAAAAAGAGTTTTTGTTTCACTAATTAGAGTTGTCATTAGGTGGATGCAATCTGGAGATTATGGAAGATATTGCTAGGGAAGTGTTGATTAGCCCTTTGCTGAACATGTTCTTGAATGGTATTCTGATGGTATCAGTGTCTAAAAAAGGGTATGTGGGCTTTAATGATATTGTTGCTATTTGTTTTTTTCAGCACTTTTTTGCTTGCTAAAAATGCTAGGGTTAAAAAGACAAATCAAACCAAAAGAAAACACTCAAGCACAAAGATTCACTCATGATAGTACTCTAAGTCAGTGCATTAAGTGTATCCATCACCATCACCTTATTACTAAAATCAGATAATAAATTTAAAATAAGAATTCTGTGAAGCTGTAAAGATCAGCTTAAAGAGCAGGAAATTACGACCCAAAACTAACCAGTTAATTGCTCTTAACAGAAAAAAGCAGGAATTGCAGTTTGTTTGATGTTTGTGTATTTTCAAAAACAGAGTAAACTTCATTCATATGTACATGGATGTGGGTTTTGTCTTAGGACTAGTTTTTGCAGTGAAACACATAAATTCGCAGCATCTCTACTTACATATTTTTACAAATTTATTCTTAAAATCAGCCCTGTGTTTTCTATAAGCTAAGGTGACCTTGGTGAGGTTGATGAGTAGTCACAAAGTGTAAAGATGTGGACATTGGTATTTGCTCTGAAAGTGTGTCTATGTCTGTGTGCACATGCACACATGTAATTGAGACATTTAATTTAATGGACAAAATAATATATGTATTTTGAAATTAATTGTTTTTATTACAAATAATAGCTCAAGTAGAGCTTTCAATTACAATTTTATTTACATATAATCCCAACAAAGGAAATTGCTGCCTTGGGTTTTCAGATGGATATCAATTGGTTTGCTAAATTTGCCAAGAAGTTGCCTAACTCCATAGTGCCACCAATGGGTTTCTCAGTGTACCTTTCCCACTGTACTGGCATTTAAATTTGAAACTGGAAACTAGTGAGGTTTTCTGATTCCCTTATTTCTCACTGCAATTAAATGTTCAGTGATTTAAATTTAAATCTCATGACCCTTAGCAATACTAAACAAAGCAAAGTAAATCAAAACTTCACTATTGCTTATTGAGCCTCTGCTCTGCCCAAAGCATTATGGGTAACTCAGCTTGTTAAACAGGGCATATATCCCTAATTTGATTCCTCTTAAGCCTGCTGTTTTCAGAAATGCTCTTCCTGGAGACTGTGTAAGAGTTCTTTCTCTCAGGAGATCTCAACCACTTAGGAGGTAGCTGGTGCAGTGACAACATTCAGTGAAGAGAGTACTATTCTCCATTCTCCTATCTTGGCCCATAAAACAGGAAAGTGCATCATTTAGAAATGGAAAGTAAGCATCCATGATATTTCTTAACCCCCCTCCCCAAAAAAAGAAAACACACACACACAAAAAAAAACCTATCATCACCACCAAAGAAGAGAAATAGCTGACCTGATTTACGGGATTGGGAGAAGGAAATATGCCTGCTCTTCTAAACCCCAGACTCTCATTTCTTCTGCCATTATGTCTTTAGGGAGATTTCTGTAGGCCACCTCACTTTACCCAGCTGCCTGGATCCTTTGAATGTGAGACAGAGTTTATTGATCAGTGTGTCCCTTTGCAGACACACAAATCTCCCTCAAGTAGGTCATCTAAAGTTCTGGGGTGGGGGAGGGGTTAAGAGTAGTTCGGGGATGGGGACAGGACCATCAAAAGATAGAATGTTTCTCCACATCTAAACCAGATCCTCCAGGCCAGTCTTATCAGGAATAAAGTCAATAAATCTATCTGATTTAAAAAATTTGTTTGGAATTTTAGGGGGTAGAGATATGTAATGGTTTTTGTTCCTCAGTATTCATGCAACTAAACATGCATCAACAGAAAAGTTCCTTATATAATCTGTAACTTTTAGCAAAGTTACATGAATGTGATAAGTTCCTGTTAATGCATGACTTAATTAAGTTGATGTTATAATCAGAAATTTATGTTTACTTGTTTCCATTAGATAGGAAAAACGTAATGAGCATTACTTCAGTAGCATTTGAATTCGTCTAATAAAAGCCTAAGCGACCTTAATGGCGGAACGACCAGAACGACCAGTCGCTATCATGCACACTGACCACCAGGGGGCATATGGTCAATGCAGGAGCTGCCCCCTGGTGGTCAGTGCGCTCCCACAGGGGGAGTGCCGCTCAGCCAGAAGCCAGGCTCACAGTTGACAAGCACAGCGGCGGTGACGGGACCCTCTCCCGCCTCTGTGGCAGCGCTAAGGAGCAACGAGCCGAGAAGTAAGGAGCAGCGACCAGGCAGGCGGTAAGGAGCGAGGGGTCCCAGACTGCAAGAGGGCACAGGCTGGGCTGAGGGGCCCCCACCCCAGTGCAAGAATTTAGTGCACCAGACCTCTAGTTTTTAGATATTTGTGTAAGTGTTCCTACTACTCTGCCCTTATCTTGAAAATT
>NW_005371219.1:5060387-5072470 GCF_000412655.1 Myotis brandtii
GCAACCACAGTACTACATATCTTTGCTGCTCAGAAAACAGAAGAGTTTTTAATTGTCAATGTTTGTGAAGAAAATGATCCAGAAAAGTAGATTATTTTAAGAGTAACAAGTTAGAGACTGTCTAAAAAAACAAATGAGAGGGAAATACCCAGAAGGGTGAAACAATAGGGAGTACCTGGTGAAGAATTCTCGATATCAACAAGATAAATGACTTTACCCTAGTGAGGTCACCAATTATTCTTGTCTAAATAGTTCACATTCTGGTTGAGAAAACTGAACAGTGCTCTGTATAATTATAAAGCTAATGGACACTACAAGAAAATGAAACCTTAGTTATTCTTAACTCATCACAGCAGACTTCCTTTTCTGCTCTAACTTATTAGACCATCAATTAATTTCTCTTTACACTCCAGGACACAACATGGAAGAGACCTGATAATTTCTAGCAAGCCTAGAGAGCAATGAGGTGATTACTTCCCACTGAGGGCTATAAGTATTCACACCCCTTGCTGTGTTTAATGTAGATCCACTACCCTGGTGGGAGGATGCCCTTTTGTTTCCCACATTAACTTTCCAATTACTGATCTGTGGGGTCTCTCATCCTATGACAAAAATGTAATATTCACCTATAAATTCATGTCTTCTGAAATCTGTACAAATATTCTGTTAGAAGAAAATGTCCATTTTCTCTGTCATCTTGGAATTCACAAAGGATTTTTCAAACCCTTATAAAATGCATTTTTAACTAATAGTCTGCTAAACTGACTTAATTTGAACATTTCCAGTAATAAAGGAGTTTCTTCCTCACCAAGCAGTATCTTCCACATGGACAGATTTCCTAATGTTAGATTCAGATTGCTTCGTCCTAACTTTCATTCCTTACCCTTCTTTGGTTTTGTTTATTTTTCTCCTAGTATCTTATAGAGCAACCTTTGAGGAAATGAGACTATCATATCCAACACCCATTAGTGCAATGAATCTCTTTTTCAAGGAAGTATCACTAGTTCCCTCAATGGTACTTTATACCACATGCCTTGCATTATCCCATCCTGTTCCCTTTAGGGGTTTAGCACTCAGAATGAGAGCCAGGATTCAATGAGATGGGTGGGTAAATTCTAGTTTATATACATTACACTCTGCCTCTTCTTTGTATTTAAATATATTTTTTATTGATTTCAGAAAGGAAAGGAGAGGGAGCGAGATAGAAACCTCAATAAGAGAGAATCATTGATCAGCTGCCTTCTGCATAGCTCTACTGGGGATGGAGCTTGCAACCCGGCATGTGTTCTGACCAGGAATGGAACCATGATCTGGTTCATAGGTCAGTGCTCAACCACTGAGCAACACCAGCTGGGCTCTTCTTGGTATTTAAAATCTACTCAAAGATTGATCACTATCTTGGCTAAATAATACCCAGTGGAAGAAAGTCAGGATAATTACAACAAGAAGGTGAGACTATTTTTGATGCCTTACTTCTCTTAATCTTCCTTAATTGGACTCTTTATTACTTACTCTAAACATGATCTTTCTCATGTGCATCTAGATGCTTCCTGTCCATCAAAACTACCTTTTCTGTACCCTATAACAGCAAGAAACTGATCTTCTCTGTAGGAAATGGATTGGTGTTGAGTTTATTACAAAAGTTTAATTTCAGTCTTAGCTGATGACTTTTTTTTTAGCAGAAACCACAGATTTAGGTACAAATCTGACAAATTTATAAATTGCTTAAAATGAATGTTTTAACCCACCTGAAACGCAAGTGTACCCAGAAAACACTTAACTAAAGAGGCCATTTTCCATATTTAGAAATACACAGGTCTGAGCTGCCTCCATTTAGGCTAGTATATAGAAAGGACCGACATTTTCTAAACCAGTGCTACTCAAAGTGTGGTCCTGAACAGACACATTAGTAGCATCTGGGAACTTAATAGAAATAAAGACTTGAGACCTTGCCCCAGACCTACTGAATCCCAATATCTGAGACAGGGCCAAGAACTCTTCAGGAAATTTTTATGCAGGATAAAATTTGGAAAGCAAGTTCACAACCTTGGTTCACTATCATTCTCCAGTCCTTCCTTGAGGCTCTAGATTCCTGTTGACTTGGCATCAGATGTGATAACCTGAAAGAAGACTATATGATCTCCAGAATTGGGTGTCTGTAGTATTCAAGATTTTCAGTTATCTAATCTGTTAGCCTTACCTCCAACTTTCTCCTAATGAATATCTCCTGAATTACTGCTCTTAGACATACTTTTGTTTGTACCACTACTCAATTTATAATGTCCCAATGGTATCCCTTGTCATCTGTTAGAATTATATTCATCTTTCAAAATGAGACCTAAAATCCCACCTTCTCCTTGTCATTCTTCTGGTATACCTAAAAACGACATCTAGGAAAAAACACTTCTTTTTCTATACTCTCCTATCTTATCATTCACAGCTGTCTTGTACTTATTATCACATTCTTCCATGTGTAATAATTAAGTCTTCCTATAAAATGAAGACTGAAGAAAAAATGTATATGCTAGTAATTAGAGGGGAGGGGGTTATCACAAAGAAGGAGTAAGGAGAAAAGAGACAAAACCAAAGGTGGGGGGATAGAAATTAAATTCCAGAGGGTGAATTCCTGAAAAGGGTACTACTTGGTATCAAATACAATTAACTGGTTATTCTTAAGGAATCATCCTCATAGAGTTCATATGGACAACTGCATATCATGATATGGTCCAGAGTGAAGAGGGGAGAAATAATTATATGCTGGTTCCTGTCTCCACTGGTAAAACATTGCTTTCTAGTAGGTGAAGAGAGGTTCTCTCCCTCTCTTATAAGTTGTACTTGAGCTATTCTCCCTGTAGCTTAAGCCTCAGCATGGACAGTAAAGCTCTGGAATGGGAGGAAAGCAGTGAGGACAGTGAGCAAAGCACTGTCAAGTTCTGTGCAGATGAGGTTGGTCTGAGTCCATTCAGAGTTGGCCAACCTATTGGCAGCTGGGAATCAAGAGTAGACAATGGTCAAAAGAAAGAGGTGATACTAAGGGTATCTAAAGTGGTGCATAAACATCTCTGATACAAGTTATATGTATATTTAATTTATCTGCCAATAGAGACTATGTGTTCCTTGAGGATAGAAATCGGTTATTGCTATTTTCACAGTCCCTATTGTCTACCTGAAACATCAGGGGTCCTTCCTGAAAGCACTATGGAAATACAAGATTACCAGGGCTTAAAAATGTTTGCCTAATGCATTGCATTGTAATTAATAAATTCTTGTCTCCACACCAGAAATTTGTAATCTGGAAGTTTACTCCATGAGGCATAATTCTTTGTGGATATTTTTTCTACTGTGCATTTCAAGGACCTAGAATGGTGTTCAGCACATAATGAGTATTCAATAAATTTTTGTTGGATGAATGAATTCTATCAAATTCCAAAAGAGGCATACAAGAAGAAAAGCATGTGGTTTTGAAAACCCTCTTTATCCAGTGAAGCCACTAAAATTGTTCACTGGAAGAGTTGCAGCTTGCATATGTGACCTTGTTGGTTTACTTAGTTGTCAAATGGGAATAATAATAGGATGGTAGACTTCACTGGGATACAATAGAGGAAGTTTCTAGTTTAATTGTGTAGGACACTTGCCCATACTGAGTGCTGGTCTCTTCATATCCCTTATCTGTCAAAAAGATTGAACACTTTAGATCCTGTCTGATGGGCTTTTATACAAGTTAACACATGGATGCCGAAACAGCACTGGACATAGACATGTAGCTGGGAGATGTAAGAATAGAGTGGATGACAATACAGAGATTTTTTTAAATTATTATTTTTAAATACATTTTTATTGATTTTGGAGAGGAAGGGAGAGGGAGAGAGAGAGAAACATCAATGATGAGAGAGAATAATTGATTGACTGTCCCCTGCATGCCCTCTATTAAAGATGAAACCCGGGCATGTGCCATGATGGGGAATCGTGAACTTTTGGTTCATAGGTTGGCACTCAACCATTGAGCCACACTGGCATTTTTAAACCAATGAATGTGCAGAAGGAATGAAAACAAAATAGACATGGGGATATAAGGTACAACATAGGGAATATACTGTAATAACTATGTATGGTATGAAATGGGTACTAGACTTATTGGGGGGATTATTTCTTAGATAATATAAATGTCTAAGCACTATGCTGTACCGCTGAATTTAATATAATACTGAGTGTAAACTGTAATTGAAAAATAAAAGGTTTTAAAAAAATAGGACCAAATAAAGAAAATTGATTATGTCTATAGCATCTTACTAATGAAATGCAAATTCAGCTAATAATTAACATTTGGTTTTGAGATTTAAACTTCCTCAGACAAATATTTTTCCAAAGCTTTAAAATTCTTAGATATGAATGATATGCAGGCTGTTTTAAACTGTCTATCCATTTTCTTAAAGTTAGGTCCCTTGTTTTTTAGATAAATTTCTTCAGAACTTGCCTTTGGAAGCCTCACTATTCACTTCACAGGTGATTCTTCTGATGTATGGCTCGGCAACACAAATATCCTTAGAGCTTTTTTCACATGGATACACATTTTAAATTCCAACCACATGTTCTTTTCAGGTGCGGTATTTTCTTTTAGAAGATCAGAACTGAAAAATTCTATTCAAATATTTCAATGACAGAATATATTTAAGAACCACTCATCTTCTACTTTTAGAGATTTCTTTTTCTCTCCTTTTCCACAGACTTATCCCACCATAACATCAGGTCATCCCTGACTTCCCACCCCAAATCAGCTATATTTAAAAATATACCCATGGCTGGAGTTGCCCAGTCAGAAGAGAGGCCCCTGCTCTCCTGAAAAGGGCAGACTCCAACTCTACTCATCTTCCCTCGTGGCCACCAAGAGTCCCATTATTTTTAGTGCCTGGCACACGGAGTCTCAGTGACAGGAAAGCACCTAATGTATAAAAACTTTAAAATAATTATAGAAACTCAAATGATTCCACTTTCATTTTTCCTCTCATTTATTTCATGTATTTAGTATCATACTTCTACAGTTTTCTATGATATTAACATCTTTACTACATGTTGCATAATTGACAACCAGAATATGTGTCATATAGTGCTCTTTTAAAAAAATGGAGTACTTAACATGTATATACTTAGCAGTTGTATTTAGCAGTTGTTAAATGGTGTAAATTTTTTTCATGATTGTTCCAATTTCCATAAACCTCCGGTTGCCGCTTTTTCTATTGCAAAACATGTCTTCTGCCTAGAATAAAACTACTTTAGGATACATATTGTTATAATATTTACATTATGATAAGCTTATTTAACAGCTCGATTTATTCTGATTTGTTAGAAATATTGAAAGATAGCTTCTTTTGTTTAATAGCCATTTAAAAAAGATTAGAGAAGGTGGCATATCAGGAACAACTGTCTTCCATAATAAAGCATCACTGTGGGCAGCCTGAGGAGATGCATTCTTTTGGGCCCCAAATATTTTCTCTTTGGAAAAAGCGCCTGTGCTATGAAGAAATCATGCTTTCAGCACTGCCGCTAGCTTCCATTCTCCACAGCATCAAGTGCAGATTCTATTTTTATTTCACTATAGATTTTCATGTGATTGCCAGGAGCAAGATAAAAATTTATCTTGCAAAGCATGTTTTATTTCAGGTGTTGGGTGAAAAGTAAATGCAATAATTATTCACTACAGATATTTTCAAATAAATTTGGAATACAAAGCATTCTAACACTCCCAAAATATGCATGCTCAAAAGATATCCTGCCCTACCTGGGGGTCATCCTTAGAGGAAAGTAGTTTTAATTTAAAATAAATTACTTCCATTCATCTAATATTCACAAATGTTTATAAAATATAATTACAACCCAGGCACTATTCTAGACATAGAAATTACAATATTTTAAACATTAATTCTGCTTTCAAGGAGATCAAGGTGTAGTGGGCAAAGGAGACATGTAAGAAAACAAATACTAACCCAGTATGATTGCTAGAATGGAGATATGTCCAGAGAACATGGAGAAAGCACAGTGGAGAAGCAATGAGCCTTTCTCAGGTTAAAGTTTTAAGGAGGAGCAAAAGATTAGCACTTTCAGGAGATCTCCTGGTGGACAAGTCCATACCAGGTGAGAAAGCTATTTTAGGCAAACTGAATGGCAAGTGTAAAGGTATGAGATAGCAAGGTATGTTTAAACAAGTAAAATTAGTTCATCTTTGCCGAAATACAACAATGGGAAAAGGTGGAAGTTGTGGTATGAAAAGAGGCTGGAAAGGATGTAGGTGGCAGCAGATTTTGAAGGGCTTTCTCTTTCGAGGTATTGATCCCATAGGTAATAAGTAGTTCTTGAAGAAATATGAATATAGAAACTATGATATCAGTATGTGGGTGAGTGTGCCTGTGTGTTTCTATATGTGTGTGTGTGTGTGTGTGTGTGTGTGTGTGTGTGTGTATACATGTTTTGGAAATATCACCCTGCAGGCAGTACAGAGGTTGGTGGTCTGTGGGAGTGACAAGACATTGAGGCTATTGTACTTATCCAGAAGTAGGAGGGTAGAGATATTGAAAAGGTTAAATTGAAAGGGCTTGTCATTGCTTAGATGTGGGCAGAAGAGAAAGGGGGAAAATGAAATGATTTTTAGGTTTATTTGTTGGGCAACTGGGCACATGGTGGCTCTGTTAGAGAGAATGCAGATCTAGAAGTGTGTGTATGTGTGTGTGAGTGTATGTATACACTTATGTTGGAGGATGTGGGAATAATGTGTGACATTATGTTAAATGTGGTTCAATGGGTTTCATGATTTTGATTTTTTTTGTTTTCTACAATGTATATAGTTTTGATAGATGGAAAGCTCCAAATTACATTCACCTCATCTACTCCCATCTAAAGTGCATTCCCTGCCCTAGCCGATTTGGCTCAGTGGATAGAGCATTGGCCTGTGGACCAGAGGGTCTCGGGTTCAATTCCAGTCAAGGGCATGTATCTCGATTACAGGCTCCTCCTTGGCCTGGGCCCTGGTCGGGGAACGTGCAGGAGGCAACCAATAACTGTGTTTCTTTTACATCCATGTTTGTCATTGCCTTTCCCTCTCTCTTCCATTCTCTCTAAAAATCAATGGGATGATTAGTCGAGAGAGAGAGAGAGAGAGAGAGAATTCCCTCATTATTTCATCCAGTATCTAAAATAGCCTATACACATGCTCATTCAGAACCATCTGTGTAGAACCATCTATCTATGTATGGTCAAGTTCTTATCTCTTCCAATCCCCCATATCACTTTGTTGTTTCATCTCACTCTTTTCTATCAACCATTTTCATTACTGCTTCCTCTAATCTCTAATTCTTTCCAAAGAATATAACTTCACATTCCTCTATTCCATATTTCTCCTGATTCTGCTTTCTTGATAATCAATTCATATTAGTTAAAAAAAAACCTAGAAGTCATCTGATTTATGATATTCAAATTTTCATGTACACAAAACACGAACAGGCCTCTTTTCTTTACCTAAACCTTTAGAGCAGTGGTTCTCAACCTTCCTAATGCCACAACCTTTTAATACAGTTCCTCATGTTGTGGTGACCCCCAACCACAAAATTATTTTCGTTGCTACTTCATAACTGTAATTTTGCTACTGTTATGAATCATAATGTAAATATCCGATATGCAGGATGTATTTTCATTGTTATAAATTAAACATAATTAAAGCATAGTGATTAATCACAAAAACAATATGTAATTATACATGTGTTTTCTGATGGTCTTAGACGACCCCTGTGAAAGGGTCGTTCGACGCCCAAAGGGGTCGTGACCCACAGGTTAAACCGCTGCTTTAGAGGCTCCCTTTTGGTTATGAGTCTATTTCAGCAATATGTCATTCCTCTCTGCTCCTCTATTCCTTATCCACAGGAAAATGTATAAACTTTAAATTTCAAATTCAGTCAGTGCTAGCCTGACTTTTGCTTAAATATTTATCCTGCAAGGCACAGTATTTAATACCGCAGATCCAAGTTTTCTGCATATATAAAGGATGACACCTACACATAGGGTATGGAAAGAATTAAAAGAAATATAACATATGTAAAGTGCCTGACAAATGGTAAGTATTTCATATGTGATAGTTTTGTTACAATTATTTACAAATATTACTGGGAAGTTCAAGTCAAATAATTAGGAAAACTTTAGTTTACTATACTTAGGTATAGTTTAAAATGGCATCCTTAAGAAAGAACACTTTACATTTCCATTTGGAAATTAACATTGGTTTGGGTTTGCTCAAAATGAGTGACATATTATACTTCTCCAAATACTGAAAACACTTGTAAAAACAAAACTGTAATGAGTTAATTTGAACCAGTTTTCTAATTCCCATGAGTACTTTTATTATGTTTTTATTTCCCATAATCATATGGTCATAGGAAGAACAATTTGTATGTTAACCAAATTAATGGTACTCATAAAGATTGTTAATTTGATGATGCGCTGATTTTATTATTAATGGTTTTTAATAAAATACTCTCCAATGGATAGTAACTCATAGCCCCAAATTTTATAAAAACAATAATTTGAAATGATGTGGAACCCTCTAACTCAACAAAATAGTTTTGTGGAATTCATTTTTCATGTATGTTTGGATGTACAACAAAGAAAGTGTTGATTCATTGCCTACAGCCAATCATATTAATAAATTTCCCAAAGAAAAAAATAAAACTACTTTTCTCATTTTTATTCCATTTACTATATGAAGAATGGTCTTCATATTAAAAAGTGGAAAATAAGCATTAATGAGAAAGAATGGAAGTCTCAAAATATAAGAATATCAAAGTGAAGAGGCTGTTATACTAAAATGTAATCTCTGACCAGGACGAGTGGTGTCATGGTAAATTACAGAGGTCTCAGGGAAATTCACAGATGAGATAGCTGAACCACTGCTAAAAATCTCGAAGGAATTATAGAAAAAGAAAAATCACAATAAATATTAAAGATGAGCAAATATAACTTTTCAATATGAAATTGACATAAACTAATTTTTTCTACAAAGTTGTATTCAGAGGATGGTTGTTGACTACTGAGAGAGAAACTTGCATAGATTCACTAAGGACAAGTCATTGCTTACTAGTCTTTCTTTTTGAAAATAAGACAAAAGCTAGTCATTCAGGAAAATCCTATCAATATTGTTTCATATTATCTCTAAATTTTAGCATGGAAATTTTTTTAAATTTTGCTATAGCTATATGAATAATGTGAAATATATTCTCAATAATAATGCAGTTTGAAATATGTATGTAAATTTAAATAGTAATAAAAATGTTAATTAATGAATCTTAATTTAGTAAGTGGAAGACATATCTAACAATTTGTTTCAGTTTTAAAAATTTACATTAAAGTTATATACAATCATCTAAAAATCTCATAGTACAGAGTAGTTTATGCTTAAAAACAAGTCACTACTCTATCTCTTCCCACCATAATTTTACTCCCCAGAAACAATCATTTGTGCTTAGATACACTCAGTTACCTCTATTTTCTCTAAATGATATGTTCATATTGCTACCTCTTGATTTATCAACAATAGATATTATTTATTGCTTATGATACTTTAAAGCAGCGGTTCTCAACCTGTGGGTTGTGACCCCTTTGGCGGTCGAACGACCCTTTCACAGGGGTCGCCTAAGACCATCCTGCATATCAGATATTTACATTACGATTCATAACAGTAGCAACATTACAGTTATGAAGTAGCAACGAAAATAATTTTATGGTTGGGTCACAACATGAGGAACTGTATTTAAAGGGCCAGAAGGTTGAGAACCACTATTCTACAGAAAGCCACTGTTCACCTGACAGCAGCAGGCTTTATCCCACTCTGGGCCCTCGCAGCTGCCCTTGGGATTCATGCTGTCCTGTCTCCACCCACACCTTGATCAATCTTGCAGGCGATAAATCTTCCTTCGATTGTCCTCATTTGCGTGCGCCTTTGGTCTCCTTTTGACTGAGAATGGTTAGGTCACAACATGAGGAACTCTATTTAAAGGGCCAGAAGGTTGAGAACCACTGCAAAGATTTAGCTCACTAAAAAATCTGTTTTATTCCCGCATCTTCTCAATAAACTCAGAGAGTGACTTTTCTTTTTATGTTTTTAAATAACATCTTTTAAACCACGGATTGGAAAACTATGACCCATAGGCCAAATCCAGCTTGCCACCTTTTTTGTAAGTTTTATTGGAACATATTATATTCATCTGTTTATGGCTTTCTGTGGTTGCTTTCATATTACAATAGCCAACTTTAGCACTTCATTTACAACAGACCATATGACCTACAAAGTCTAAAATATCCACTATGCCCTCTAAAGAAAAAAAAATTCTACCCCTGTTTAAACTTCTGATTTGATTTTTAAACATAGACAATATGTACTAAACCTCTTTAGTGCTAAATAAATATATCAATACCCACAATCATTTCTTCACTTCTCATCCCTCTTCTACTCACCAACTTGTATGAACTACACAGTTGACCCTTGAACAACACAGGGCTTAGGGACATTGACAAGCTCCCACACAGTCGAAAAACTGTGTATAACTTTTAACTCCCTAAAAACTTCAGTCCTCATTCAGTATCCACAAGGGATTGCTTCCAGAACCCCTGCAGATGCCAAAATCCACCAATGCTCATGTCTGCCTTCTGTATCTGTGTATTCCCAACCACAGACTGAAAGTACTATTATCTATCTGTTGGACAAATCCACAGATATGGAAACTGGGGATTTGAAGGGCTAACTGTATATTAATAGAAAAAAAAAATCTGTGTATAGGTGTACCCTCAGAGTAAGTTCAAACCCATGTTGTTAAAGGGACAACTAGACTTTGATTTTTACATTGTCAAGATGACATTTAAATTCTACTCTGCCATTATTACATAGCTTTCAAGGTTTATCTGTGAGTTGAGTCTGAAAGTTGAAATTCAGTACAATTATCACATTATGATTATATACATAGTGCCCCTTACATAACTCAGTATTTTACTTTCAATTCTATTTCTTAGTAGATTAATTAGATTTCTTATCTGCAAGAAAGCATGTTCAAATGGATTCTCCTTTTTGACACTACAATAGCTTAACTGTTTAAATGTCATTTGCTTTATTTTTTCTATTTTTAAAAATTTCCATCACCATTGAGCCCCTCTAAGCCCTCTTCTACCTCCACTCCCAACCCCTAGCAATCACCACAATGTGGTCCATGTTCATGAGTTCTCTCTTGCTCTTTTTTTCTTTTCTCTGTTTTGCTAAATCCCCTTTCTTTATCGATTCATCCAAAATGTCATTTACCTTAAATTTTTTATATAATAGTGGAAGGCAGAATTCTAAGACAGTGCCCAAGATTCCTAGTATGCAGATCCTGGTATAATCCCCACAATGTGAATATGATGGATTTTAGTCCTCTGATTAGGTTATGTTATGGGACATAGCTCACTTTTTAAAAAGGAAAATTATCTGCATGAGCCTGACCTCATCACGTGAGCCCTTTAAATCTGGGCACTAATTTTACTTACAGAGGAAGCAGAGCACAATGTCAGAGAGATGCAAATGTGCAGACTAGGACAAAAGTAAACAACTATGTTGTGAAATGCCAGTGAAAGTGGGTATCCTCTAGGACAGTGGTTCCCAAACTTATTTGGCCTACCGCCCCCTTTTCAGAAAAAATATTACTCAGCGCCCCCTGGAAATTAATTTTTTTTTAATTTTAATAGCAATTAAACAGAAAGATATATGTATTAATGTTTCTACCTTTTTCGTAAAATATAGTAAAGAAAGGTGTAAATTGGAAACATTGAAGTTTGAAATTATGAAACTATTTATTGAACTCAGAATAGAAAGGTAATACAAAAAAAGTTAAAACAAATGCACCTGTGGCCATTACCACCCCCGTGGATCGCTGCAGTGCCCACCACTTTGGGAATCACTGCTCTAGGAACTGAGAGCATTCCATGTTGACAACTAGCAAGAAAACAGGGACCTCAGTCCAATAGGCAAGAGAAAACAAATCTAGCCAAACTCCTGATTGCCCCCCTGCCGGCCTGGTTGC
>NW_005371219.1:5072485-5146434 GCF_000412655.1 Myotis brandtii
CTGGTCGCCCCCAACTGCCCCCACCACCGGCCTGGTAAGAATGAGTCCTGCTGACCCAGACACCTTGATTTCAGCCTTCTGAGTCCCTGAGCAGAGAAGCCAGTCACACGTGCCAGACTTCTGACCTATTGACTGAGATAATGCATATTGAACTAATAAGTTGCTATTATTTTAAGCAGCTCAGTTTATGGTAATGTGTTATGTAGCAATGGAAAATTAATGCAACATCTGTCAACTGAGTTTTGTGAGTCACAAAATCCTCAAGAACAGTTGGGATTTTTTTCTTTATCTATTTGAAGTAATTTTAGAACATATCCACAAACTGTTTGATACTTCTTTTACAAAATGTGGTGTTTAATTCCTCCCCACTAGAATACGGGCTTCTGTTAGTGTCATACTTTAATGACTAGAATATCTATATATATAAAGATCCAGGGGCCGTCACATCTGAAACAACAGAATGGATGACCTAACAGGCTGAGTGTGGTGACAAGGCCGGCAGGGAGGTTAGTGAGGGACAACCAAAGGACTGAGCAGCAGGCTGCATGGGGCGACCAGGCTGGCAGGGGGGGCAGTTAGGGGTGGTCAGGTCATCAGGCAGAGGTAGTTAGGGGTGATCAGGCTGTCAGGGGGGCCAGTTAGGGGCAATCAGGCTGGCAGGCAGATGAGCAATTAGGAGCCAGCGGACCTGAATTGTGAGAGTGATGTCTGACTGCCGGGTTAGGTCCGATCATGGGACTGGAAGTCAGACATCACCTGAGGAGTCCCGGATTGGAGAGGGTGCAGGCTAGGCTGAAGGGACCCCCCTCCCGTGCATGAATTTTGTGCACTGCGCCTCTAGTCTATGGAATAAATGATGCTGTGTGATGTCTTAGGCTAGGTTGAAAAAAGTGATAGATGCCAAAAACTGGAAGTAACCAAGATGTCCTTCAGTAGGATAATGAATAACCACATTGTTCTAGATTTACACTACAGAATAATTATTCGGTGATAAAGAAAAGCCATAAATCCACACAACATGGATGAATCTTAGATGCATATTTTTAAGTGAAATAAACTAGTCTTATAAGACTGCATGCTGTATGATTGCATGCATGTAACATTCTAGAAAAGGGGAAATTATAGAGATGGAAAAGAGATCAATGGTGCCAAAGCTTGGATAGGTGAGGGAGTTGTCTAGGCTTTTGGGTAAGGAATACACAAGGATGCCTGCATATGCAGGACCTCCATTATTCTTTTTCTTTAGACCCGGTTCTCTCTCCAACCCTAAGTCACTCACCTTGCTGTCAGGGGCAGCGTAGTCCCCTCCTTGACTGCAGCACCCTCTGGGTTCCATAGTCCACCTGTTTTCCATCTTCCTGAAGTGTTTTAGAACTTGCTCTGCTGAAGTCCCATTTTCTACTATGTTTGTGATTATAGGATGATATCATGTTGAATCATTTAACATCATTTTAGTGGGTATCAGGGGATTGCAGATAAAAGTATTCACTCTTAAATTAAAAGTTGAAAAATTTATTAATGACCTTGGAAAGGATATTCATGAGATACAGTTATTCATAGTGCATGCAACTGAAAGGGAGAGATGAATAATATAAAGTCATATTCTAAAGCGAAGATGGTTGCTAGGTATTATTATTAATATTGCAGATACTGTTATTATTCTAGGTACTTTGCTACAAGTTTTAAGTATTTGGTTCATAAAACTAACCACTTCTCAGAATAACCTCTGTTGTCACCCTAGTCTAAGTCACTACTTCTCACTTAGATGTTTATAAATGTCTAGTAAATGTTTCTATGCTTTTTCCATAATCCAGTAACCACAGGGTTATCAAAGTAAACTTTTAAAAATAAAAATGGGACATATTATTACCTTGCTTAAAATGCTCCAGATGGCTTGCCAATTCCTCAGAATAAAAGCAGCCTTATAATGATCTGTGAACCCTACATAACCTGGGCCATTCCTAAATCTTAATTTCATCCCATATTTCTCCTCTTCCCTATTCCCTATGCTCCAGACACATTACCTTTTCTCTGAAGATATCGATTCTACCTTCTCAGAATTATCGTTGTGTAGGTCAGATGAGATAAAGAGAAATAAATGCTTTCCAAAATATTAAACAAGTATCAGTTACCAGTAATTACCTGCCTACCTTAGAAGGATTTGGGTTTGTGAGTGTGCCTGTGTGTGTGTGTGTGTGTGTGTGCGCGCGCGCGCACGTGCACACAAGCGTGTGTACCTGTGTTTGTCTTGGCAGGTTGGTTTTTAGCAAGTCTGCCACCATATTTGAATTGTTCATGTCTGAACTTTTCTAAAGCTGATATTCATTGCACTTGTGGCTTATCAAGGAGATAACAGAAGTTTAATAAATTAACCAAGTAATAAGACAGCCTAGAACTGTCTCCTGATTTAATTTCTGCCTCAATTAAGCTTGGGATCTTCTGAAGAATGTTTTCAAGATATTGATAGAATAACAACTTTTGTATATAAAAAAAGATAAAGTATCAGCTGTTAGTTCAACAATCCAAAGGAACAGAAGGATAAGGAGGTTAAAGAGACACAGTTAGTAGACAGAGTTAAGTAGAACATGCCAGTCTAGATGTGACCTTCCTTGCTGC
Source organism: Myotis brandtii (assembly GCF_000412655.1). Lineage (NCBI taxonomy): Eukaryota > Metazoa > Chordata > Mammalia > Chiroptera > Vespertilionidae > Myotis > Myotis brandtii. The sequence goes on from NW_005371219.1 coordinate 5,075,102, forward strand.
CCATTCAGGAAATATCGAAGAGATTGAAGAAATGTGTGTTCAAAGTTCATGCATTTAGTTTCGTGATTACTCCAACTTTTTTCCTTTAGCAGAATTTTCCAGTTAAACTTTTCTGTCTTTTGACTTGATTTGTGCAAAATCTCAAGAAAAGAGCATCCCTTTGGATTTCATTAGGCCATTGTATGCTTTATTTATCTCTCAGGAGATGGATGAAAGTGCCTTTGGGACTCAAAGATCCTGCTTCATTTAGTTTATGCATGTTACACACTCAGCACTTCCTGCAGTTGCACTTTCATTGCAGTGCTTTCTAGCTAAATCTGGGGAGCAGAACCATTTAGTGGGACCATGATTATGGCTGCAGGCCATGTAGATGGCATTACAAGAGTACAATTCCCTGTTTTTCATCTAACTAGATTGATACAAGAAATTGCTTTTAATGGTCAGGATCAGCGACTATTCTGAATAGTTTATATAGTTACTAGGGTAGAAATGGTATGTCCTCTACAACTAAGCAAATGATGATAATTAGTGTTTCAGGTCAGGAAAGTGGAAACCATTTAAAACAGAAAATGTAATGTAGTAATTTGATGATAAATCAGTTTGGTGCGGCAATACAGAGATTAGCACTAACAAGAATCTTTACTACCACTCCTATAACCTGGAAAAAGGAACAAGAGAGGAGGAGATTTTATTGAACTCCAGGAGCTGGAGTTACCCAATGAAAGTTGGAATAGTGATCAACTTTTTGAAAAGCCAGCTTAATCAGGAGGCTAGGAAATGCTACTTATAGGACTCAGACCTCTGTGGGACAGAGCTTAGCAAAGGAAGGCAGGGAATGAATCTTAGAGCAAGCAAGCTCAGAGTGGCACAAATAATTTTTCATATTGATCTAACACTTAAAATGTTCTAAGTTCTATGAAATTTGGGGAGTAGGAATTTTAGTAGACTGTTTCTGCTCTGACTACCTACTGAATTGGGAACAGTTCGCAAAGGAGGAAATGTATACTGGGTTTTGATGGATGGGTCAACAAAGGAGGATGTGAAAGATATGACTATTGATAAAAAATACTCACTACCTTTTGGGTTGAGCATATTACTCAACCACATTGGGTTTGAACATGTGTATTGCTTTAGTCGGGGGAAGTTAGTGGTCATGATTCAAGCAGAGTCCTTAAATGTGCTAGTATGATCTAGTGTGGCCAGTAATCTGCCAGAAGGAGAACATACTCAGGATAGCTGCTGGTCCAAGGAGAATGAGGAAACATATGAAGCTGACCTAACTCCAGTCTGGAACCAAACCAGCAGATACCAGCTGAATCTAGCCTGAAATAGAGTTGCTCCATACAATGTGTGTTGCTGCAAGCCTCTCCATTGGGTTTGAGGTAGTTTGTTGTACCTTATTATTGTTACACTAGAGGCCCAGTGCATGAAATTCATGCACTCGGGGGGCAGGAGAGGGTGTCCCTCAGCCCGGCCTGCACCCTCTTGCAATCAGGGAGCCCTCGGGGGATGTCCGACTGTGGCGGAGGTGGGAGGGGCTCCTGTCACCACCGATACGCTCACCAGCTGTGAGCCCGGCTTCTGGCTGAGCGGCGCTCTCCCTGTGGGAGATCACTGACCACCACGGGGCAGCTCCTGTGTTGAGCATGATCGGACTGAAACTTACTCTCTGATATCCCCTGAGGAGTCCCAGATTGCAAGAGGGCACAGGCCAGGCCAAGGGATCCCAAGGGATGCAGGTGGTTGGCCAGCTGGGGAGGGACTGCAGGAGGGCTCCAGGTCATGTCCGGCCTGTCTCTCTCAGTTCCTATTGGCTGGACCCCAGCAGCAAGCTAACTTACCAGTCAGAGTGTCTGCCCCCTGGTGGTCAGTGCACATCATAGCAAGTGGTTGAGCAGCCTTAACATATCATTAGCCTATTACACTTTGATTGGTTGAACAGATGACCGGACGACTGGACACTTAGCATATTAGGCTTTTATTATATAGGATAACTGAATAATAAAGAGGGAAAGGCTTGCTCGGTAGGAGAATACCACATGAAAGATCGTGGCTATTATTTTTCTATGATTAGACATTGGATGACTTAAAGAGAAAGGCAGAAGCTGAAAGACACAGTTATGAGCCCAATAATGAAACTAAAGAGTAAGATCAAATCTGTTCGGTGATGAGATGTCATCAAAGTAGTTTTCACAGAGAGAATAACATAGTCATACTCCACAGAGTTAGTCCTACAACTTTATCTGGCAGATTATTCACCAGCAGACTTGGTCACTTAACAGACATTAATAAGCACCAACTATGGGCCAGACATTTGGGATATATTAGTTAACAAAAAGAAGATATCAGTCCTTACCTATTGATGGAGGGAAATAGGCAATAAACAATAAGAGTAATAAGTAATGTTTATGATATATTAGAAAGTGATAAGTGCTATGAAAAAATTAAGAAAAAGCAGTCTGGAAGGCAGGGCTACAATTTTTTTAATGTGTAGAGGGGGTGGGTCTCATTAAGAAGGCAACATCATCTTGGAATTTGCAATAATCAAGGATCCTTCAAGGTTTACAACTATCATGTAGTTATGAGCATCCAGCCAAAAATACCATGTAAAATACTCTATAATCAAGGATTTAAACTGTTCCTTGTAAAAACCTTATGATTCACACAACTTTAAAGCATCTGATAGAAAGAAGTTGTAGAACATGATGATTCCCATAATAACAGCAAAGATGTCTTCGTCAATATGTACATTGTTCTACTCTGTGATGCAGTAGTTCATGAATAGACAGTAACTGCTGCTGGTGGTCCACCTGGAATCTTGGGACCACCATGATCTGAATCTTCACTGGAGAAAAATGATGTTTGATGCTCATCAGGGCAAACAGTAGAACCTTGGCAATCAACCACGACTTGACATTCTGGAAGGTAACTTTGGCTGGTGAATTCAAACACTGTGCAGCCTCTTTTCTGGGAAACAGGTGAACTAGCTTCATGTTATGTTAAAGAAGATAGCATAAAGTTATTTGAATGGTATTAAAAAAAGGTCTGCGGTCCTTTCTTTGCTGTACAGTGGCTACAACATGGGTCACAAGTATCTCAGTATTTTAAGTGTGACTGTGCTGATAGCAGCTATACAACATAGCACTGGGACCTAAGATGCTACACAATTTTGTTTTCTCATTTGCTCTCTGAAGTAGCAAAGGTTTGTGGAAATCTTTCTGCAAGACAGAGTGCTGGTAGCTCTCCTTCATATATCCCTCTTTTTCCTCTTTCATATGCTGCTCTATCCAGACTGTCTCACCACTGCTGTTTCTCTGTCTGCTCAGACATCATCCTAGTACACAACTGCTCTCATCTCAAAACCATCCAGCGCTGCTCACAGTGTACATTCTTGTACACCTACCATCCATGTTTCACAATACAACCTAAGTGGTCTTCAAAAAATGCAAGTCAGTGACTAGCCTGCTTACTAGTAAATCTCTTCATTATCTTCCCACTGTTGTTTCATTTTTCTCTTTTACCATATTCTATTCTTCATAAAAATGTACTTTTCCTTTCCATATTTAGATATTGCTCATTCTATTTCTAGTCATTTAAAAGTTGCTCACGAGCCCTGGCTGATGGCTCAGTTGGTTGGGGTATTGTCCCATACACCAAAAGGTTGCAGGTTAATACCCAGTTAAGGCACATATCTACATTGTATGTTCAACCCCCCAGTCAGGGGTGCATACGGAGGCAACAGATCGATGTTTCTCTCTCACATCAATGTTTTTCCTCTTTCTCTCTCCCTTCTTCTCTCTCTAAAATCAGTAAGCATGTCCTCAGTGAGCATAAAAGATTAAATAAATAAAAGTTGCTATTGAATTTTAAGAGTGCACATGTAACAAAGTCAGTCCTTCAGATGTGAGTGAAGAAGGCACTTCTTCAAGTAAAGTTTTCTCCTCACAGAAGTCCTTGTAGCACCCTGTTTTGACATTTTTAGAACTTACTATGACACACATAAAATTAATTATGCAATTATTTTATTACATGCCTGTCTCATTCCTTCTGCCTCTACCCTACCATAAAGGCCATAAGCACCAAGGACAGGAATTGTGTCTATCAAGTTCCCACCATCCTAAAAGCCAATAATAGTACCCAGCACTTAACAAATATGCATTGAATGAGTTAACTGGTGGCCAATCAAGATGTAATTTATATGCCATCCTATAGTTGCCTACTGAAAACAAAAAAGAATCGCAGGATTTTCTTATTATTATTAATAGATAAGGAAAACCTAACAGAGTTTTGTTTATATAAAGCAAAAGTGTACTGGAAAAGTTATATATTATGATTCAAACTGCAAGTAATTATCTTCCTGAAGAAACAAAAAGGAAGGAGAGAGAGAGAGAGCTATTCCAGCTGTTTATCAAAGTAGCAGGCATTTGTTTCACTAAAAACAAGGGGGGAAAAACATAAATTTGATCAATGGCACTGATTCTGTTTTCTGAGTAAGAGAAAACAAACAAAAAACAAACAAACAAAAACTTAGTTCTCCCTGATATCTTTCTTCAAGCATTATGGAAAGAGGGCAAACTTTTATTTAACAAAAACAAATACCTATATTTTAAATGCTATAAGACCATTATAAACTTTTGAACAGTAATAGATACAGAGATGCTATAAGACATTTCAAAGATAGTCTCCAACATAATTTAGACATGCAAAAACTCAGTCCTGTTGTATGCATGACATTCTTCCTGGACCCTCTCATGAGTGAGTCTGAGTATTGGAAAATGTTCCCACTTTCTTCCTCTGGAAGATCATTCCCTGTCCTAGCAGGCAGTCTTCTACACACAATCTAAGGCCTGAGATCTGGACGGCAGCAATCTCCCCCTCCATACTCCAAAGGCTTTCCAACTCCCCAGCTTTGACCCAACAGCAGCATTCCTTAGTCTGGACCTGGGAATTGCTCCACATGTAAAATGAAGATTATCTGGAAAAGTATCCATCTAGAAAAGTTGTTATGAAGACCATATTGGACATATATACAGTATCTAGAGCAATGTCTAATCTATAAAGTGACATGAACATTTAAATACATTATTTGAAGCTACAAGATTAAGTTATAATTTTCATGTTCCATTTAACCCACTGACTATTTGGATATCATGATTCTTTTTTAAATATATTTTATTGATTTTTTACAGAGAGGAAGGGAGAGGGATAGAGAGTTAGAAACATTGATGAGAGAGAAACATTGATCAGCTGCTGCCCGCAACCAAAGTACATGCCCTTGACCAGAATCGAACCTGGGACCCTTCAGTCCGCAGGCTGATGCTCTATCCACTGAGCCAAACCGGTTAGGGCATGGATATCATGATTCTTAAAGGAGAATATTCTATTTATAAATGGTTGTTGATCCATGTCCTCAACAACCATATTGGATGGTGCTATATGAGTAAAGTGGGAACTGCCTCTCTAACATGTTCTAATGATACTGAGTTCCTCCTTAAAGCAAGGATTCTGTGAAAATTAATCAAACTGTCCTTCCCAACTAATTATCATGCTTATCCTTTCTGTGGTTTTCATGAACCTGTGGGAAATACTGAAGGAAAAGTTCTATGGTAATCTCCATAATTGTTCTCTCATTTTTGTATTGTAAATTAGCTCTTTGTATACTCAGCAATTCAGATAGGCAGGGATAATTATAGGGTGTGCTGAAGAAAGAAATCACTTTTTAAGAAAAGGAATTGAGAAGGAGTCATCACTTTAATCCTGTGTAACTTGAGGCTTATAAACTATGAAATCCCTATTTGATGTGCATGCTTGATATCACTGAGGCATGCTGAAATAAAGTAATATTTTAGTAAAAGTTTTTAAACATAGGTTTAAATTCCTTTTGATAATTACTTAAAGAAAAGAGGAAAACCAGGCTCTTGTTCTGGAATGTACTGAGTAGACAATTCTGCATGTTCATGACTTGCAATAAGCTGTGAAAGTTTCACTCTAAACTCTAACCAAGAACGCCCTAAATAACAAACTTAAAGCAGTTTATCTTAAAAAAAATACATACGCACGCACACACACCACATATGTGAGTTTTTTTTAAATAAAAACTTTTTTTTATGGGTCCACATTACCTTTGACCAAGATCCACCAAGAGAAATAGTTTTATTTTTCATCAAGCAGCCAGGCTACAGGAAACTATTTGTGCACCTCCTGTTGTCTTGTGTGTGGACACAAGACAACTGGAGGTTATTTTGCCATTTCCTCTGGCTGAGCTATAATTTGGTTTAATAGTGAAATAGCCTGAGAAATGGCACTCTCCCAGGAGCTGACTGAGCTGGCCACTGCCTGGGACAGGAAGTCGTAGTCTAAGTCTAGAAGGAACTGAAAGGAGACAAGCAGTGTGCCTGCTCTTGGAGCAACCAGTGATTGTCCATTAAAGTAAGATGACTTGATTTAACATATTTTGCGTTTCACCACAGCATCATAGGCCTTATTTCAAACCCATAGTATAGGATGAAGTAGAGGCCGCTTTTTAAAGCTTTGTAGTCCTTACTCTCTTTCACAGGTTAAGGAACATGAGGGTGAAGAACAAGGGAAAATGTTGAGCTTAAACAGTCTCTTGGCCTGGCTCTGTGGTGACATATTTTCTGCCCCTTTTTTCTATCCAGATAAGCAAATCCCTGTACTTATTCTAAAACATGAAAGCCAGCCTTTCTGTCTATGAGATTTTTATCTCAAGGCTCCGAGGTGGAATAGAATAGTAAATGGTCAAGAGAAAATGTTCTTAAATCAGTCTGAGTTTAAATTCCAGCTCTCCTTTTTACTAGCCACATGACCATTGGCAAGTTACTCTATTCCTCTGTCCCTGAGTTTCTTTGCCAAATGAGGGATAAAATTATGGTACTTAACAGAAGATTTATGTGCTACTTAAGTTTTGCTAATGTATTTTACGGGCTTAGTTTCATAGGTAATAATAAATGCCATCTATTATTAATTAAAATACTCCAAAATTGATTTAATGGAATGTATATTTGAGTGTCAATTTTCAAAACACAGAACCTGGGTTTCTAAATCCATAGTATATGATTTTATGGGAAGATACATGTATCTTGGAATGCTCAACATCAAACCATGAGCCTTTTTGGAGCTGAAATTCCTGAATAATAAACAAGGATGCCATTTGTAAAAAATGTGTCAAGTGCTGTCTAAGGAAAACAAGTTTCTATCTTATCCCATGTAGAAAAAGCTTCTCGGGGGAAGGCTAATTGTAATACTGCTTTATATTCACTACATGCACTCATTAAGCAACTAATATGTCTTATACTCTTGGAGTAGAAAATGAAGAGATAAATAAGATGCAGTATGAGGAACTTATAATCTAGCTAGCTGGCTATATAAACCCATATTTATAGAGATAATGGAAGTTGAAGGCTATAAGACCATTATAACCAATGTATCATAGTGGAGAGAGAATTTCCAGTTGGAATAATCAAAGACTTTTTAGAAGAGGTATTATTTGAATTGATTGGAATTTTTAATTGGTGAAGATGAAGAAAATGGAAATATGGTATACTGAAACATTTGCCCTACAAATAATGTCTCTCTCTGTTATTTTCACAAAGAACCATTGCTTTCAAAACATCACTCTGCAAATCACAAAATATTAATGGCAAAATTCTACACATACTCAACTTCTAACATGAGTTCGTATATTTAGAGGATGAATTTTTATTATGTGCCAAAATAGGAGGAATTATGTTAACTACTTCAAAGTTCCCAGTAGCATAAAGCAGCTGCTAAATCATAGATAAGCCTAACAGAACCAATCCTCATGATTTTTGTGTGTGTGCTAGAACTGGATAAAGTAGGGCAAAATTGGACAAGTCAAAATTGCTTTATCTCATTCCACATGACTCTGGAGGGTGTAATTAAAACCAGTAAAAGGAAGATACATTGGCTAGTTATAAGGAACCACTTCCTGACAATTCAAACTGCCAAGAAATAAAATGGACTTCCGTAAGATGCAGTCAAATCCCAACTCAGTCACGATTAGCAGCAATATTATTACAGAGAATTTCACATGAGTAGGTTAAAGGACTTGGTTTAAATACTCTGTGAAGTTCCTTCTGATTCTGAAGTTTGGGGATTCTTCAAAATTAAACCTATTAAGAGTAAGGTGACCTGGGAAGTGAAACAGGTTGTATATGGGGACAATATGACATGATGGAAGAGGTGGCCCGGCTAAAATTCTTCTCTTTGAGGATCTCTTTGCCAGTTTCAAAGCTCTTCTTCAAAGAAGGCAATAGCAATTCAATACCAAAACATAACATATACCTTTTGGGAGCAGAGTGAAATTGTAATAATAAGCATGTTATAAGAGCACAATGGTATATTTGAATATTAGTGGCTATGGAAGACTGAAAATTGTAATCAGATACAAGTAGCGAATGTGGAGCAATCTGATTATAGCCATTACTAATTACACATCAAAGTATGTTTATGTTGTGGTGAAAAATAAACACATGCCAATTTAATATTTCTGATTTTAGAATTTATCATCTGACAGTTTCTCTACACTAATTTATTTTAAAATGATTATACTTATAGAGACATGTACAGATGTTGAACTTGATGAATTTTTATTAACTATTGGCACAGCCTTTATAATTAACTTCAAAGAAACATATTTTTCCTGATTTATTTCAAAATAATAATAACAGTTGGTCTCAGGAGATACCTTTTTTTTGGGAGGGGTGTCATGGATTTTGTTCTCCTTTAAGTAAACATTAGTTTTAAATTTTAGGGGGAAGACACATAAAGGGGATTCAATGACTTTTAGTGATGTAAAGAAGAAAAAAATCTAGCTCATTTTGTTGCTAGTAGCTTTATTTAGTAAGACAAGGAGTCATTAGGCTGTTGAATTTTGTACAATGAAAATATCCAACTCTGGGTGTAAAATTGAAGAAATAAAATTAGGTAAATTTCATTCCACATTTAATTGGCTATGATATCATGGGTATATTATGCCTCTTTCCACAGCTGCTAATGAAAAGTCACATTGCCAGCACATCAAAGAAGAGTGCCAGATAAATGATATTCAGAACCTTGAATTGTATGAATTTGGTACATTTTTAACCATTCTAACTACAGATGAGTTATAATGTCAATCTTACTTTGGGAGTGTGAAAAATCACACAGAAAAAACATTTATGTTTCATGAAAACACTTGCTATGGACCATAGAGGATATTGGGTTTTATTAGGTATAATGTAATTGTTTGCCCTGCAGTACCACACATTAATGTAAATCAAAAGTTATTGGTAATAATGATTCAAGATATATGTAAACCATTACTTTACTCATTCACTCAATTAATGTATATCATATATATTACATTAGTAGACAGCTCTGTAAATAATTCTGATATGCACCTAGGTTTGGAACTCCCTAGTCTAAGTAAAGTAACACTACTTATACTAGTTAATCTTATTTGATATCAAAACAGAAAGATAAAGCATCAGTAGAGGTGTGCTTAATATCGTTCTGTTCTCTCCAAAGTCCTATGGTTTACTGGGGGTGGGTGCCCAGTGGGCTATGATGGGTAGGACTAGAGGTGGGATGCATGTCATCTTCCTCTTGTATGGCAGCTGTGGTGATGAGAGAAGGCTCCGTGATGCCTGGGCCCTGATCAGGGCACTGGAAGGCCAGACCATCTGGGCCAAAGACTGAGCAATGACATCAGCTACCTCCAGCAATGCAGGTGGCTATAGTGCCACCATCCCCATTTTCTCAATGACCAGGTTACAGAGCTTGAGCTGCCATGGATTGTAGTTCTCTCCACCACCATGGACCTCCACATTGCCCTTTGGCCTCCTAACACACATCTAGAGCTCGGTGGGTTCATAGCCATAGAATTTCCTGCCTGTGAATGTATAAAGAAGGCAGGCATAAACCTTTTCTTCCAGGTCAGTATTTATTGAAAATTGATAGCCAGGCGTACATGTTTTCAAAAACAGATGATTCTTAGGCCCAACTTATACCTACTGAATCAAACTTTGTTGGGCCAAGAACTAAACTTTACTTTCTTTCTTTTAAATATATATATTTCAGAGAGGAAAGGAGAGTGAGGGAGAGATAGAAATATCAATGATGAGAGAGAATCATTGTTCAACTGCTTCCTGTATGTCTCCTACTGGGGATCGAGCCTGCAACCTGGGCATGTGCCCTGACTGAGAATCAACCACAACCTGTTGGTTCAAAGGCCGATGTTCATCCACTGAGCCATGTCAGCAGGACCTATATAAGCACTTTTAAAGGAGAAAGGGCATGCCTTACTTCTCTGTGAATGAGATGCTCGTAGGTGTGTGTGTTTGGAAGGACCAAGCAATCATTCATCCATGAATCACATGAGAAAAGATAAAGATTTGCCTTAAGTCTCTAGGTACTTGAATACATGAAATGAAGAATTTAAAAAGATTATTTTTATTTTTAAAAATTCACATATTTTTCTATGCTCTGTTATTCCACAATGCCATTCCCTTCTCAACAGCCGTGTTTGAGATTATATAGAAATAGCCAGAGGGCTATGGCAGCAATGGAATTGAATGAGTCAACTTACTTGAGATAAAATGGTTTCAAAGTGTCCTTGTAGCCAAAAGGTCTAAAACCTGAGCCCCTCTGCTTGGGCCCCAAAGATCAGAGACTAAGGATAAGGTCATACTCTTGTATGAGAAGCTCTGAGCCCTAGCCTTATCTCCTGCTTGCTGGCTGTGCAATCTTGGGCAAGTCATTTAGCCTCTCTATTAATTGATTTAGTCATCTCAAAACAAGAATTAATAATACCTACAAAATCAGGTTGATGAAAGTGTCAAATATATTTGTAAGTGGCACATAATGCTGTTGAATATATAAGATCTAACAAGATGCAATTAAAATTATATTTAACTAGAGGCCCGGTGCATGAAATTTGTGCACATGCGGGGGGGCTGGGGGGGGCAGTCCCTCAGCCCGGCCTACATCCTCTTGCAATCCGGGACTCCTCAGGGAATGTTGTGCCTAAACCAGCAGTTGAACATCCCTCTCACAATCCGGGATGCTGCATGCACCAGTGACCATACTTTTCATACAGGTGAAAGGCATCTTGCTGTTGTATGGGCAGCTACATTTTTTCCCCCTGATTATAAAAAGTACTACATAACATGATCCTTCTGAGGCAGTAGTACCATTTTCCCTCATCAATGGGTGGAAAAACTGAAGCAGAGAGAAGTTAAGTAATTGGTAATTGGTTTTGTCACATAGTTATAAGGGTCAGAATCAGGGCTGACCACAAAATGTGCAAGCCAGAGTCCATGCATGTCTTCACTGCATCATCCTATTTTTTCAGTGTTAGAGTAGCCTTGCCAGGTTTTAATTTTTAAATCTAAGAGACTATTCCCAATATATAGGGTAGGGTCCCTAGGCCTGGCCAGAGATCAGGGTCATCTGTGGGGTGACTGGCAGTGTGATGGGGGGGGGCGCTAGCACCCACCTTGGCTGGCAGCCTGGCACTGCCCACTGGACATCCCCGTCCCCCTGTAGCCACCTCCAGTCACCTCCCTCTCAGGAAGCAGACATTGAGCATCTGCCCCTGGTGGTCAGTGCACATCATAGTGACCGATTGTTCCGCTGGTCATTCCACCATTTGGTCGATTTGCATATTAGGGTTTTATTATGTAGGCTATGTCAAAGCAGTTCGATTTTCAAATGACTTTTAAGCACTACAGTATTATATCTTATATATCACTCGTTTATATTTTGGGGCAAGCAATCCAAGAGGTAAAATGCTTGAATCTTTATGTTCGAATTACACAGGGCATAGAAAACATTCTTTCTTACCAACATAGAGACTGGAAGGTATACTACATACTTTTTATCTCTTCTCCTAGTATTTGTAAGTAAAAAAAAAAAAATGAATTTTTCTTCAGTGGTTTATGATAGCTTGTTTGCCGCTTTTTTTTTTAATACTCCAAGAACACAGATTTTGTGCCACTCTGGAGCATGAGTTAGCATTGTTTGCCATTTAGAAGGGCTTAAGCACCTTTCCTTTTCACCACCAACCCCAAACATAGTTGCCGTTTTTCTGAGTCTGCCAGAAGTGTGATGAACTTGCAACAAAGACCATTCAGCATTTAAAGGGCTAGACTCAATGAGTATACTCAGCATTATTGCACCACATGCCCCAAAGGACTGGCAAAATGCTACATGAACAGGAACTAATGGTTGATGTTTTAAAGAGCATGACAGTGATTTTCTAACAGTTTTCTAAGGGTTTGGAGGCCATTCTTTGGGAGACATAGCACATACATCCACAGGGATTATAATTACTAAATATTCTAGACTGAAATTATTGGAGCCAGTTTATCGGTGTATCATTTTTTAACATTTCCTATGAGAGTTTCTAAAATAGATAATTCTTGTAAATAACTGTACAAACACATACGAAGAAAAGCTAATTAAAACAATTTTCAGATTATATCCCACTCCTGTCAATACATTTGTCCAACACTAATAGTTTTCCAATCCCAGGGCCAGAACAAATTTTTGATACTGAGTTTAAATGCCTTGCATTTTTTTCTCTTGCAATGGGGGTTCTGTTTGCATGTGTGAGAGCATATACATGCCTTACGTAATAAGAATGAAAGCAGGAGGATTTGTTCAAACACCATGTTTATGTGTTGTGGTTGTTGTTGTTTCAAAATTGGGCAGTTTTAACAATTTGCAAAATTGCTGCTACCAGATTTATGGCTTAACTTCACTGAGGTAAACAAGCATGATAATCCCATTTAAACTGGGAGAACATTTGCTAAGCTAGTGTGACACCACTGTGGACATTATCTGCTTCATCGCCCTGAGCTTCCAGGCCACATAGAAATTTGCCTTTTCTACCTGTCAGTGCTACACAAAATGATGCTGGTAGTGTGAGTCTGTTGCTAAGTAATAATTTTAGGGAACGTGAAAATGAAGATAATTATAAAACACACTTGAATAACGTCTTTAGGGGAGAGGAACTCAAGGTTACCATATTCTGTTATTTTAGCTACTATTTTTCTAGCATTTCCCTTCTGCTCCCAACCGGCTCAACAATTAGTTTCAGCCTCTCATTGTCACAGAAGAAAAAAAAAAAGAAAAAGAAAAGAAACCATTACTAGTCCTTCACTATGCTGAGAATTTTTTCTTTTTCTACTTAATTTGAAAGATTAACTCATGAGGGGCTAAGTATTAGTTATGTGTGAGCTGATGATTCTAATCCTCACCTGATTGCTACTTTTATGGGGAAATGTGGGCAAATCTCTAATTTCAAGTTTCTCTTTTATGAAATTATTTTAACAACTCTTTTGCCTTAGGTATATAACTTCTTTAAAAATATATTTGTTATTGATTTCTGAGAGGAAGGGAAATGAAGAGGGGGACAGAAACATCAGTGATGAGAGAGAATCATTGATCGGCTGCCCTCTGCATGCCCCACACTCAGAATGGAGCCCACAACCCTGGCATATGCCTTGACCAGGAATCAAACCATGACCTCCTGGTTCATAGGTTGATGTTCAACCACTGGGACACACCAGCCAGGCTATTTATCTTGAAATCTAATAGATCTGTGAAATATATAATGTACAGGGGTGGGCAAAAGTATGTGTGCAGTTATTATGGAAAGATAATAAATAAATAATATAAGAATAGACTCTGTTTCATGTACTCACAAATGTAAATGTACTTTTGCCCACCCATTTAATATAAGTACACTAGAGGCCCCGTGCACAAATTCATGCACAGGTGGGGTCTTGCTGGCCACCCTGATGGGGGCCGATCGGGCCAGGCTGGTTGGGGGGGAGGGGCCACGGGAGGTTTGCGGGGGGGAGATTGGGGCCCTGATCGGGCTGGTTGGCCACCACAGTGCACATCTTAGAGACTGGTCATTCTGGTCGTTCCATTGTTCTGGTCGCTTGGCTTTTATATATATAGATATAGTTTCACATATAGTATCAAATTTGTTAACATACATGAAGTATTCAAATAATGTTGGTTACTATATCTTACCCAAAATAATTAAAATAATAAACAAAAATGATGTAGTCTCTGAAATAAGGATACTATTACCTGTGTCATAGGCTTTTTCTGGAGATTGGGTGAGTTTATCCTTGCAAAACAGTTGGTACATAATAAGCATTATGTAGGCATCTGAAAAGAAAGGAAGGAAGATAGGGAGGGAGGCTTGTCATATACTGATATTTTGATTTCAAGAAAAAATTTCAGAAAAAAATGCACGTCATTTCAAGTTTGGTATGTAAAGGGTGTGTTAACAATTGGAAAGGGCTGATTAGTACCCATTTGCGCTACACTTGTGAAAATATTTTTATTAGACTGATAAAATAATGTTGGCATTGCCTTCATCATTTTTAAAGGATACCCAGCACCTGTGATCACTATAGGCAACATTGTTTTAGCACCCATTGAGTATGCTGATAACTGATCTTGAAGTTTCTGTCACTGGGAATATGGTCTACATGCATAGAATGCCTTTAAGTACCTGGAGTGTTTCACTAAATAAAATATATTGAGTTACAAAATCATTATGTGCATTAAAAAATCATGTTCAACAAATTTAATTATACATATTATCTATCTTTACTTCTCTAAATTATCACAAAAACAGACAATTTGCTTTTTTTAATTTATATCACAGAATGATAAATCATACTAAAATTAGGGCAGGATGGAGAACTTGCCCATCAAAAAGAAATTTCTGTACACGAGCCTGAGTAGAAGTAACTGGTTTTAAAGCAGGACTACTACTTCAACATTGAAGAAAGCTAAAAAATGAATAAGTACATTTTATGTATAAATACATGTAAGTATTTATACATACTAATTAGTATTAGTCACTGATAATTTTGTATTAGTCTGGACACACATATAAACAAATGCAAGTAAAATCATAAATGAAATAAAAATATAGTAGAATCATGTAAATAATCTATAAGTGCATCCAAACAGTGATGTATTTTATCTTGAAATGTTAATAAACACAATATATCACAGTCATTCAAACTTACTTTATCTTTTTTTTAACATTATATACAAAATAATAAAAGTCATTATTTATTGGGTGTTAGCTACTTCAGGCATTTTACTAGAAAATTTTAATTTATCACCTATTTCTGAAAACAATTTAGTGATGTAAATATTATTATCTCATTTTAAAGGTAAACTAAAGAAACTGAGTATAAATAGTGACTCTTAGTAAATTACATCCCAGGTATAATCCTTCTCATTGTAATATAATGTTAAAATGTCCTATGATTTAGCACCAAAAGAAATATGTATTTCTCAAGCAGAGCTATTTGAAAATCCAAAATTTTTAAAAATATATTTTTATTTATTTCAGAGAGGAAGGGAGGAGAAAGAGATAGAAACATCAATGATGAGAGAGAATCATCAGTTGGCTGCCTCCTTCATGCCCCACACTGTGAATGGAGCTTGCAACCCAGGCATGTGCCTTGATTGTGAATGGAACCTTGACCTCCTGGTTCATAGGTCATGCCAGCCGGGCTGAAAATCCAAAATTTATTGTCACTCCATAACAATGTATTCCTATTGATGATAGTGAAAATATCTTTTATTGCACCTTCTTTTACACTTTGTAATTTTACTATACATATCATTTTTGGTTTTTATTTGATTTTTGTTTGTATTTTAAAATCTTTATTGTCAAAAGTATTAGATGTGTTCCCCTTCTTCCCCCATTGACCCCTTGTAGCCTGACCTCCACCCCCTGCCCCAGGCTTTTACCACCCTATTGTCTGTGTCCATGGGTTATGCATATATGCATACCAGTTCTTTGGTATATCTCTTCCCACCCACCCAGTCACCTCTCTCTTCCTACACTTATCATTTTATTACAAGCACTTCTATTCTTTTTCTGTACCAAATACTGTGCCACACTTTTACATCTGGGTATTAAATAAGTTGCCATATATTAAATGTTTCCATATACGTATATGTATGCCTTGCCTCACCAAGTAGACCATATTTCACTGTGGGCAGAGACTGTTAGCTTTATAATCAAGTCTATAGCATCTAGGCCCAAGCAAAGTACATGGGTGTTCTCTGAATACCCATTGTCTCATAAATTTATTTTTTTAAGACTGTTACCAGAGCCATGTACTTATATTTCCCACTTTCCCAAAGTTGGTGTTATACCACTACACTTTTTACAGAAGACCTACATTAGTACCTTAGTACCTGTTTTTGCTAGGAGAAAAAAATCCAATGTGGATTTTTGCTTTTAGAAAAAAAGCCATTACCATACTAATGTAGGTCTTTTGTAAAAGCAAAGTGGTATACTACTTTGGAAACCAGGGGATATTCTTTACCTTAAACCATTTTGGCTTACAAAAGATGTCTCAGGAAAATTGAACCTTGGGACAATGTAGGGAAACCTGTGATAGCTTACTACCTGCCCAATCTTTTAACATGAAACATTTAGTAACATTGAAATAGGTTTATTTCATGAAAGTAAATCTCTCTATTCTTCAATGTTTATATCCTTTGTCTGGTTGGGGGTTAAAGACTTATTTTAAACATCTATTAGCTTACAAAACAGACTTCATGAAGATCATAGAATTAGTGATCTAAATACATATTTTTCTTCCTACTCCCTCAACACAATTCTACAGGCAAGTGCCAAATTACACAGCTAGAGTAAATAAATAAATTTATATAAAATGTGCATCAAAAATATTGTATTCTCTGACATTATTAAAAAGAACAAAAAACTTTCACTCTACACTTGAAATAATTCAATACATAACAAAGAGCATTTTATTACTAAAATTTTTAAAAGTCATGTAATGTAGGATTGGCTAAACAGAAATAATATGTTTAATAAATATTAAAGCCTGTTCACATGTGTTCACATATAACATCGAAATTAATGACACATTCTTTTGGCAGGGAGACCATAATTCATATTTTTCTCAATTCAAGGAAAGTACAAAGTCAACAAATAATACTATTAGAGATGAATGTCAATGTCAAATAAATAATAAATATAATATGAAGCAATATACTTTGAGAATAACTTTCATTTTTGTATTGCTCTAAAATCTCAGAGATTTTCTGATGAGATCAGTGACCCTATAAAAGGCTGTTGCCTTTTCTAGAATGTTAAATGCTTGGACATGACCCCAAATAGTCCGCATACCTGTAAACTGAGAACAGGATTCATCATACACTAGGAATGCAGGAAAATGAAGCATATGGCATTTCACATGGCATATCATGAGATTAAGTTGCTCTTTGTATTAAAACTTAAGATAAAAACCCAGAGCTTATAAAAGCAAAAGGCCTAAAATAATAGTAAAAACCATCAACCGTATCTCAAACTTCTTCAATTCTGATATATTGAATGAGTTCAGTATATCAGAATATGAATATTTAATTGGTTAATCCTTGAATCAAATTTCACTTCTATGCAACTCAAATTTTAAATATAGAGGGAAAAGGAAGAAACTGAATATTTAATTTAACAGATAGGATGTCCAATTAAAGAACTCATTGAAATGATAAGTATGACTTCATGGATTATTCATGCAAAAATAAGGCAATTATGAACAAACACATATATCTGTATAAGTGCACACATAGTCTCTCTCTCTCTTTTTTTTCCTCTCTCTCTAATTAGCTGGATGATGAATCTTAGGACTACTTGAACTACAGCTTTTAGTCAAATGGATTCAAGTGCAAAGCATTATTGCCTCAACCTTGGGAAACCTATTTCAGTTGCTCATACATTTTTTTCTTTTGCTTGTTTTGGGGACTAAGAGGTTGAGTTCATAGACATATGAACTTCAGATAAAGCTTTACTATTATAAACTGACTTCAGTATATTAATTTTCAACATTGAAATATAAGCTTACTATATTCTACAAAAGGCTATTTATAAAACTTAGCTGGACCTGACAATAATTTATCATATCTTTCTGGATGTAATTAAATGTATAAGAGAGAAAATGCCCCTCTTGAAGAAGTAGGTTGTTTATTTGACTTTTAAAATGAATTTTAGAAGAAAGATGTTGATAATTTATTCTAAAAAGTGTGCTTAACATATTTGTTCTCTTGAATAAGAAATTACCTATGTGTATTTCTTATTCCCTACTTTATTTATGAGTTAGTCTAAATAGAAATTACATAAAATCTCAAAAGACTCATTCAAATCTTAGATGTTACTTTTATATTATGAATTATATTTTTTATTTTTTAAATCAAATATAACAATTTTTCATTTTGATCATTATTCAATATAGAATTACTAATTGCATACTTTGGGGAGCAACAAAAAAGGAAACATTTATTCTGTCAATCAAAATAAAAAAGTAAAGTAGAATAAACCTTCTCAAACATCCACTTACTGTGTCTTTTAAATTCTACCCAAATATTTCCTCTCAAATTAACCTCCTCCCTGCATTGCTTGCATTTTTCCATTAATAGAACACTTTTTTGAGTGGCCTCCATGTTTCAAGTGCTCAGCTATTTATTTTCCTAGGAGCACTGAGATGGAAATAGCTACTGTGGGAAACAATCAATAACTGGCAATAATAACATAATTGGAAAAGTGTCCATGGTAAATGCTCCCAGTTACAAAATTTCTGTAGACACCCGACTTGAGCCAAGAAAGTTAGAGAAGTCTTCAAAGAAAAAGTGATATTTGAACTGAGTCTTTAATGACAAGTGTTACTTAAGGTTGACAAGGTAAGTAAAGATGCTCCTGGTAAAGGAAAATGGATCTGAAATGACTCAAAGATAAAAGAGAGCATACTTCCCCCAGGAAACTGCAAGAATTTCTATAAAGTTGGATAATAATTATCTTTTGAGGTTATAGCAAGAGATTAAAAGGAAAAAAAACTATAAAAAAGAGATATAAGGATCCCTAAATGCAAAAGGGAGCCACTGAATGCTTTTAAGCACCTGTTAGTAAGGTTTACATTTTAGAAAGATTACTCTGACATCTGTATGGTAGATAACCTAATAGATTAGAATCAGAGAAATCAATTAAAAAACTATTCTAGTATTCCAGGTTAGAAATAAGGAAGGCCTGAGCTAATGAAATCTAGTTGAAATGGGAAGCAGAAGATAGATTTGAAACATACTTAGAAAATAGAGAAGACTGGGCCTCATGGTAAATTAGATGACATAGGGGAAAAGAAGAGTTTAGGATTATTGTAAATTTCTATTTTGGGGAATTGAATGGATGTGGTACTGTAAGGTAATAACCATAGTGTTTGGAAGTGAAATAATGTGGGTTTGGGTTGCAATATGGAGACTACAATTTTTGACATGGTGTTGGGTCTCAGACAGTTTGATGTACATTGAAATGTCAATTAGGCAGCTCAAAATATAAGTCTGGAACCCAAGACAGAAAACTTTGCTGAAGAGAGAGAATATAGATGATAGATTTTTAAAGGCTACTATCAAAATACATTCTCATATCTTACATTTATTTTTTCAACATATAAGAGAGGCAGAGAGAGAGAGAGAGTAATGAACCCGAGCATCACTCAGTTTGATTTTCTATTGAGGCTATCAGAGTGCATTGATATAGTCACTAAATTGAAACAAGAGAGAATAGTTTTAATTTCCACACCTTTTAAGAATGTACCTAAACTCTTCCTCCCAGGTATTCAATAAAGAGCTTAGTTTATATCTTTTTATATATGACTTTGATTATCCACCTGCTATTTTTGTCCTATTTGTAGAAACAGAAATGAAAGAGTGGCTAAATAACTTGTAGAAGCACACCTAATACAGTGGGGCCTTGACTTACGAGTTTAATTCGTTCTGAGACTGAGCTTGTTAAGGAGCTCGTTAAGGAGCTGGTTAACTCAAATTACTCTATCAACTCAATGCAGAAAATCAGCCGAGAGACAGCTGGTATCTCAAAAAACTCGTTAGTCGGGACACTCGTAAGTCAAGGCCCCACTGTATATTCAAATGAAAACCAGACTTAAAAATGAAATGATATTGACATTGTCCTCCTATGATCCCATGTTGCAGTTAATACATTTATAATTTTTTTGTGAGAAAATGAAATGAGTGAATCAAATACTAAGTGAATATTAAAAGCCCTCAAGATTATGCTTTGTTTTCCTTTGGCTAAAATAGATGATAGTGAGGAGGTCACTGCTTTGTGCTCACCAACTCATTCCCTTTTCTTCCTAGAAGCAAGCTAATTTACATTTCTCAGCCTCTTCTGCAGTTAGATGGGCTCCATGCCTGAACTTTGGTTAATGTCGTGTGGATGAAAGTGATCCAAGTCATTCCAAACAGTGTTAGTTTCCTATTGCTGCATGAGAATAGCAGCTTTAAACAATACAAATTAGTTAGCTCACAGTTTCTGTGGAACAGATTCTGGCATGACCAGATTCTTTGCTCATTATCTCATCGGATGTTGCTGGAAGGTGTTCTTATCTGGGGCTGGAGGAGCTCTTCCAGGTTCATTGGTGTAGGCAGACTTAATTTTCCTGCAGCTGTAACACTGAGATCCCCATTTTCTACTAGCTGTCCATCCTTGTCATGTGACACCCCACCCCCCATCTTCAAAGCCCACCATGGAAAAATTGCTGTGCATCGAATTCCACTCTCATTTTGAAACTCTGGTCAGCACTGTCTCTGACCTCTATTCCAAGGTCTCATATAATTAGATCCAGATAGCCTGAGTAATTTTCCTTTCTAAAAATCAACTGTGCCATATAACATAACCTAATCATAGGAGGGAAGTCCCTCATATTCAGAGTATGTGGGCACCAGGGAGCCAGGAATCCTCAGGATGGTCTTAAAATGCTGGCGATGACACTGGCTATACCCATAACATATCCCATAGGGCCTTCCACTCGCTTTCTTTTTTCTATCTGTTTGCCAGATGCAGAAATCCAATAGAGGACGCTGAGGCCTTTAAAGATAGTAGGGTCACCAGATGGAAGGAGTATAGGTCCTGGAATGAGCTTCACCACTATCAACTCTCATGACTACCTCCCACCCCCCACTTTTTTGCATTACTCTGAGAAGAGAACAAGAAATAAATCTTTATCACAGATTTTTGGAACTCTTAACCAGTTGGTAATCTACTTCAGTTAATACAGAAATTGGTATCAAATAATAATCCTATATAATAAAGAAGTAATATGCAAATTAACCCTCACAAGATGGCTGCCTACAACCAGGCCAGCAGGGGGGTTAGTGAGGGACGACCAAACAACTGAACAGCAGGCTGCATGGAGCAACCAGGCCAGCAGGGGGGCAGTTGGGGGCAACCAGGCCAGTGGGGGTGGGGCAGTTAGGGGTGATCAGGCTGGCAGGGGGTTTTTAGGGGCGATCAAACCAGGGTGGCAAAGAGGGGGCAGTTGGGGGCAAACTGGCTGGCAGTGGGGGGCTGTTAGAGATGATCAGACCAGCACACAGAGGCAGTGAGGGGCGATCAGGTCGGCAAGCGGGGAGGGGCAGGTAGGGGCGATCAGGTTGGCATGCAGAGGCAGTGAAGGGTGATCAGGCCGGCAGGGTGAGGGGGATAGTTAGGGGCGACCAGGCAGGCAGGCAGGCAGGTGAGCAATTAGGAGCCAGCGGTCCAGGATTGTGAGAGGGATGTCTGACTGCCTGTTGGGATCGGGCCTAAACCGGCTGTTGGATATCCCCTGAGGGGTCCCTGATTGGAGAGGGTGCAGGCTGGGCTGAGAGAATCCCCCCCCCCCCCTGCACGAATAATTCTGTGCAGGCCTCTAGTAAGATAATATCATGATATATTAAGAGATTACTATTTTCAAGTTTTTTATTTAGTCCTTTCTTTTATTAGTAATTCAGTTAATATCTCTCACTTTGTATGTGTGGTGGCTATGAGCTAAAAAGTTGAGCTTTCCTTCTGATTTTATTTTTCTAAATCATCATCTATATGGAAGATTTCACAATTCTCTTCCCTTTCACTCAGTCCCTGCCAGAAGAACTTCAGCCTTTTTCAGCTTTTTTTAAAAAAAATCAATAAGTCTGTTACCTTCCTTTATAATAATTATTAATAGAATAATTTATTTAATTTATTTTTTCTTCTAGCTGATGATAATAAAATTAACAATATATCTCTCTTATGACATTATATCATCTTCCAAACAAAACCCATGTTTTGTTCCTTTTAATGTTATATTTTTCCTGTCATTCTCATCTTACTTCAATGTCCTTTCAACCACAGTTACCTTTTTTTGTTGTTGTTGCTGATTTTAGAAAGAATGCAAGAGAGAAACATCAAATTGTTGTTCCACTTATTTATGCATTCATTGGTTGATTCTTGTATGTGCCTAACCGGGAATTGAATCCACAACTAACTGAGCAACCCAACCAAGGCCATAGTTACCTCTTTTATAGCTTTTTCAAATTTGTACATCAAGTCCAACTTTCACATTTGAAAAGTTATAGTATAGTGTACACATATAAATGTTTGTACTCAATTTCCACATATGATTCAACTTTAAACATCATTATTTCTTAATATGTTCAGGCAACATTTTTTTAATTCCATCTATGTTGTTATATGTAAATGTAGTTCTCATTTTGGAGTACTGTATGGTATTTCATTATATACATATCCTGCATTTTAACAGCATCATTCTCCCAGCAGTAATCAATTAGGTTGCCTTCAACTCCAAACAAAGATACCAAGAATATCTTCTTACTTATTTACAACTGTGCAGTTTAACTCTGGACTATATTGAGTGGAATTTTAAGTCCTGGGAATATGCATATCCTATTTCACGAAGTATTTCCTGATTCCTCTTGAGAATACCTGTTCCACTTTACATTCCCAGCAACAGTATATAAAAGCCTTTGTAGATCCAGGTTGGTATTCCTTGTACATTTTAGACATTGTAAATAATTTCTCCCATGCCTACATTCTCCTAAATGTTTTTCCTTTGGTATATCCTATGGAACAGAAATCTTCACTTTTGATAAATCATGCCTTTCAGTTTCTCTCCTTGGGGTTTATGCTCTTTGGAGTCTTAAGATCTCCTTCCTAACACAAAAATCAGAAAACTGTTATTTTCTTTATTTTGGTGACTCCTCTTGTCCAATTGTTGACAATTCTGCTTTCATGCATCATTTTTACTCATTGATTTTTCTCCCGCCCTTCTCCCATGTCACCCCCAACTAATCCCTTCCTATGTGCCCTGGAATAGTCCCCTACCCAATTTCCATCTCACTTATTCAGTCTTCTACTCTATATTTGTTTTTATTCAACCCACATGTTGTTCTTTATTTCTCCTTTTAGATTGTCTTCCCAATCTTAATATCTTTCTGTATCTGTTCAATATATTTATAATATGAAGTTTAAATATTTGTTCTTTCTGTTATATTAGTTCTGCTTCTTCAGGTAATGATGTTTTTCATTAGTGATTTTTATTGCATAGTGCTTGAGCTTCTCAGTAACTGAAAACTTGTGTTTTATTGAATCTATTTGTTGCTTTGACTAGTATTTGTTACTGGCGAGGAGTTACAGAAATCAGGGCTCCCCTGGATTTAAGAGTGAAATGCATGAAGGAAGAATTGTCAACAATTGGACCAGAGGAGTCACCAAAATAAAGAAAATAACAGTTTGCATTCTAGACTCACCCCGCTACACCCACCCCAGGCCTCCCTGTCTTACTTCTAGGAATTGTCTAGTGAGCACCCAGGCTGTGTACACTTGTTAATAGAGGACCCTCACAACAACCAGACTTCAGTTCTCCTCCATGTTAACCCCACTGTAAATGGCTGAGAGTGGGGCTGGTGCTGCTATATTACTGCCCATGAAAATGAAGTCTTAGAATGAGGGGGAAGAAGCACACCTAGGAAATCTAGCCCTGCTTGTGTCTCATTTGAGTCTCCTGGCCTTCCCTAATTTGCAAACTTCCCCATCTCTATACCTTTTTTTTTCTATCAAAATCCAACCATCTTTGGTCTCTCGAAAGATTTTTCAATTTTTTATTAGTGATTGAGTTTCTCATGGTCATTACTTTATAGTCCAGGGAACACCATTTATATTGCTTTGTATACTTTAGTGAGGTGCCATCCACTGATATTACAGTGTGAATAGGGCCCTCCAGAATTTTGCAATTATTCTGAATTCCTAACCCCCCTAACTGTCCTATGGCTGGTTCTATGGAGGAATACCAGCTTGTCTAAAGCAGACGAAATCATCAGCTTTTTATATATGACACCTCTTTATTACTGGGAGTTCCTTTAAAATTAAGACTATTTCAGTGATCACTCTATACACAATGAGATTCAGTGCCTGGTTCATAGTAGAAATGTAATAACAAAGGTTAAATCAATTTGCTAAATAAAATCAGAAGGAGAAAAAAGGGCAATTTGCTTGAGAGACATCAGAAAGAGAAACAGAGATAAAGACAGAGAGACAGAGACAAAGAGACTGAGATCGACAAAGACAAAGAATAAAAATGAAACTATAAACAGAGTAATTGAAGATTGTAGAGTGAATAACACTCTTGATAATTTACACTCTTGGCTTTGCTACCATTGGAAGAGGCTTATAAAAAGTCATTTTTCTCAAATATAATCACAGGGAATGTGTTTGTTATCAACTGTCAGCCAGAACAGGCAGCATCTCACACTATTATCTAGCTAATTATGAAGAACAAATAAAATCCACAACTTGTCTCATTACTGACTTATAAAGGGATTTAAAAATAAGGCTCAGATTGTCAAAAGCAATTGACTTCAGCATGAGCATACTCACAGATTTTTCCTCAGAAAACAATTTAATTAATCCAGGAATGTGCACATCAGTGAAAAAGCTTACAAAACATTAAATGTATACTTCTTCATTGCACACATTCTGAAAATCAAAAGGTTCATATCTCTGGGGTAATTACTTTTCAAGTTATAAGAATGGCCCCCTGACCAACATCACTTATGCTCTGAATCCATAACCATACAGAGACCATAATTTAGAGGATTATAGATAGAGCTAGCTTCCTGTCACAGACAGGATTATAGCCTTTAATAGGAGAACAGAGAAAGGGGAAATTTATAGAGTTGCTTCTTCTCTAAATATCCAACATTTTTGAGGCAGATTAAAAAATAAATAAAATCAAAACTACCTGTGGGGAGAAGGAAAACATTCTCTAAATTAAATGTCAGTTGGAGTACAGTGTGCACAGTTGGTGTGTAGCATGCACATTTTACTTTTTCAGGTTTATACAGTTGTCCTACTGAATTTCTGATCACTCTTAGAAATGATTTTAAGTAAATGTCTATCACAGGTTTTCATTAGATCATCTTGTTTGAATTGAAACTTGTGAAACCTAAGTAGGTTGTTTTTTGCTTTGGTTCATAGGAAACCATAGGCTTTTAACTACAAATTTGGGTGAGCTTTGGAGGCATAAGTAGAATGTGCATCAGAACACATTCAGGATAGTTTTAGCTTCAAAGCTACCTCATTATGAAGAAGTTTTACCTAGAATATGGGCTTCAAGAAAACTATGGCAAGTAGTAGCATGCAGAGTTCAAGGTGAGAGTTAACAACAGAGATATAAATGGCTTCACCAAATCTCAAGAAGGCACTCAGGATCATAGCCTTAATGGGAGAATAGAGAAAGGGAAGATTTCCAGAGTTGCATCTTCTCTAACTATTCTACACTTCCGAGTCAGAGAAAAAAATAAATAAAATCAAAGTTACTTATTGAGAGAAGGAAAACATTCTCTGAATTTAAATCTTAGCTAGACTGAAGTAATAGGACCAAATGCTTTTTGGCTTTAAAGACTATCTAATTTTACTCTTTATTTTATAAACTATTGGTCATTCTTAATTATTTTTTAAAAATATGATATTCTCTCATATACATTTTTCCTGTAAGAAATGAGTACAGCCAGACAACCTATATTTTACTCGGAGTTTTCAGACAGATTTAGTGTTTTTATTCTTATCTGACAAATGCATTTATTGAAATTGTGGTTTGTATTTCAGGTAAATACAAGTACAGAGACTTAGGAAAGCAATGTCAGCATTAGTCAATTTTCTGTTGTACATTATGTTGGAATAAAACATTCCTGAGTGACATGATGAAACCACACTTTATAAAAGGGAGACAAAATCCAGATAGTTTTTGGTTTTTCTCCTCAAATCTTGTCAGATTTTCCAGCTAAAAACTGTTTCTTTAAACTAAAACAGATATGGAATCCTAGTACATATATTTAAATTGTGATAGCTTTATCAAAACATTATTTCCTTCTTTTCTTCCTTCTTTAAGATGGAGTCCCAGGCCTTCTTTAATCTGTTCTCTTTTCTGCTTAAATGACAAATAATTTCCATCATAGTTTCTTCAAAAGAAAATAACAATTGATTACATATTATAAGTAATAGTCTCACAATGTAAAATCAAATTTTCTTTATAAAAACATATGCCACACACAGCCCTCTAATTGGAAGACTTTTTCTTTCCAAACTTTTCCAGCTATGCCATATAAATATTTTTGGATTTGGATTTCATTTTACCTTTTAAACTCTCCTTTAGTTGTGATAAAAAGTAATTAGTAAAATATAATAAAAAAATTAATATGGGCTTAAAAGAGACTATAAAGAAGATAAATAATTTATAACAGTTTAATTTTTCTAAATAACTGAGGGTTTATTCAACTAATAAAAAGTATCAGCAATTTGTCCATCACAATGATAGTGGCAAGAAATAAGTATAACAATTTAATTATTATAAATAATTTTATATGAGTTTTTAAGCTCAGGCAGAAAAAACTTTAGGTAGAAAAGTTTGGGATCTTAGAAATATTCATTTTCATTGTGTGTGTATTTATCTTGTGTATGAATATAATGAACAACATAAACTGATGAACAAAAACAGATCCAGAGACAGAGAAGCATCAATCAGACCGTCAAACCTCAGGGAAGGTAAGGGAGGGTGGGGGTAAGGAGACAAGATCAACCAAAGGACTTGTATGCATGCATATAAGCCTAACCAATGGACACAGACACCAGGGGGGTGAGGGCATGAGTGGGGGTTGGGGGGATAATGGGGGAATAAGGACACATATGTAATACCTTAATCAATAAAGAAAAGAAAGCTGTAATAACTAACAATTGCAAAATTAGAAAAGGGAAGGTGATAAGTTTGACACTATTAGCATGATTAGGACAATCAAACATCAGATATTAAGAGTCTGTCAGATCTCACATGAAGTACCTGTTCACAACTGTATCCACTGACCAAAGTAAAGAGTGACAAGAGCCAGTTACCCATATAGTTGGGGGGAAATGGGGGAATAAGGACACATATGTAATACCTTAATCAATAAAGAAAAGAAAGCTGTAATAACTAACAATTGCAAAATTAGAAAAGGGAAGGTGATAAGTTTGACACTATTAGCATGATTAGGACAATCAAACATCAGATATTAAGAGTCTGTCAGATCTCACATGAAGTACCTGTTCACAACTGTATCCACTGACCAAAGTAAAGAGTGACAAGAGCCAGTTACCCATATACTTGGTCTATGCCACCAGCCTCTATGTTCAGCTCCCTCCAGATGGTCTTCTGAATGTTCTCTACTGCGTGGGCTCTTTGGTGTCTGTGACAAGAGTGGGATCCACCATTTTCAAGCCCTTAGGTAAGGAAAATTGTGGTCAAGCTCCCTGTGAGCTGCTGGGAAGTTACTTATGATAAGGTAAAGCTGAAAAAGAGGACCCAAGTTTCTATTTGTGATAAATGGATGATTTCATCAACAAATTGGTAGAAAGAAAATGATGGAGGGAGAGGCAGGCAGGGAGAGTGGGAGGCAGAAAGGAGGAGGAAGAAGGAAGGAAGGAAGGAAGGAAGGAAGGAAGGAAGGAAGGAAGGAAGGAAGGAAGGAAGGAAGGAAGCTAGGTAGGCAGGTAAGCAGGAAGTGAAATGATTAGCTTTGCACATGTGGTAGATCTGAGGTGGGTTCTCTGAATGCATTTAAGTCTTCTAGCAATTCTTATATTTTTTAACTTTTTTTGTTTATCAACAATTTTTTTAGGCAGGTATATTATTCCCTTTTCTACATATATAGAAATTGAGGTTCAATGAGTTTAAATGACTCAATGTATCAGCTAGAAAATATAGGAGCAATTATTCAAAGAGATGACTTGATTCTTCCAGTCTTCTTTGACCCTGTCATACTAAAAATGTAGGTCACCTTCACTGGGCTCACAAATTGCAGTTCAGCTCCATAATTCACATTTTGAAGAGATCTTCACACTCCAAAATGTCTAAAAAGTCAATGTCAAGCTTTTCTCTGAAACACAGAGACAGAAAGACATAGATGTCCATTCTCTGTTGTGATTTCTTTATAACATTTCACTCTACACAGCACCTTCTTTTTCTTTTTTTTCTTTATTGATTAAGGTATTATATATGTGTCCTTAACCGCCCATTGCCCCCCCACACTCATGCCCTCACCCCCCTGTTGTCTGTGTCCATTGGTTTGGCTTATATGCATGCATACAAGTCCTTTGGTTGATCTCTTCCCCTTACCCCCACCCTCCCCTACTTTTCCTCTGAGGTTTGACGGTCTCACCCGAGGATATTTTTCCATTGATTTTTAGGGAGCATGGAAGAGAGAGGGGAAAAACAGAGAGAAACATTGATGTGAGATAAACACATTGATTGATTGCCTTCTGCACGAGCTCCAACTAGGTCCAGGCTGAGGAGCCTGCAACTAAGGTACATGCCCTTGGCCAGAATAGAACCTGGGACCCGTTAGTCTGCAGGCTGATGCTCTATCCACTGAGCCAAACCGGCTAGAACAGCATCTTCTTTTCCTTATCTAGTCTAGGGAAGTAGTTCTGAGATTGCTTTCTTCTTGGAATGGATAAATAGGGTCACCACCAAAAAGGGGGAATATCCCTAGTTGGTTTGGCTCAGTGTATAGAGCATTGGCCTGTGGACTGAAGGGTCCTGGTTTCAATTCCAGTCAAGGGCACATGACCCCGTTGTGGGCTCCATTCCCAGTAAGGGGCGTGCAGGAGGCAGCCAATCAATGATTCTCTCTCATCATTGATATTTCTATCTGTCTCTCCCTCTCCCTTCCTTTCTGAAATAAATAAAAATATATAAATGAAAAGGGAGAATAAAATGAGATAATTTTATTTAGTATTATTATTTAGTGAGGTCAGAAAGCAATTCCCCACTAAAACAAGAAAGTGAAGAAAATATCTGCTCTGATTCCAGTCATATGTAATAATTTACAAACAGCTCATTTTCTTCTCAGATTACTTCACATTTTTTCTGCAAGAATACTAATGAGCATTTGCTTTTCATTTGTTCAAGCAAAGAAGCATTTTAGGATGTTTCTCAAAATGAACAATAAATGACTTAAAGTTCCACTTTCAGAAAGATCACTAAGTAATGGCTTTTTCTGCTCTCATTCATTGAAGTTATAATAATCTTAGGACTTGTTTTGCAGCCTCAGTGCCATTACATAAACTACTATGATCCATAAATGACAAAAGTAATTTAGTTCTGACTTGAAAAAATATATATTATGATTGACCCAATAGTTTTCTAATTGAAAGTAGAATTATATCACTAGAATTAGGAATAATATTTAGGAGTATTCTAGACAGTCATTGCATCTTTAAAAAATGTTTTTTTTTTATTGTTTCCTAACATTTCAAAATAATATATACCATTTTCAATGATCTTCTTTACTATAATCTAAATAATCCCATTAAGCATAAATAAAGGGTGATTTCAATGGTCAGAACTAGTTATGCATGTCATCCTATATAATAAAACCCTAATAAGCAAATCAACCAAACAGCGGAAAGACCAGCGGAATGAGTGGTCGCTATGACACACACTGACCATGAGGGGGCAGATGCTCAATACAGGAGCTGCCCTCTGGTGGTCAGTGCACTCCCACAGGGAGAGCACTGCTCAGCCAGAAGCCTGGCTCATGGCTGGTGAGCACAGTGGCGGTGGCAGGAGCCTTGCCCGCCTCTGCTGCAGGTAGGTGGTAAGGAGCGAGGGGCCCCAGACTGTGAGAGCCCCAGACTGCGAGAGGGATGTCCGGGACCTCTTGGGGGATGTCCACCAAGAGGTCCTGGACTATAAGAGGGTACAGGCTGGGCTGAGGAACCCCCCCACACATGCCAGTGCATGAATTCGTGCACTAGGCCTCTAGTTGTTTATAAATGGTAGGGATTCTTGCTATTAGATTATTCATTTCAAACTAGGGTTTGAGAATACTTAGACAGGCAGGTTCTGTATAAGAATATTTTTATTTACTTTTATTTCAGGGACCCATCTAAAAATAATTCATTCATCTTCTGAATTACCTGATGTTCCTACTTATAACCACATACTACAAGATTTCAGCACTGTATTTTTTTATAATGTAGTCCAAAGCTGAGTGAATACTTTCCAATACTTTGGTTTATGAAAAAAAGCTAAAGTTATTAGGGCAAATGATTAATCACACAACATATGATGAACTTGGACAACAGCAACAACAACAAACATGCAATGACAGGCATTGTTGTAGTTATGTCTGAGGTCATATATTGCACTGATCCTGTGTTTATATTGCCAGTAACAACAGTTTAGCAATGATAGTAGAAACAAATATGCAAAAACCATTACTATTTTTCTAAGAAAATCAACACCAGACATTTATTGAATGCAGATCTCAGTAATAATATAACAGGCAAGTAAACAAGACAGCTTTACAAAATTATCAAATGTTATCTCATTAAACAGATATTCAAGAATTACTGTCAGTTTTAACTAGGATATCTGATTGTCTTGGACTAGCAAACAGGACCTTAATGTTTTAAACAGTGTATTGACAATATACACAGGCAAACCGGCATTCTTTGAATTAATATATTAAAACCAAAATATAGAAATAGTTGAATTTTAGACTGGCGCTGAGATGCCTTTTTCCTGCCATCAGCATGATGTCGTGGATGGCCACTGGAAGGACTTTCAGGAGACCTGAGGTCTCATCTTGACACTTTTCCTCACTCTATCATCTTGAGCACAAAACTTCACTTCCTCAAGCCTCAGTTTCTACACTAAAGATTATTTCTAGTATCTCTTTCAGTTCTAACATTCTTTGTAAAAAAGATATTCTAGGTATCTGATGTAAACTTATGACATATTTTTAGTTATTCAAATTTCTGTACTCCAAGAATAGTATTTTTTGTCATATTCTATCAGTATTCTTCACTTTCAAATGGAATAATAGGGTGAATGATTCCAGTGTTATTCTAAATAAGATGTCCAAAAGAAAGAACCCCAACAATTTGTTAATCCCTATTATTTGTGGGCTATGTTATTCTACTAAGAGAGTATATGTTATAAATGCAAGTTCTCATTCCCTTTTGTATGAGTCTGTGGATAAGTACTTTCCTCCACTTCCTCTCCTTATGAATCATGAAATTGAGGCTTTTATAAAACTAGCATAATCTTTTATTTTTCTGTTACATTCTATCAGTGTCAAATATATAAAGAATTGAAAATCTTTAAAATGCTAACATGGAGAACAATTTCTGTTATTTGGCAAATACAAACAGAGTCTGTTTAGTGACTTGTTTTTTTCAGAAAGGCTTATTTAAAAAAAATACACACACACACACACACACACACACACAGATATGTACATATATGTTGTTTAACAGTGTCTTTCCATGCTTTTGAAAACTCAGTTGAAGAAGTCAATGAAGTTGGTTTTTTTAATTTTACTGTTCTTTTTCAATGTGTGTAAATTGAAGTTGCCCAGATTCTAGGAAGGATAAATTGGGAGTGTTAGGAGTTGAGGGAGACTTGGTGTGATGCTGAACATGTTTGTATTTATTTGCCTGTTTGTTCAACATACTTATTATTATTATTATTAAATTGGACAAGTCATGGTTGCTTAGACTTAGCTAATTATTTTTATTAGCGTTTCCATTTTCTAAAGGTATCTCAAATCTATATCTAGGTAAACCATAATGGAACCTGTTGGTCACTCTATCATTCTCACAGGATTGCAGCGCCACCTACAGGAGTTCTTATGCATATCACTATTTGACCAGCCGTGCTTCTAGCAAGCGTTGATATGCAGATAGTACAAAGGAGAAATGAACAAGTCTAGAAAACAAAATAAAGCAAGACAACAAACAATAAACAAAAACACAAGGAAAACACATTATATCATGTATTTTAGGAATAAAGTTAATGAAGTCTTTAGAAATAACTGCATCTTTAAAATAAGAAAACCATACCTTTATTTTTTTAATGTATTGAAAAAAAATAAATAACAAATGTTTAATTATATCGGTTTTGAAAAATCAATACAAAATTTTATAGGGTGAACTGATACAGAATTAAAAAAAAATAAAACAAATCCATAAACTACAATCAAAGAGTAAATTGGAAGTTGCTTTTGTTATTTTTTTCCAATCCTCTTTAGAACATGGTGTTTATTCCATTGAGGACCTTCTTTCTATTTTTAGCAAAAGCTCATATTTTCTGTGTTTAAAATTCCAACTACCTATTTTTTTGATACTGACAACAGATATCAAGTTCATGTTATTGTCCCCTGTGTTCTTCTTCTTTATCCATGTGGACTTTACTGATGGAAAACTATTATACAGACACATCAGCATAAAATATTATCTGTAATAACCTTTAAGAGAGTCAAAGGTGGATTTAGACCAAGTCAGAAAACATGTGGTTGTTCAGTAAGAAAAGTTAGCATTCAAAAATCTACCTCTTTCCTCCTGTGGAAAGAATATACTAGTATAACTCCTGAAGGCCCAGCCAGAGAGAGAAACTTTGGTAATTACATCATTGAAATCTGTCTGCCCACTCTGCATATGTCATGCAATCGCAGTCATTGAAGAAGTGCAATAAGGTATTATCATAAACCTTTTTCACTGACAGAATGCTCATTGGTTCCTTTTGGCAATTTTACGCTGCATAGATTAAAACCAGACCTTGTCTGCTTTTATTAGGGATGGAAAAGTAGGAGGAGCAGCAGGTATTTTTAGGAGAAAGACCAGCCAAGAAAATTAAAGCAGATCACTAAGCTTAGTGGAGTTTGAGAAAACAAGGGCACTTATTAGTTCAAAATAATGACCTTCAATCCAACTTCAAGGAAATGTGTAATAGAATTCCCTCAATTCCTCTCTCTCTCTCTCTCTCTTCTTTCTCTCTCTCTCCCTCTCCTGAGCTTAACCACAGGAAGACACATGGGATGGAGGTCATAGGAGTCAAGAACCAACTAAACTATGCAGTATATTATATAGCATAAATATATATATTTTCCAATAATTATAATTCCCTCTGTTAGGATTAACAAAGCTCATCAAAAATTAGCCATATGGCGCCTTCTAAAAATCCAGGTAAAATAATTCTTATAAAAGTTGGCCCCAAAGGAACGTGCAGTTATTTAAACCTGGAAGTGACATTCTGGCTGTGATAGAGTGAGAGCCTTTGAGGGTAATCTCATGAAAAAAATTAAAAGGATCAAATGGCTTTCATGGGACAGCATCAGTCTGAAAAGTGGCAGGGAAATTTACCCTGTCTCTGTTCTGCTCTGAAATAGGGCACATAAGACAGATTGGGCTGCACAGTTTAAGGAATTTTAAATTGTTCCTAGAAGACCAGGATGGAAGTAGAATTATGGCTTCATCCTTCTTTGTGAGTTTGAGATATAGCTGTATGTTTTTTGGGTTTATTTTTATGTAGTTAGTCTTATTCAAATATCATGAATAATAAAACTAAAACCATCAAGTGAAACCAGCTCTCCAATATGCAAAATTGTTTTAGTAACCTTATCTAGTTTGTTATGGGAAATTATGATTTACAATATAAGTTTAATGTAGCATACTTATATAATGTCATTGCTATATAATTTTGTAGTGTACAGACAGAAATTTCTTTCTGCATTTTAGATCAAATTTGGAATTAAAATAATCTAGGTTTAGAGAATATAACATTAATTTCTTTAAATTTTATTTGATGTTGCATCAATCTATAAATATTTTTATATGATCCTGGGAACACATTACAAATAAATGAACAGTCCAAAATATTATGTGATTTGAAAAAGCAAAATCTCTATTAAAAGTAAATCAAGAGAAAAATCAGCACAAAAGAAGTAAATCTTTGCTTGGGAACAATTGCATTTTTCCCATAATTTAAATAAAATTCATGGAGACTAAGATGCCAAGTTGATACATGACTTCGAATATATTGAAAGTTATAACATAAATTCTGGAACACTGTTGAAAGGGAAAAGAAAATGCTCCTAAATTTTTGATGCTACAAATGGAAATACTTTATTATCATTTAACATCTTTCCTAAAAGTGCATTTTAATAAAAATAACTTTCAGTCATTTTTCAGGTTCCCTTCTTTAAGATAGATTTTTAAAAATTGCATCATTTTACTAAAACATATTATCTTTAATTTATTTCTCTAAAAATGAATTTTCAAATATCTCTTCTATAAACAAGCTGTGTAAAACAAGATCAGGACGAGATCTCGTTTGGTGAGTAACAAAATCACTTCCTATTAGAAAGAACATTTTATTTATATTGACCTAAATAAATGGTGCAAAGACTGAAGACAGCATGTTCTGGTGACTCAGATTCGATCTTGACTATGCTGACTAGTAATGGGTGGCTTTGGAGAATTCTTTATCTTCTTTGAGTCTCAGTTTCCCTGTAAAATGGTAGCTACAATAATAATAATAACCACAACAATACCTACCTAATGGGCTAGTTTTACGTCTGAGGTAACAAGGAGGTGTACCAGTAAAGTATACTGTCTGCCATGATAGGTACTTTGGAAATACCCCATAAAAAGTCCATCAGAGTCAGTTTGACCAAAGCTATTGTAGTGATTCTTGGAACTCTTTGCCAAAAGCTATTCTTATCTTGTAAAGGATCTAAGAAGACCACTTGAATACTTCCAGATCCTTTAAACAAAATGATCAAGAGAAACATCATGAAGGAGAAGGAAAAAAAAAACCAAAAACAACTTTCTCATAACTGCCCTCCTCCCACTAATTACCAAGGTCTTTAGGCCTTGGAATCAAGTTACTTTACAGGATCCAAGAGCTATTGGCCCAAATATCTGGCAGTTAATACTAACACTTTTCATTTTATCATCAGTTTTAAAGTTCAGTCTTCCTAAAATGCCAGAATGATTAGTGATGACTCAGTGAAAATGTGTTTAAATTGCCAAAAATTTGAATTTTGCACATTTTTTGTTAATACAGAAGTTGAGACAAAGCCAATATTTCCTATATCAACATTAAAATCTGGCTATTTGGGAGTGTTCATTTAAAGGGAAAAAAGGAAAAAAAGGGGAAAAAGATTATTTTTCAAAAAGAATTGTACACTAAATCCAGATTAAATAATTTGCTCATTTCCACCATTTCCTGTTCTCCATGTTAATTACCCTTCTTTGGAAGTCCGAGTTGACTCATAACTCGTAGCTATCAGAAGATAAAAGGAATAGGAAAGCAAGTCTGCCATCTTATACTTCAAAGTCAAAAGTAGTATACTAAATCTACTTTCCAAGCCCTCCATGAAAAGATTCAGTCAATAATTCTATAAATTATTCCAGGGGTATTGACAGAGAGCATGGCTTTAATTTTCAGCTTTTAGCCATAGCATAGAGCAGTGATTTTCCAACCAGTGTGCCAGGGCACACTGGCAAGCCACAAGAATTTTTATTTTTTTTTATTTTTAATTTATCTTTATTGTTGAAAGTATTACAGACATTCCTTTTTTTCCCCATTGGCCCCCTCCACCCTGCCCCACCCCCTCATGCCTTCATGGAACTATTGTGTCCATGGGTGATGCTTATATGCATATAAATTCTATGGTTAACCTCTTCCTGCCCTCTCCCCCTTCCCTCTGAGATCTCTTAGTCTGTTCCATGCATCCATGCTTCTGGATTTATTTTGTTCATTAGATTCCAAATATGAGTGAGAACATGTGATACTTGTCTTTCTCTGCTTGACTTATTTTGCTTAGCATAATACTCTCCAGGTCTCTCCATGCTGTCCCAAAGGGTAAGAGATCATTTTCTTTATAGCAGCATAGTATTCCATTGTGTAAATGTACCACTTCTTTTTTTACTGCCATTTGACCCAGTGACCCCACTTCTATGAATATACCCTAAGAATCCTGAAACACCAATCAGAAAGAATATATATGCACCCCTATGTTCATAGCTGAGCTATTTACAATACTTAAGATTTGGAAACAGCCCACGTGTCCATCAGTAGTTGAGTGGATTAAAAAAAAAAAAAAAAGATCTGGTTACAAGAATTTTTAAAACATGCAATACCTGACTAGTTAGGGACACTGACCTCTTTTCCCTTAGATTATCAAATTTCAAAATAATAACAGTCAACTCAACAATAGCTGTATGGTGTGAATGAATCAAAATCATAATTTTTTGTGTGAGATTGGCAAAAAATATCTATTTTTGGTGTACCACAGAATTTTAGTAATTAGTTTATGTGTGACATACGATGAAAAAATGCTGAAAAACACTGGCATAGAGGATCCTATTGGTATGTAGCTAACTCTTTAAGTGCTTTAACTCAAGTGAGGGGGAGAGAAGGGGAACACAAATCGAATAAACAGTATCTCCCAGTGCATTCATTTACCGATTTTCCATTCAGAGGTTCACAGTTAATCGACAATGGACAGAATAAATTTCTCTGTTGGGAGTTTTAATCAGTTAAAGAAAAATAGTCTCCAAAGACCTAAACAGTGTTTGAAATATAGTGTCATGGCAAGTTCATACATTGACTCTACTAATTCTACTTCACACTTCATATTACTTTGCTCCTATTTCTACACACACACACACACAATCCTTTCATCTTTAAATTTTTCTATAGTTCCTAAAATTGAAGCAAAGGTTTTTCATATTTTTAAGGCAATAACTTATAAATACTTAAAACAGTCAAAACAATAACAACAACAAAAAAAACAGACAAGTCAATTGAGCAGAATAAATAGCCTAGAAATAATTTCATTTACAGAATAGTCATATATTATTAAGGACTTGACAGGTGTGGAAGGATTGATTATTTAATAAATGATGTCGGAGAAACTGTCTTTTTAAGCTCTTCATCTCAATGTTGTCAAATAAATACAAATTAATTAAAGAGGCAAATATTTTATAGAGAAATTAGAAAATAGAAATTAAAAATATCAAATGTTAGGAACAGCATGATATCTAACATTAGAGATAATGGTAAAAATCCAAATAAAAGATAAACAACTTTACAATCACACACACTAAAATTTTTGAACATTAAAGAAATAGGTTAAAAAAGAAAATACTGAAAATAAATTTCAGGAAGTTTTACAAAGGAAATGCATGGACTTCATGTAAACACACAAAAGGAGCACTGAGACTAGCATAAGTAACTGGATATAGCACATAAACATATGTGTGTGTTTTTTCTATTGATTTTAGAGAGAGGGGGGAAGAGAGAGAAACATCGATTGTTGTTCCACTTATTTTATGCATTCATTGGTTGCTTCTTATATGTGCCCTATCTGGGGATCCAACCCCACAACTTGGGCATATTAGGATGATGCTCTAACCAACTGGGCTACCCAGCCAGGACCAAACATATGGTTCTTTAATTAAAAGAAAATAATGTACTAGTAAATTATCTAGTGATAAAAGAAATGAAAAATAATCTAAGCTCACCAGCATTGTACTTTTAGATCATATGTAAATATGTGAATGCTGTACACACATTAGAAAAGAGATCCTATGCATATATAAATAATAAAAGTGGTCTGATACTGTTATTATTAGGTTTTTTTTTAGCTATTAATGAAGTACAGAGTTTAAAAATAAAAGTATCTAATGTGGGTGAGCATGGACATTTTCAAACGTTATTGGTGACAGTGAAGATATCCCTTTTAGGAAGAATGTGGCAATGTTTATATAACAGTGAAACCCTTTGTTTATCAGTTTGGGTTGAGGCCCCAAGACCACAGGTGAGAACTGCTAGACCATCTGCAGAACTTGCAAAGAAAATGTCCAAGTGTACAGGCACTCAACACACCGTCTGCCTCCTCAATATATATGGGCCAATAATTCAACTAAGGAAGTTGAAAGCTTACAAGAGGGTTTATTTGGAGAAACATGGAGGTGCTGGAGTCCCATGGGGATGCTATTTTCCTTTATTCAAGGGTAGTGAGAAATGATGTAAAGAGGCAATTCGGAAAGCTTGGTGCGATTTCTGAGTTGAGGGCCAATGGGACGTGAAGGGGTGGTCTTGTAGAGGAGTGTCTAATAAATCAGAGGTTCCAAAATAAAAAGAACCTATAAAAGAAGCCTGTGACAGCAGTGTCGATGGAACAGTCTCACTGACAGTCAGAGGTGTTAGGGGAATTTCTGATCACATAGTTAAGGTGTGGTCTGAGAGACAAGTGCTGAACACAGCCATATGTTGGAGGACTTGGATCAGGAAAGTGACCTGATGGGATCTGATTTGCACTTTTAATACTTATTCCGATTGAAGAGTGGATTAATAATAGTAATTTTGATGATTAACTTTATATGTTGATTTGACTAAACCATTAGGTGCCCAGACTTTTAGTCAGACATTATTCTGGCTGTATCTGGGTAGGGGGTGGGGAGGGAAGGGTGCTTTTGGATAAGATTAACATTTGAATCGATGAACTGAGTCAAACAGATTACCTTCCTTACCTTCCTTAATGTGGATGACAATCATCTGATCAACTGAAAATCTGAATGGCACAAAAAGGCTAAGAGAGAACTCCTGCCTGACTGAGCTGATACATCAGTCTTCCCTGCCTTAGCACTGGAACTGAAACACTGAGTGTTCTTGGGTCTTGAGCCTGGACTCTGTACTATTGGCTCTCCCAGTTAGGCCTTTGGACTTGGACTGAAACTATACCACTGGCTCCCTTTATCCCCAGCTTGCTGACTGCAGGTCTTAGGACTTCTCAGGCTCCATAATCATGTGAATAAATTCCTTATAAATCTCTAAGTATATGTCTATGTATCCTAATGGTTCTGTTTTACTGGAGAACCCTGAGTAGTATAATAATAATAATAATAATAATAATAATAATTACTAACATTGAATATTTCTTGTACCAGGTGCTATCCACTTGCTTTATGTTTACATGTATCTATCTAATCCTCAAAATGACTCTAGAGTAGATATTATTATGGTCATCATTTTAAAGATAAAAAAATGACAAAACTAGTTAGAGGTCAAGGCCAAGATTTTCATTCATAAAGTCTTCTCCCAGCTCTCCCTCCTTTAGGTCCCACTCCATACTCTATAGTAACTCGATATTG
Source organism: Myotis brandtii (assembly GCF_000412655.1). Lineage (NCBI taxonomy): Eukaryota > Metazoa > Chordata > Mammalia > Chiroptera > Vespertilionidae > Myotis > Myotis brandtii. The sequence goes on from NW_005371219.1 coordinate 5,114,511, forward strand.
GAAGCAGGGAGACCATAATAAGGATCTTGCCAGTCAGGCTAGAGGTGAGGATGACTAGGAATGGACTTAGAGGAATTTCTAATCACATATTAAAGGTGTGGTGTGAGAGACAAGTGCTGAACACAGCCAGGGACATGCATCATGTGAATAAAAATAAAGACAGATTTTCAGAGTTGACTTGTTACTCTAGCATACCTAACCTTTCCTAACTTATACAGTGAATTTTTTTATAATTCAGTCATCATGATTTTGATTCTTTTTTCACATCTTGTTTTCATTCATTTGAAATTTTATATATCCATTAAAATATATATGATATGTAATATACATATATATCCTGTTAAATCATTGACAAGATACAAAGAGAACTAGTTTGCAGCTAGAAAGTACTTATCTGTTTCAAAATGCCAAAGCAAAATAAACTGTGTTTCTTTTCAGTTTCACTTGCAAATGAAGTTTGTCTACAAACAGGCAATGTTATATAAAGACTAGAGGCCCAGTGCACGGATTCATGCACCGATGGGGTCCCTAAGCCTGGCCTGTGGGGATTGGGCTGAAACCAGCTCTCTGACATTCCCCGAGCAGTCCTGGATTGCGAGAGGTCGCAGGCCAGGCTGAGGGACCCCACCGGTACGCGATTGGGGCTGGGGAGGGACCGCGGGAGGGCTTCAGGATGTGTCCGGCACATCTCGTCCAGTCCCGATCAGCCGGACCCCCGCAGCAAGCTAACCTACCAGTCTTCCCCCTGGTGGTTAGTGTGTGTCATAGTGATTGGTCGAACGGTCAGACACCTAGCATATTAGGTTTTTATTATATAGGATAATATCACCAGTTAAGGCATTTGAGTTTTAAACATTATCCTAATATATCTTACCTAGGTACCACTTTAATAATTACTTTTAATAATTAGTGGATCATAATAACTAATAATGTGCAATGCATACATACCTCACAGAGTTTATTTGGAAGTTCTTATGGGGGAAAAGTCATTTGCTCTCTTACTGGGACCTGTCTCTTCTCCCTGCCTTCTGGAATAACACTTGAAGGTGGAGGAAGTGATTGTGCTCATACTGTAAAGCATAGACCTGTCAAGATGGCTTTCACTTGAGCCATTTCATTGTCATCTCTCAGCCAATACGAAGATGGATTTTAACCCCAAGTTTTATTTCAGGAGTGTTATGCACTGTCCTATGTGTGAAAAAGAAATGCTATCTGGAATGGGATTCTTAATTTCCAAGCTTCCCTTCTCTTAGGATGCTAATCACCAGGAAGGCTGCTTGACAAATACTGGTACTTCACCTATGTATGAAGATTCATTTACAATCAATAGAGAGATCAGTACTTGTTGATCTGACTTTGTGATATCTAGACTCAAAAAATAATACCAAAAAAACTGTATTTGCACCACCTTGCTCCAGAGGTGCCTCAGGAAAACAGGGACAGAAAGAACTGCCTGGCAGGTCCATCCCCAGGGCCTCTGCACAACAGATTCCTGTCTGTGCCCCCACCCTCAGCCCCAGTGTCCTGTGGCTGGAGTCAGGTTGCTATGGCTGCATGAGGCATCTGTCGCTGTGATAAAGTGACCCACTCACATACACCTGACAGCCTCCAGCCCTCAGCAAGGTCTGTATGTAAAACTGGAAACAAAGGAAAATAGCAAAAGAAATAAAATCATTTTAACTAGATATTTAGTTTAGATTTCTATATTTTAAAAATCACTTCTGCTCACACATCTTTCTCTTAATTGAGATTTAATGATCCAATTAATGAGGACTCTGGTCATTTTTAATGAAATCAACTAGCCTCTAAGATAATTAAATGAGAAATGTGTTCTAAAATTTAAGGGGCAATATTTCAGTTTTACTGATATTGTTTTTATTCTAAATTAATGGAAAGATGCTTACAACATACAACAGGTGATAGAGAAGCAGAAAGACCATGAGTTTGTTGGGTACCTTTTATTATACAAATCTGTGATTACAAAAATCAGAATGAGCTTTATTTACCATTTTTGTATGGTTATATAATAGTAAAGCGAGACTAATCTAAACCAAACTCCAAATCTATAATACCTTATATTAAAATACACTTTTTCCTTCTTATGATGAGTGGTTAACTGAATCAATAGTAGGATACTGTAATATATATATATGTGTGTGTATATATATATATATACACATATATATATATATCCCAAAAAATGTATACACAATTTAACAGGTAATAGCTCAATTTTGAAAATGAAACATATTTTTATAAACACTGCCTTTATAATTATTCAAAGTGTGTGTATACACTTTTTGGGAATATATACACACACACACACACACACACACATATATATATACATATGTGCAAACAAACAGTATGTGTATATGAATTATATATATGTGTGTAGTATATATATGTGTGTGTGTATGTATATATGTATACACACACATACACCACACATACAGTTATCTCCCAGAAGCAAAAATAGTAGTATTTTGTCATAAATTTATATATGGACCTACATTTACTTTTGATAAATGTAATAGAAACAATGAGGTAAACAAACTTTATTATACATGTAAAATAAGCACAATTCCATATATACATTTGTTCTTTAAATATTTATATATTTAATCAGTACTGGAGTGTTTTCTATGTTCAAGTCACTGTACCTACTTACCTATGATGAATGAAGGTGATAGTACTTCTTTCGTTTTTTTTCTCTTTTGCAATAGTATCGATAATAATATAAAGAAAAACATTAACCTACGAATAGGATATATAGTTTTGGAAGCAAACTTTGGAAACAAGAGCAACAACAAAATTATTACATTGAATCTAAAGAGGTCTATTATAACACTTTGCTACTTTGCATTCTTGCTATGGAATTAAATGAATAAATCCAATTTTGTCACAAGAATATTCTGTAATTCTAACTTTATTAATTCAACCTGACTTTTCCTAAAAGTAGAATGAAATAGTGACATTTTGATTGTGTGTGTGTGTTTGTTTATTATAGTCCTGTTCATATGTTTGACTGAAAGGAGTTCTGTGTTAGTAATCTCTTCTGTTTAAAATAATGAATTTCATTATATTTGCTTTTTAGGGAGTAATTTTCAGTCACTTTCAATATGCCTCTTTGCTTTTAAAAGATCTATTCACTTATTGCTGCTACCCTCACCTTGTAGCTATGAGGAGAAAAGTTATTTCACATGCATTGATTCTTAAGAAGAAAAGCTCTTGGGGAGTAGGTGTTGCCTTGAGTATTATAGTTTTAGAAAAATTACAATTAAAGCGATGGAGGTAAGGAATGTGAGGCAGTGATAGTTAACAAAGTGAGCATTTATTTTGTTGAAAACTCAAAATCCCGTTAAACGCAGTGGTTCTCAACCTTCCTAATGCCGCAACCTTTTAATACAGTTCCTCATGTGTGGTGACCCCCAACCATAAAATTATTTTCGTTGCTACTTCATAACTGTAATTTTGCTACTGTTATGAATTGTAATGTAAATATCTGATATGCAGGATGTATTTTCATTGTTTGCGACCCACAGGTTGAGAACTGCTGCTTAGAGATTCCCATAAAGTTTTAAACTCCTAATGACTTTAACTTCTTATGCTGAGGGGGAAAGTTCCTACTTAGGTATTTGAGAGTGGAGCATTGAAAGGTCATTAGTTAGGAAAGCCTGATACTGCTTAGTCCCACATTGTCGCTGTCTAGAATCCCACTGGCAGCTAGCAGGAGCAATTAGGCAAATTCTGCTTTAGCGGAGATTGACCCCTTTCAGTATTTTGAAGCATGCATAAGTGCCTGTCAAAGTGTATCAGCCAACTCTGTGTTACAAGGTAAGAGGAGATGCTACTGGCAAAGATCCCAGCCTCCTGCAGAGAACTGAGATTTAAGGCCAACTCAACCTCCTACAAAAGTTTTGCCGGGAGAAAGGTTATTGAAGGAGATGGCAAATTGATGTAGGAAAGGGTGCTACTCTTCAACTGCACATTATTCACATCTCTGCATTTACTCTATCTTATGTATCTTGTTATGTTCATTATAGATCAGGAAATATGTGAATACCCTTTTCATAACTGAGCTATTTATATGCTACCGCATGTTTTAATAAATTTTAGTTTAAAATGTATATCAAAATTAAGTTGCAAAGTGTGATATTTGAAAGTAATTTCACCTTTAATTTAATATTGCTTTGAATTGCCAAATATTTTATATGAGGATGAGAGGATGCATGCGTGATCAGATATTTATAGTATATTAGAGGCCTGGTGCAAGAAATTTGTGCACTCAGGGAGGCGGGGATCCCTCAGCCCATCCTGTGCCCTCTTGCAGTCTGAGAGCCCTGGGGGGGATGTCCAACTGATGGCAGTCGGACATCCTTAGCGCTGCTGTGGAGGTGGGAGAGGCTCCCACTATCGCCGCTGCGCTCACCAGCCATGAGTCCAGCTCAGGGATTCTGGCTGAGCGGCGCTCCCCCTGTGGGAGCGCACTAACCACCAGGGGGCAGCTCCTGAGATGAGCGTCTGCCCCCAGGTGCTCAGTGTGTGTCATAGCGGCCAGTCGTTCTGCTGTTCGGTTGATTTGCATATTAGCCTTTTATTATATAGGATTTCCAAAAAGATAATCAGATGTTTGTGACATCTTTCTGATTCTTTAGGAAGTCAACCCTAATTTTCAGGGAAAATTTGAAAATATATAGTAATTAAGGATTTATGAGCTTGAGAGATCATTTATACCCTATGAAGTTGTTAACTTTCAGGTTGTATGCCTAAGTCTCCAGAAATGAATTTATTCATTCAACAAATATTTGATAAATGCCTACATATTCCAACTACAATCCACAAAAATCTATAAAGAGGCTGAATAAATCAGAATGCATTCTAAATCTCATAGAATTAAAAAAATCTGATGAGTAAATCTTTTTTTTAAATATATCTTTATTGATTTTTTACAGAGAGGAAGGGAGAGGCATAGAAAGTTAGAAACATCAATGAGAGAGAATCATCAATCAGCTGCCTCCTGCACACCCTTTACTGGGGATGTGCCTGCAACCAAGGTACATCCCCTTGACCGGAATCGAACCTGGGACTCTTCAGTCCGCAGACCGACGCTCTATCCACTGAGCCAAACCAGTTAGGGCGAGTAAATCTTAGTATCAGTGGATTTATCATGAATAATTCTCTCTCTCTCTCTCTCTCTCTCTCTCTCTTTCTTTAATACCAGTAAACTGAAATAAATCTAAGCTATAATTTTATAACAAATGTCACCTTATTTTTAGAGAGCCAGGTTACTAATGACTACAAAGGTACACAATTGGAACAGTTCCAGAAAATGAGCATGTACATAGACACATGTGCACATTCACATACACAGTTCAATGCAAACCCTAGAGTCACTAAAATGATTAATGTTAAATGCTCTTAAACTAGTATATTAATTTTCTTATAAAAATAATCATTTGGACTTTTTGTTAAAAATATGTCCTAGGAAATCTCCCAGTTATTCTGATTCTGTAGGTTAAGTGCATAACCCAGGAATATACATTATCAATCTGTCTAGTCTGATTTAATGCCTCACAGTTGCCTAATTCAACAAATATTTATTGAGCACCTACTATGTCTCAAACATGATTCTAGGTTATGATACCACAGTGAACAGTCTAGTCATGAGACTTATATTCTAATGAGGAAGATAAATAAACATGTAATTGTAAAGTTAGTAATGAAGAGCACTATAAACTCTGATAAATCCTCCTCTATTACAAATATTGTATTTTCATTGGACACTGGATTTTTTTACTATGATGGGACCCTTTAAAGAGAAATTAAAATACATTTCTAAAATTTAAGAATATTAATACACTTAAGGAACATAGTAGGTATTAGTTGCACTTTAAAATACCTTGTTGTGCTATAAAAATTGATACACTATCTAACATGTATTCAGGATGCAATATATTTAAAAATACCATACAGTGAATTGATCTTTTCCCCAAAATGTATGTGAGCCAAAAAAACATTCTATAAATAGAGTAATAATTAACACATTGCACAAATTTACATTCAGAACACTTACAAAAGCGCTTTCACAGCTCCAAAGATGTTCCTATGGGTAAAACACCTAAGGAAGATGCTCTACAGTTGGCCATACTGCTTCTTATGCCTGGTTTTACTGTGCTATATATAGATTCAAAAGGAGTTTACAAATAGCAAAGCTGCTATGCCCAGCTACTTTCTGCAGGAAACAAGACAATCTAGTATTACTTTAGAACAGGCAGTATCTGGATGACAAGAAATCATGTCACTGAAGAATCTGGCAGAAAATAGGTTACTGAGTAGTCCTATATCAAATGGCAATACTATATCTTAAACCACAAAGAAACAGAAAGGGTGGCACACTGCATCCTGAAGGACTTCTTAAATGACTGCTGGATTGATATTCTCTTCTCTAAATATCCTGCAAAGTGTGAAAGTTGCACCCTGAAGCAAACAAAACTATTGAGCAATTGACAAGCTATATTGTGAGTGGATTACAAAACAGAAGAAGGAGAGGACAAAATTTTTTTATTTTTTTCAAGAAGGGAAAAATAGAGAAGGTTAGGATAACCCAGGTATCACTTGGAGTGTCTAAATTTGGATACACATCTCAATCTCAGCTCTGATTATATGTCCTCCAAAAGCAAAGGGAACCTGGTATATTTTCTATCATTTTCTTCACACATTTTGTTTTAAGCAGCAGAAGAGAAAGAGTTAACATGAGCCAACTCAGGAAATACGTCTAAGGAGAAAAGACACTCTTATCAAGAAGTTAGAGAAAAAGCCACCAGAGAGAAGAGTGAATGATGCCAAATTAAGATTGAGAAATCAGCTATAAGTAAAAGAGTCCAGTATTCCAGGGGTTGGCAGCTGCTTTTTTGTAAAGGACCAGGAGTACATATTTTAGGCTATGAAATATTTTAGGCTCTGCAGGCCATATGGTCTTGGATGAAATGAATCCATTTTCATTACAGTGTGAAAGCAGACAGACAGGCAACACCTAAATGTACCAATAAAACTTTATTTATAGATGCTGAATTTTAATTTCATGTGATTTTCACGTGAAAAATCGTGAAATATGTTTTTTCTTTGTTTTTCCCCAACATTTAGAAATGTAAAAGCTATTCTTAGCTGACAAGCCATATAACAATATGCTGTAGACTAGATTTGGCCCATAGTTTGCCAACTGCTATACTATCCTGACAAAGCAACCAGATCAAGGGCTGTATTAAAATTTCATTTTATTTTATGGCACTGTGAATGTTATATTTTTAATTAATAATGTGCATGATACATTAATAGACAGTTTCTTTTTAATGTATGATGTCAACCTATGTTTGGTGCCCATTCAGCACCAACAGGAATCCCCAACTTGGGGTGTGGTAAAGAAGGAAACTGAATTTATTCTGTGCAAAACAGCTCAATTGTAATGCAGCTGGGTATAAAACAGCATGGCTGTGAGGTAGCTCTGGGGCCAGGGGGCCCTGGGGCCAAGCCCCTCTCTGGCTAGATAGCTCTGCTCTGGCCAGACATCTTCAGTGTTTCAGCTCAGCCAGGGAAAGGCAGTTTTCAGTCTTTGGTGAAAAGGGAAAGTACACTCCTCAAGCCGGAAAGGACCTGACATATAAACAGAATTTCCTGCCCCTGGTCCCTGATTGGTTCATCCTCATGCAAATGAGGACTCAAAATCCTCACAATTTGATTGGTTCCAAAAAGTACTTGCCTGATTGGTCAGAATGGAGCTGCTCAGTTGCTCTGATTGGTTGGTGAAGATGTTGGTAGGGATATAGTTGCGTAACTCTGACTGGATAGTGGAAGCTTCAGTCCTATTGGTTGAAATAGAATTCCAGAAATTCCTTTATAAGGGCTGGCTGAGATAGCAGAAACACAGTGCAGGCAGGTAGGTCAGCACAGGCTTCTTCCTGAAGTGTAGTTTGCGTGGCCCCTGTGTAGAAATGGCTGCTAGGCTGTTTTTTATTGTGTGTGTTTTGTTTTTAATTTTTGCTCAGCCACCTAGAACCCTTTTTAGTAGGGTTCACAATGAGTAGGAAAATAAAGTTATAGTTCTTATTTTGTTCAAGATTGTGTTTTGTACATCCAAAATTTTTTATCCGATCATGGTATTGTTACCAAACTCAAGGGGTTGACACTTAGGGTGCTCTATTTGAAAAAATGAGACATTTTTGTCACAAGTAGAGAAGTTGGATTCATATCCAAAGCCCTGTTTCCTGGAAGAAAGACTTAGCCATTGCTTATATAAAGTATTTGGTCAGTTACATGTTGATTTCTTCTTTGCAGTTAACTACATTTATTCACTGAATTCCTGTCAAGCTCATCCTATTTATAGCTGGTCTGCAAAATACTGTGCTACATGTGAACATTTAGCAAGAATAATATTTAGTAAGTAGTGCCCAGACCTTGAGACCCTTATCCTAAAAGTATTAGACCCAAAAAGGAACAGCAGTATCTAATTAATTAATTAACAACTTGAGAGTGAAAAATAAAAATCCAGGTCACAGAGATAAATTTTCAAGGCACTACCAAAATGTACACGAGAAAGAGAGACCCGGCCACTGAAGACACTTTTTGATTATGTTTGCTATTTAATCGCATCCTCAAAAGTTCAGAGGAGCCCTAACCGGTTTGGCTCAGTGGATAGAGCGTCCTCAGTGGATAGAGCATCAGCCTGCGGACTGAAGGGTCCCGGGTTCGATTCCAGTCAAGGGCATGTACCTTGGTTGCAGGCACATCCCCAGTAGCGGGTGTGCAGGAGGCAGCTGATTGATGTATCTCTCTCATTGATGTTTCTAACTCTCTATCCCTCTCCCTTCCTCTCTGTAAAAATCAATAAAATATATTTTAAAAAAAAAATTAGAGGAATCTTGAAATCCTCACCAACAGTGGTTTCCTGCATGTCCACATAAGTTAGATTTCTTGGTTGTGTGTGTGTGTGTGTGTGTGTGTGTGTGTGTGTGTGTGTGTATGTGTATCTCTAAACAATTGTTCTTCTAGAAACCATAATACTAGAGATGGAGATGTTTATATCCAGGGTTGATTTGTGTTCGATCAGTAGTAATCCGGGGATATAAATCCTGGGCTTCATGCTGCTTTCTATGCTCTGAACCTATCCAAGATGGGGACTGCTAGAAAATCAGTGAAGGGGCCTTGCTAAAAATCTTGATGGCCCTTTTATCTAGAGCAGCGGTTCTCAACCTGTGGGTCACAACCCCTTTGGGGGTCGAACAACCCTTTCACAGGGGTCACCTAAGACCATCGAAAAACACATATAAAATTACATATTGTTTTTGTGATTAACCACTATGCTTTAATTATGTTCAATTTGTAACAATGAAAATACATCCTGCATATCAGATATTTACATTGCGATTCATAATAGTAGCAAAATTACAGTTATGAAGGAGCAACAAAAATAATTTTATGGTTGGGGTCACCACAACATGAGGAACTGTATTAAAGGGTCGCGGCATTAGGAAGATTGAGAACCACTGATCTAGAGGGTATTAGCTAAGTCAAGTACATTTAATTGATTCATAGAAGGAAAGCATTTCTGGAATCTTTGTCATGCTGTAGACGTAAGCAACAGCAAAGCAAACAAATCAGAAACTTCATCCTCAAGAAATACTAGACGTCTTGCCAGAAGGCTCAGGACTGCCTGAAAATTAGTTTATTTGTATCTGTCATTCCCTTTGTATAATCTTCATGTCAAATTCGGTGGTTTTCAAAACTTTTTGTTTTTAAAGCAGCAGTTAGATTACATTAAAAATCCAGCCTGCCTATGTGCCTCAGGGGTTGAGCATTGACCTAGGAACCAAGAGGTCACAATTTGATTCCAGGTCAGGGCACATGCCTGGGTTTTGGCTTGACCCCCAGTAGGGGGCCTACAGGAGGCAGCCAACCGATGATTCTCTCTTATCAGTGTTTCTGTCTATCCCTAACGAGTCCATTGCATGGAGTTCCCTCATCTAATTTAGTGCCTCCTGGAACTCCTGGGAATGTAACTTGACAACTACTGGTCTTTACTACTTTATTTGCTATTTGACCTTTGCTTTGCAAAGGTAGTTTTTCTCCAGCCATATATAGAAATGGCAATCTATTAAAAGTTTCCTCTTTCAGAATAAAATTCTATACAAATGTGTTATAGAAAGTTATGACACATTTCAAGTAAGACCTAGTCAACTCCCTTTCCCATAACAAATAAGAAATTGGCAGTTTTGCTCACTATAGGTTACTGCATGTTCTATTTTCTCTTTCAGTTGCTTTTGGAAATAAAATTTACGTTAATCTCAAAGCATTCAATTTTAGAATTGCCCATATACTGTAGTTTTCATGCACAACATTCAACAAATATTCTTATAGGAGGCAGGAGCTTCAGAGTGGGGAAAATAGTTCTTACTAACAGGAAACATCTCAATGATTCAATTGGAAATATTTCTACAGAAAGCAGTGAAACCAGGGATAGAAAAGCAACCTCCAACTGTGAACAGTCATGGGAAATTGAAAGATAGGAGAACATGCATAATTTAGTCTGGCTGACAAATTAGCATTCATTCCAGTCTATGAATACCCTACTTTGGCCTGCCCACAATTAAAATGCCAGCTTAGCTTTGAATTCAAGGGACATTATAAAGATCAGAAGAAAAAAAATAACAGTTTCTAAAGTCTTTTATTTAGGGTACTGAAAACATCTTCAATTAAATTGAAAAAACAGCTCATTTACTTTCAACTACTTTTGCCACTTTTTCCATAGACCCACAGAACTTCAACACAGAGATGGCTCAGGACCTCTTTAGGGACTCCAAACATTCTTGGTGCCTACTGCTGCTGCTAATTATTTGGTCTAAATTTTTAAAACATTAGTTAAGACTACAATTGTAATTTAACCTAATCAGTATTAAATACCACTACTGAACTCGGTTATTTAAAAACAACAGCACACAAGCCTTGAATTTAAAAAATCTTGCTTGAAATATAATAAGTTGGTAACTCAATATAAACAAAATTTTAAAAATTAGATGACTGATCCAATGTAGGCTTAAAAATGAAAAAGAGGGCACATCTGGAGATGAGGTTATATGTTAATTTGCTCCCTGATCTCAAGTAGGTAAGGATTTCATTTATTGTAGATTATTTGGACTTCTTTCCAGGCTTTATTTTCTCAACCTGGGAGGTCAGTCCTGGAGGGGATGAACAATAGTGGTCAGGGATTTATTTTTTAAAATAGGAAACTTCTGAGGTTATATTTTTATCCCAAATGTGTGTGTGTGTGTGTGTGTGTGTGTGTAATGTAAACTCACATTTCTAGGATATATTTTTCTCCTAAAATCCACACCATAGGATCTCATGAGGATAGAATAGGGGAAAGTAAGAATGCTTTACATAAAGAAAAAGAGGAAGATTTAATTATTGATTGAAAGTTTCTTAAACTAAATCCAGTTTTAATTTTTCTAAGTTCTCAATATACCTTGTCCCAAAAATATATACACATACTTTGAATAATTAAAAGGCAATATTTTATTAAAATATATTTCATTTTCAAAAGTGAGTTATTGGCTGTTAAAGTGTGTATACATTTTTGGGGAACACCCTCCATATTAAAAACACATTTTACATATATTCATGTATATATTCAAATATATATGTATATATATTTACATTGACTGCAGGCCATCTGTGCACCTTTCCAAACTCTGTTCTGTGTGAAGGCCGCTGAAAGTACATTGGTTCGTCATTCAGCCTGTGGCACATTACAGTGTAGCAAGTAATTAGATAAAAATATATTTGGCTGTGATTATGAGGGGTCAGAGCATGCTTGCTGAAGGGTCACCAAGTAGAATCAGTTCTGAATGAAAAACAGAGTCTTCTTGGTAATTAAAACAGCCAGTTGAAGGGAAAATCAAGCCCCAAAGCAAGTCCATCACCAAAGTAATCTGACAGTGTTTTACAGTCATAAGGTTATCTATGTAAACAAGTACTGCTCAAGCAAACAAATATTTCATGATCGTGTAGATTACTAAATGCATTGGAGGAAAAAATGCACACATTTTATTGTAAGAATCAAATGAAATATTGCCATTTGCAACAATATGGATGGACCTTGAGAATATTATGCTAAGTGAAATAAGTCAGTCAGAAAATGCTAAGAACCATATGATTTCACTAATATCCTCCTATATAATAAAAGGATAATATGCAAATTGACCCTAACAGCAGAACAACCACTGGACCAGTCAATATAAGGTGCACTGATCACCTCTTGGTCCTTTTCCTTGTCCCGCAGGCTCCAATCACCTGACGGCCACCCGCTATGGGGGCAGGGCTGGTGAGCAGGCAGGAACAGCCAACCTCTTGGTCCCTTCTGCCAGCCGTCAAGCACTGATCACCCAATGGCAAACAGCGAACTGGGGTGGGGGGGCGCGGGGCCGGCTGCAGGCAGCTGGGGAAGATGGCCCTGATCACAGGCCAGGCCTAGTGTAGATCGTGGGCCGCTAGTATAGAATGTAAAACTGAAACTCATAGACACAGACAACACTATGGTAGTTACCAGAGGGAAGTGGGTGAGAGGGTAGTAAAGGGTTATGGAGCCAAATATATGGTGATGGAAGATGATTTGACTTAGGGATGTGGGCACACAATGCCATGTATAGATCATGTATCATAGAAATGTATACATGAAGCCTATATAATTTTATTAACCAATGTCACCCCAATAAATTTAATAAAAAAAGAAATGCCAATATTCACCATGTATTTCCTAGGAATAGTTGCTATAATAAATGTAAATAATGTTCCATCATTTGTAAACTGAACATTGTATAAGCAAAAGGCATAACAAATTAGATAAATTTGAGAAAATTTACAAGTAAGTTTACTTATTATAAATACTTTTGTGTTATAGTGTTTTAAAAATTACCCTCCAAAGACACAATTTCCTGTTCTATATTTTAGATTCCCTTACAATATGTCATGCCATTATATTTATTTATTTTGTTTTAATTTGTGAGTTTGTTTGATTTATGATTGGAACACAAAACCTTAGCTGGTGTGGGCAATAGATGGCCACCAAAACAGAGATCATCCATTCTAGTTTGGGCGCTGCTTTTGCATTCCATGACCATTGGAATCTTATCTCTGAAAACCTATTTGGGCTGACTGAGTATGAAAGCTGCTCTCAAATAATACTATAGCAGCATGTTCCATAAATATTTCATTTTGACATATGATTGTACTTTTTTAGTCAACTGTTATTTATTGAACATACAGTAAATTATGTTTGAGTCATTATAATGTGAAACCTCTTCCAGGACCATTGGAAAACCAAGGCATCAGCCCTCATTTATTTTCCCATGGCCCTGAATTGTCTTGCAAAATGTAAATTTGAAAATATTATAACTTCATTTCTTTCAAAGTACAGGGTGGGGCAAAAGTAGGTTTATAGTTGTATGTGAAACGCAAGTTTGTTCTTGTATTATTCTTTATGAATTATTGTATTGTTTTTATATAAACAACTACAAACCTACTTTTGCCCCACTCTATATGTAGTAGCTCAGATCTTTCACTAGAAGTATTTTTTGCCAATGTCTAAATTATGGGGTTTAATTTTGTAATTATCAGTAGAAGTGCTAGCTTATTTAAAGTGTTATAACATATAGAAATGTGATATTTGCAATGGCAAGTTATATTGTTATTAGCGACATTTTCATACTGCTAATATTAGACAAACACTATTGATCTGGTTCCAGATTTTACCTGCAATATAAGTAAAAGGAAAAAAATATTTAATATGAATGGGGAATTATAATAATTTATATTAATAATTGATATCTCAGATTATTGGTATTTCCACAGTCAAAATAGTACTTTTCCCCTACTCGAATCTTTTTGCCTGTTAGTTCCAAACAATTTTAGAAATATTAGATTGCTCATTTGTTCAACACATAAGATCATATTAGGTCTTCATTTGACAGATGAATTGCCTCATAATTTTGGATTATGGTTGAGGGGGAAAAAATGAAAAAAAACTCCAAAATCTTAAAAATGACCTAAAATTGTCTTATTTATATATATTTTTTTTGTTTTTTGTTTTTGTTTTTGTTTTTTGTTTTGTTTTTGGGGTAGTAGAATGGTGAGTGATTTTCTTTTCTTTGACTCATTCTTTTTTTAAATTTATTTTCCCTTTATTGATTAAGATATTACAAATGTGTCCTTATCCCCCCAATGTCCTCTCATCCCCCCAATCCTGCCCTCACCCTCACCCCCTGTTGTCCACATCCCTCGCTTATGCTTATATGCATGCATACAAGTCCTTTGGTTCATATTTTATTCTATGACCAGTATTGAATAGAAACTTCAAAATACAACTGTCAAGATTATTTGTATAGTTTTAAATATATGTATATATTATGTATATATTTACTGTACTTACAGTATTTTAGTAATGGAACAAATAGCACCAAATTTTAAACAATTATTTGGTAAACAGTACTTTGCAATTGAATTTAGACAATTCTACCAATACTCATTTAATTCTACTTGTTAATTTAATCCTAAAATTTATTGAACAATAATAAATTTCTGTTACTGCTAATTGCCTCACCTCATTTCCTAAATTAATGTCACAACAATCCTCTTGTAAAGGCATCATTTTCCTGCCCATTTTACCCACAATGAAGTGTAGATTTTAAATCTCAAGCATCTTATGAGACATTAGTTAAGAAATAAAGCTTAGATTTTGAGTTACAGCCTTGTATGAGAGCCTCATTTTCTGAGCTGTGTGAATTTTATAATTCACATTTCTTCTTTTCTTATCAGCAAAATGAGGTAATGAAGATCTCTAACTTACACAGTAGTAGGATGTGAACTTACACAGTAAGAGAGGATTAAATAAGTTAATAATAGGTCTATGAAAGTGTCTATCATATGATAGATGCCCAATAAAATCATTTTACAATACCTTGTCCAGGATGGCATAAATAATGAATGTCAGATAATGACTCAAATCCAGATTCTTTGACTTCAAAACTGAATACTATTTTCTACATAGTTGACCCATCCTCCATTCATTTAAAAACTTAAAATCTCTCCACACATATTAGTGATGGCATTATTGTCATTATTACATTTGCTGGTTTGCAGGCTGAATGAATAATGGTACCCTTTTCTGAGACAGAAAACACTGAATAAGACCAAGTTTGGAAGAGGAGGTAGGAAATAATGAACTCTGAATAAATTCTACATGTATATTACAGTTCTACTTCTAATATTTAGTGATCTTTCATCTTTAAAATTTTAGCTAAATAACAAAATACAAAAGTACCAAAGACTATTTTGACAGTCCCATTGACAATAGTTACAGCAAAATCCCTGATTAAAATTACCAAATAGTTTTATCATGCAAAGCAAAAGGATCTTTGACCACAAGTTGGATTGGAAAATACTAAATTTCATTTTTGCTAAATGTCAGTGTGATGATTGATCAATGTTCTAATCTATTTTGACAGTTAGCGGGCAGAGTGTTATCTTTTCTAAATATATGTGGAAACATAATACTAATGGTGCATATATCCATGACACTTGAAAACTATTCCCCTTCAAAGATACACAAAGTGCTTACATACATTTTTCCTCTTAAGAACAGAACTTAAGAGAAAGCAAGTACCATTAATAGCATTCAAAATTTTTTTTAATTCAAGCAAAAATAACTGACTTGAAAAGGAATTAGTGGAGCTCAAAAGAAAGTCCAGTTTTCCAGGTTCTCAGCCAGCTTTAAGGTTGTTTTTTTCAAAAATCATACTTCCTTTTGTTGGAACTGCCATTTGTGATGATGACATCTGGCTTCACATATATTTTTTCTTTTTCTAATTTTTCTTCTATTAAATGTTACTGAAGAACATATTCTATTATGGAAGAAGAGGTAATTAACACTTTGCTCTTGATTTATCATTACTCCACTCCAGAAGAGGAGAAATATTTATTTCAGGCAGTAAAAAAATAACTACCTGTTGAGCATATATTATGAGAGTTCAATCTAGTATTCATATAGTCTAATACATAGTCTTTAAATGCTTACCAAAAATACCTATCATGTGTTTCTCCCACTAAACCCAAGTATAAATCATGTCATCCGTACACCACAGTTTTACGAGTCAAGTGGTCTCTTATCTAACTATTTCAGATCCCTGAAAATAACAGAAAGCTGCTTGTCAGTAACTCTAATACTTTGTAGTGTATTTATTTCATACAAGAGGTCCAGAGATAGACAGTGCTTGGACTACTTCCTATTTTCCTGCTGTGCCATTTCTACAATGGCTCCTTCAGACATCATCTGTTCATTCTATGTAGAAAAAAAAAGGAAAAGAAGGTATTGGCAGACAGTGGGCAGAACCTGACAGCTCATAGCTGCAAGGGAGGCTGGGAATGTAATTATTTGCTTTCATTTGAGAGGCAGACAAAGGATAAGGGGAGTGGAAGAGGTCTTAAGTGAGCAAACACACAGTTTCTACTCCACGATCTCTCCTCCACTTCTTCACAATTCTATCTCCTCTGGCCACATTAAGCAAACAGCCACTGATTCAGAGAAGAAACTGAGATGCTTTGGGGATCTTTGTTAAATTAGTTCTTCTTAAGTAATGCCCATAAGAACTCTGTTTCCCCAAGTCATAAATTGAACTTTTTCACAAAATAAGCATCCATAGATGTTGAAATAATTAATAAAAGTATTACAAGTTATATTAAAAAGCCAATAAAAGCTTTTATAGTAGAATCGTCAAGATACGGGATCTATTAAATCACTCCTGCTGCTGCATTTTTCACACTCTCAGCTTGTCTGTTGTGTGTGCATTTAACAATATGGAGACCTGTAAGGAGCAAGGCCACACAGCCATCCTCGTGAGGATTTTGTATTCACATTTTAAAAATAACTTATGGTTCATTTCTACTCAGGATTGCCCTGCCTCTAGGAAAAAGCCTGAGGTCAGAATCATTTATGCTTAAAATAATATAGGACAACGTTTGCAGTACTTGCCATGTAACCTTGAGCAAGATATTACATTTTTCTAATCTGTACTTGTATCATATAAAAACATGGCCTTTATAAATATACTAGAAGGAGGCAATGAATGTCAAGTGAAACATTTGTCACTATACATGTAAGGAATAATGCATTGGCAATGCATTATTTTGTTTTCAGAGAACACAGTTAAAAATTATGAATCTATGAGCATAGAAAGCTATTCTCCAATGAGATTCCTCACTGTCCTGGAGCCAGCATCTGCCAAAGATGACAATAACAATAAATATTATTATTATTACAGTAGTTAACACAATTTATGTCATTTCCTATGTGCATGATACTTTGCTAAGAATATTATATCCTTTGTTTCTCCTAAGAAACCCACTTTTCAGATGGGTAACTAAGTTTTGTGGAATCAAGTAATCAGTCCAACCACGATCATTCTACTAATAAGTAGTGGTCCTTGATTTGCACTCACTCACAGTTCTTTTAGATTACATTCAAATTATTTCCTAGTACCTAAAGTATTATGTATTCAATTAAAAATATTTGAAATTATTCCATCCCATTTTTGGTGTCCATGTATTTTTGCATCTCCTTAACTGTAATATAAGCACCCTGACAGCACACATGTGAATCTGGTCATTCCTGTATCGCTAAAGTCTACAAGATTTTTCTTAGTGAATAAATGAATGAATGGCTGAATGAATGTCTTCTTATTACAATCAGCACACCTAGTTATAGGAGGCCCTTCTTCTGGTGTTATGGGGAATTATAGTACAATTTTTCCCAATCTCTCAGTTGTTAGCAAACAGTATTCACATACTAAATCCTAGGAGTAGATATATTCATAGAAATTTTCTCATCTTAGGAAGTAATTATTTAAAATTTTTCTGAAACATTCCATACAGTATTGGTGTCTGTGACCACTACAATGCTATATTAGCTGCTTTATCAATAAAATATTTAGATTTCAAAAAAGCAAATTGAATTTGAAAGTATTTTATAAAATAAACTCAAATATGTAAAATACTTAAATATGTACACAGCAAGAAAAATTAGAAGAGATTTTTCCAAGAGCAGTAAAGGCTGCAAAAACATGGAAGAAAGACTTCTCAGACTATGAGCATCAACAAAGATGGAGGATGGGCAGACACTAAGTGATTTGGAGGGAAGAAGAACACTCAGTTTCATGTGCTCAAGGGACTAGCTACAAGCTTGCAATGAAAGACAAAATTTAAAATACTGCTTGCAGTCAGATGACAGAATTATGTGACTCCTAGGCCAAGAAGACTCAATTTTTCTTTAAGAAATTTTGGAGGAGGCTGTGGAGAAGATGGTAATAGCAATTTTAGTTAGATTGAATTTCAAGGCATTCAAAATGAATTTGAAACTCAATGAAGAGATTTTGACTGAAGAGTGACAACTAGAACTGAATCATGTGGGGCCATACCTAATGGCCAAATGGAGGGATAATCAAAGGAAACCTGTTAAAAGGCTGTTTAATAATCCTGACAAGTGTCAATGAAGACCTTGTTGGGAGAGGGAGAGGGAGAGGGAGAGGGAGGAGGCATCGATTTGTTCTACTTGTTTATGCATTCATTGATTGCTTGTGCCCTGTGCCTTGACCAGAGATTAAACCTACAACCTTGGCATATCGGGCTGATGCTCTAGAGTCTGACCAACTGAGCTATCAGGCCAGGGTGATTTCTTTCTTTAGTCAAAATTTCTTGACATAAAATTAGATCTAAACACGACTATGTACACAATAATTTACATAGTAGGGGGTAAATATAATGTCTGCTGTTCGTATTTTGAGGAACTTCTTGAAATCAAAAGGGCAGCATAGATCTGGGTTAAGCAGATATGACTCTGTGGGTTGAATGAATAACCTCCTTCCTTCCTTAGGCACATACACATTTCCCAGTGTGATATGAGCTCCAGTGGTTACAAATGCCTCAATCAGGGCTCTCTGATAAGAAAAAAGGGAGTATTGCAACTCTCAGGTAGTGACCTCCACCAAGGCTGGCTTCATGGGCATGCAACCTGGGACCCACAAAGTACGTAACTGGTCCTGAACTCCTGTGTACAACTAGGAGTGCACCAGGTTACAGAGTACTGGCTGCTGTAAGAACAAGAGAAAGCTTAGCTGAAGCTAGTAAGGCAACTAGAGCAAAGCAAGAGGTATAGTTTAAAATATGTGCACATTTTTTTCCTTGACAATGTGAAAGTCTCTGATCTCCTGTCTCTGTGACTGCAGAATGCTGGGTGTTATCATTTGGGAGGTAAAAAGGGTTATATAATCAAAATAATTTACAAGACCATGGTGTAATGGTCATGATATAGATTTGCAGCTGGGCTTGAATCAAGTAAAAGGCAAATGAGTTTTTGTAATGCTTAGCCATTCTTCAGGAATTCTGTTCTCTTCCAGTCCAACCTGCTCTTTCTGTTGAAAGGAAAGTTGTGTTGCTTTCATAGCAAATGCTTTATATAACACATGTTTCTTTAGTTTCCCTATGCAGAATTAAAGATTCTTATAATGATTTATCAGGAACTCATCCATCCATCAATCCAACACATCCTCTTTGAGTGCATTGCTGGTTTTTAATCATCTTTCTAGAATGAAAATTTGACTTGTTTTATTTTTAAATTGAATTTATTGGGGTGAGATTGGTTAAGAAAATTATATAGGTTTCAGGTGCACAATTCTATAATACATCAACTATATATTGTATTGTGTATTCACAACCCCAAGTCAAGCCTCCTTCTATCACCATTTAGCTCTCCTACACTCTCTTCTCCCTCCCTCCACCTCCCTTCCCCTCTGGCAATGATCATGCTGATGTCTGTGTCTATGAGGTTTTTTTATTTTTGTTTGTTTGTTTGTTTTGGGGTGTGTTTTTTTGGGTGGGGGCTTAATCTCCTGCTCCCATCTGACAGCTGTCAGTCTATCTATGACTCTGTTTATATTTTGTATGTTAGTTTATTTTGTTCATTAGATTCCACATGTGTGTGAAATCATATGGTACTTGTTCTTCTCTGACTGGCTTATTCCACTTAGCAAAATGCTCTGCAGGTAAAGTGAACCAGAATATAATTGAGAACTGGATAAAAGTTTAAAAACAATAATTGACATAAGACTTTAAAAAATGATTGTGTTATTTTACTAGTTATTAGTTGAATATACATTCCAGAAGCTCTTGACACTTCCTATTGACTGACTCCATCTAACTAGGGATGGCCATGCAAGCTCTTACAGCTTTGATTTCAATGACTTTATAACTGTTACATAGCTGGTTAAAACTGACGATATAGCTCATGCTGCAAAATTATGTAATTGCTTATGTGGATTAGTCATTAAGCCTTACTTTCATGTGGACACTACATTTACCTTAGGTCACTACATCAAAAACAGATTAACTAAAAAAATAAAAGTGAAATTAACCTATTTAATTGAAAATAAACTATTATTTGATTAAACTGTAGGCTTACTGATTAAATGCATCATAGGACATTTGCATTCCTCATAGGCAATTACAAGCAGGTCTTCATTATTGGAAAATTAAGATAAATGTATGCTATTAGAGTGCTTTGCTTTCATAAATTTGTGTATACTTTTCACATTTAAATTAGTAACAGTAAAATGTTTGTTCTTACACAAAAATAAACATAGTTTCAGATGCTTATTTGTATCCTCATGCCAATTCCCCCAAACAAATTATATTTCCAAAGGAACCCTTTTGAGATTTTTGAGATTGTTTTGTAGAAAGTGTTTAAGACCTAAGCACAAGCAAAATATGTGCCATCCATTGACATCTGGAAGGGTGAACTACAGCTTGGCTGGAAGCAAGAAAACGACCCTCCACACAGCTAATGTCACTGCAGTACTTGATACAAAAATGGCCTTGTCAAGCTGCCTCATTTTCACAGTCCCAGTTTCTATGGGACTATGAAGTAGAAAAATTCATATCAACTGTAAACTTTCTGTGTCATCATAGATGCTATGTAGAGAACTAATTTTAGCAACAAACCCTGATATTAGTGATGGAAAATAAAGTACATATGCATGAATTCTAATGGTGAGAATGAAACAAAATAACAGAATAGTGCTTAGTAAACCACTATATACAGTACATATGCTGTTAATCCTATATAATAAAGAGGAAATATGCAAATTAACCCTCACGCCCTCACAAGATGGCTACTTACAACCAGGCCAGCAAGGGGTTTAGTGAGGGATGACCAAACAACTGAACAAGCAGGCTACAGGGGATGACCAGGCTGGGGGGGGAGGGGGGCAGTTGGGGGCAACCAGGCCAGCAGGGGGGGCAGTTAGGGGTGATCAGATCAGCACACAGAGGCAGTAAGGGGCAATCAGGCCAGCAGGGGGGGCAGTTAGGGGTGATCAGATCAGCACACAGAGGCAGTAAGGGGCAATCAGGCCAGCAGGGGGGGCAGTTAGGGGTGATCAGATCAGCACACAGAGGCAGTAAGGGGCAATCAGGCCAGCAGGGGGGGCAGTTAGGGGTGATCAGATCAGCACACAGAGGCAGTAAGGGGCAATCAGGCCAGCAGGGGGGGCAGTTAGGGGCAACCAGGCAGGCAGGAAGGTGAGCAATTAAGAGCCAGCGGTCCAGGATTGTAAGAGGAATGTCTGACTGCCGGCAGTCGGATATCACCCAAGGAGTCCCAGATTGGAGAGGATGCAGGCTGGGCTGAGGGGACCCCTCCCCGCCGTGGATGAATTTCATGCACTGGGCCTCTAGTATCATCATATTCCTTTAGTTAGGTTTTATTACTATATTTGTCATTATATTATTTCTAATATATTTGTAGCACAAGACACAGGAGTCCCTTTCTAGTGCAGACAGATACCACCAATGGGGCCCCTCTTTTTAAAAGGTGGTCTTTCTGTAGGAAATGAGATTCAAATTCATCAATCTAGGTCACAGTTTAGGTACAGACAGGAGCTGAATTAATATTAGGCTGGTTTGAGCACTGTAGATTACCATTCATCTAAGAAATGTTTATTGAATTGTAGGTTCGTACTTAATCTTCCACCCAATAGTTCTTTCTAAATAATCATGAGTAGAAAAATAAGTTGAACAATTTCTTTGATCTTCCAGCCCCAAGAACATTATTTCTTTCTATGTGGTCTAGATGATTAAATGGTCTGGATGCTCAGAGAAAATTAATTTTCATCTATATCCACCTCTAGATATTTTGGAAAATAATGATATTCAAAGAGATTGGGTATTAAAGCAGTAATTGAAGTCAGGCCCACTTTAAGATCTGTACAATAATAGATTTTCTGCATGTTTGATGGAGTAATTCAGGGAGGATTTGATCAGACATTCCAATCATTCTTTCTTTTCTATTATACTTTTCCTAGTACCAATGAAAGTGGGTTTCTGTAAAATAGATATCATTAGATAATGTATCTGCTCAAATATATGTCCTCCACCCACACTTTTTAATCATTGCAATACTTTAAATAAATAACTTCATCGTACATTGCTGAAATCCAAATCAAATTTCAGAAAATAGATTATTATTTCTTTAAAATGAAGACTCCTCCATTATCTGTTGTATTTCAGTGTTTTGTGCAACATTTTGTGAAGTCAAAAATTATGAGACTTTGGTTTTATCACTATATAAAAATGAGAGTAGAATATATTTCAGGTAACTTGAAATAATATTCAGAAAACGTACTTTCAACCTTTTCCATTAGTACCTTCTGATATTGATGGTGGGAAATAAAGCATGCAGAATTTATACTATGAATCATCTCTGTAAGAAATTATTATGATGTCTCATTTTAAAAATTATTTATTGTAATCCTACCAAAAACACATTTTAAAAATAAAAGCAGTATAAACACTATGCCAAGAAATCTGAATGAAGTGTAGATAAGTATAGGCAATGCAAGTGAAGGCTAGGTAATAAGAAATATACAAAGCAAATATTTGGATATCAAAATATCCACAGTTTAATACATTTATTTCAATACAAATATTTGTATTGATTTAGATGAACCATTCTAAATTTAATAGATTTGTACAGTTTATATTTAGATATCTTGCACCACAATGTTAAAAGCTTTGGTGGCAAACTACTAGCTCAAGTTTAGAATTATGCTAATTTTGAAATTGCAGAACTTCTTCCATTTCTAGAAGTTTTTGAGTAGATGTATAAGGCTGAGAATGTGGCTACTTCTACTTTCTTCTATATCATTCCTCCTTTCCTTTTTTCATCCCGCAATCATACCCACACCCCATCTTGCCCCCACCCCACACCCCTAACACCATATAACAATCCTTTTGGACAAACTTTGAAGGAGGGTTAGAGGGGTTATTTATTAAGTTCCCTCAAAGATTCAATCAAGTCATGCTGTAGCTCAGTCTCAAGGCCCCACAATCTTGGTAGAAAAGATGTATTCCATGTCAATGAGCCTCATATATCTAGTGAATAGTAACATTCAGAAAAAGTATGGCAACGTTAGTTCAAAGAGTTGCAGATCTTTGAGTTGAAGAATTAGTGGAGCCATATATTTCATCTGGAAAGCTCATCCTGCAGAGTTTCATGTTCACTAATTTGGGTTCACCTGCCACATAACATAAGCAAATATAAAATCTTAATATAATTTAATAAGACTTTGGGTATTTGCCACCTAAGGATGCAAAAACAAAACATATACCTATTCAGTTACTCCCCAAAATCTATACATGTACAATACAGATGCACTCATCATAGGTCACACACATGCCATCCTGACCTCAGATATGGCATCCATTAAATAAAAGTAATATTAGTTGGTTGAATCTATTTCATCTGTTATTCACTAGTCAAATAAAGCAGGAGCACATTTGCTATTAGAACACTGAATTAAGGGACATTGTGGTGTCTGATGCCTTCTGACTTCATGTCATCAAGTCATTCATCTACAAGAAACATGAACAAGCTTGGAAATCAAGATTTATCAGCAACCTCTGTTGATTTCAGTGTGATTCATCATTGAAATTCCCTGTGACTGAATCTTACAAGAGTTGCTCTAGGCCATTTACCTAATGTTTTGCATTCACTTGATTATTATTTCTCTCCTGAGGGATTCTTGCTGTCACACAAGTCAATCACAGTTTTCACTATCCAAGTATATCCTTCTCTTTGGTGGTACCTTTTCCTCCAGTCATCTGCTTTCCTTTAAAATGGAATTTATCGGTATTTTTGTCTAACTTCCTTGGTAAAAAGCCTACCAAGCTCCCTATGTCTATGTTCAAGTACTGAGTAAATGTGTGTTGGATGTATGTCTTACAGCTCAAATTAAATTAATTTTCATGAAGGCCAGGTCTTTAAAATATTGAGGTAGTTAAAGAAATTAAGCAACATCATTTGATAGCCATTTCTCAGCATCTTGGTTTTCAGATAATAAGATAAAATCTACCTGTTTGGGTTATTGCCCTTGCAAAAACATAAAACCATCTGATATTCATTGTAACAGCGCATGAATCATGGCAACATACATAAATCAAAGCAGTGTTTTCAATTTCAGGCTCAAGGAGCCAAGAGAGATAAGCTGATTTTAAAAGATCCAACTAAATAAAGGAAACAGATGTCAGAGACTTTGCATTTCAGAGTTGTACCTTCGCAAGAATGTTAATTTCTCCTATTGGTCATAAAACCCTTAAAAAGGCAAAAAGCTACATGCCATACCTTGTCATATTAAGTGTTCCTATCATCTGAAATATAAGCCCAAAGAAGCAGGGCTAAAATGAAAAAATATATATATAGGCTGAATGACTGATTAGAAACATTACATTTTGGGTCTCATTTGACAAGATGTCCAAGAATGCAGACCTACTTAATGTGGATTTCTTTTGAGAACTATTTAATCAGATGCTTCAGAAAACAAAGTATAAACACACTACTTTTAAATTAGCTACATAGGTTATATCAAAGGTGAGCTGGTGTTCAACTTGAGATAGCAATAATAGTACAGTTGGCCTTCCAAATCCACACGTTCTACATCTGTGGAAAACAGTCAAAAACTGCTCCATTGTTATTGACATGTGCTAAGTATTTAGACCTATGATGATTGCATCTGTACTGAACATGTACAGATTTTTTCTTGTAATATTCCCTAAACAATACAGTATAACAACAATTTATATAGCATTTACATTGTACTAGGTTTTATAATTAAGCTGGAGATGATTTAAGGTGTACAGGAGGATGCGTGTGCAAATACAATGACATTTTATATACCAGTAAGGGACTTGAGCATCCATGGGTAGATTTTGTTATCCTTGAACCAATCCTCTGTGGATACCAGGTATGACTATATGTGTAAATCAGATGTGGGTTATAATCTTTACTCTTCCACTATGTTAACCATGGTTCCCAGGCAAATCATATCATACCTCCCTCATTTCTTTAGCTCTTAAATTAGGATAGTAATACTTCTGCTAGCTAATTAGAATGGATATTGTGATAATCAAACAAGGTAAGTACTTAACAGTGGTTTGAAAGAGTAAAATATATATAACAAATATTTTTATACGAAATCCATTTTGTGCTTAACAATGGCAATTGTATAGACTAGATCAGTGATTTTCAATCTCTTTCATCTCATGGCACACATTAACTAATTACTAAAATTTTGTAGCAAACAATAAATATATTATGCTTTTTCCTGATCTGACAAAAGCATAGGTATACTTTTGATTCATTCACACTGGATTGCTATTGTTGTGTTGCATGTTCTCATTTTTTTATCTGACTTTCTAAGGTAAAAGAAGACAGTGTCCCTGACTAAAGAGTCAGGTATTGTATGTTTTAAAAATTCTTGCGGCACACCAGTGTGCCTCTTGTGCCATGGCACACAGGTTGAAAATCACTGGGCTAGATCAAAAATTTAATTAATTCTTTATTTTTTCATTTAAGAAAAATATATTTATCCCTTCTGCATTGCAAGCACAAGACATAATTTAAAATAATTTCAGAGATTCTTACAACTTAATGTGGAAGATAGCATGCATACAAGTAATTGAGCTACAGTTCAATAATACTGTATGCAACTCCCCACACTTCTATGAGTGTATGCATGCAGGAGCATTCATTTGTGCTTTCCTGAAAGAAGAGGTGTTTAAGCTGGTTTGGAAAGATGAGTTGGGGTCTGCCACAGAAAAGTCAGAGATCACTTCAGTTATAGAAACAATATGAGCTCAAAGTGAAAGCTAAGAGTGAAGAACGTTTGGAGAACTTTAAGAATTTCAGCTGATGAAACAGACTGAATACTGAAAGTGTAGTTGCTTTGGGGAAGAGGATGAATACTAGATGTGTTGAATTTTGGGTGCCCATTGGCCAGTCTATGTGATCTGGAGCTCAGAGTGAAATCTGAGTGAAACAGAGGATCCCAGGTCCTCCATGTAGCTGCAGTGGTTTTCATCTCAGAGGGCTGCAGTAATCCAAACAGTGTGCAGTGGCATCTTTAGGGTATTTATCACACAGAGCAGAGAGTTTTTAAAGATTTTTTGTTTTGAAATAATTATAAATCCAAAGGAAGTTGGAAAGATAATACACAGAGATCCTATGCACCCATCATCCAGTTTTTCCCACTAGTTCTATTTCATGTAACTAGGGTGTAGTATCAAAACCAGGTGATTAACTTTGGAACAATAAATGAATATAGTTTAATGTCAGTTTATTACATGTGTACATTAGTGTAATTCCTTCAGAATCAACACACAGCACTATTCCATCACCATAAAGATATCTTTTGTTTCTACTTTATAGCCATATAGCCACACTATCCTCTCCTTTACCAGTAGGTTAATCAAACAATGAGCGTTTATTTCTCATGGAATGGAGGTAAGCTGAGCACAAACTCTGCAAGGTTGCCAGTTCAATGAGTATGTTGAGATTTCTTTCCAAGATATAAAATTAATGGCACATGGTGAGGAGAGGATATATCATGTATAATCCATTATATGCCTCTTAAGTGATAATCCAAATCTAAAAGTTTGAAGGGGAGGATATTTAAAGCCAAAACTTCAAGTTAACCTTATAAGAAAGAAAATCAACTCTCCCCCCCACTCCCCCCCCACACACACACGAATATACATACACAGTCTTATGCATTCATTCAAACACAGTTTTGAATAGCTTCTCATTTCAACAATTCTCAGAAGAGGCAGAGAAAAAAAACAAAAAAAAAAACATTCAACAAAGTTATATTAGCTCTCCTATTAGGCCTGATATCACTAAATCTAAATTATAATGTTTTCCCATGATTTTTCAGTCATCGAGTCAACATTGGGCAAATCTGATTGAGCCTTTTTCTTTTACATAAATATTAAACTTTGTTTTTCTGATTTCACTATTGCATTCTGTATTCTTCAAAAAACAGGCAGAGTAATCCTATGAAAATGTAAATCAGACAACACCATCTCGTTCTGAAAACTCTTCAGTGGCTTCCCATTGTGCTAGAAATAAAATCCATATGCCCCAATCTCCCTTCAGGAACAAAGGACTTACTTCACTGGATGCTGGGAATGCTGCCAGCCAGCCCTCAGGTATCAGCCTTCCTTGTGGATTGCCTTGGCTGAAGAAAACTGCTGCTTCCAGGTCACGTCTTCTTTCAGGAGCAGCAGTCCATATCCAGTGACTGATCCATGTGGCACTGTCACTTGGGACAATTCTAAAGGGCCTTTCCAGCTCTAGAGCTCCCACAGGGTTAGCTGGCACCTTTGTTAGAACTACAGAGCAGCTCATCATCTCCTTTGGCCCCGCCCTCAGTCATCCCCGTCTTTCAGAGGTGATCCTGACAGCATGCCTAATAAATGTCCGCATACTAATTTTTGTCTTAGAAATTGTGTCCAGGGAACCCAACCTGGAACCTGACTTCAGCCTACAGGGATCTACATAATCTGGCCACTGCCTAGCTTCCCAGTTTTCCTCACTTCACTGCCCCTTTTCTCACTATTAGGTACAACCTTTTGGTTTCACTTCCCTCCGCTGGAGCACTCTCCTGGCTCTTTATTCAACTGGATGCTTCTTTTCTAAGCATCAGTTCTTCGAAGTTCTTCCCAGGCCACCCTATCTCTAATAACCCTAGAAACTTCTCCTTCCCAAGTCACATACTGTTTCTTTTTTCCTTCATTGTACCATTTATAACTTTCAAATGATCTTGATTGTCTTCTACCTCTTGCCTAGAAGCTCCAGGAAAGCAGGGACATGCCTGTTCGGTTCACTATTGTATCCACGGTGCTTAGAAGGGTACTCACCACATAATAGGTGATCAGTAAATAACTACTAAAACTCGATAATGCCTCTGGGATAATTTTTTTTTAATTTTTCTGATCTCATAAGAAGGCTTTGTTTCCAGTTTTAAGTTTTGTAAATACAAATCCCTTCAAATTGTTATAGTATTTTAAGTGTTAAAAAATTTAATTTGACTAATTAAACTTTACTCCTGTATTTAGCATTCTTGTGGGGTTACCAGGCTATTTCAAAGACAATGCAATCATTTTAAATTATGAAGACAGCATATCTCTGGGTTGTGCCATTATGGAAAACAATTTCCTTCAGCAGGTAGAGCTTAGGTGTCCCTACTCAATTCTCTAAAGTAAGGGATTATGCAAGAAAGTGACAGACAAGCGTGACCTTTGACCGTGAGAGAATGTGAAAGTCTGGGGAGAGGCAGGCGACATGGAAGCATGCTGCAGAATAAAATAGGTAAGGGGCTTCAGACATCCACATGTGAATTCGCTTATGGAAATTACTCTTTTGATGAATCAGAGCAATCACTGTGAGACACTCAGATTTAAAGTGAAAGGTAGAGCCTGCCCATAAATTCAACAAAATGTACATTTTAGAACGTTCTCGGAGCCTGGGCCAAATAGAAAATACCTACCTGTCAAATGACTATGCTGTATTTTGCTATCAGGAATCTAATGCGCAAATGTACTTTGAAGTTCCTGGGACTCATTTGTGTCCACATGTTCTTTAATCTTGTGCTCCCATTTCTGTGCATACCAACACCTGGCTCTGGCAGGAAACCAGAAATAATATTCAAAGCAATTCTGTGCTGCCAGTGCTGAGTACAAACAGGGTGGTGATGGATATTTTACTTATGTTACTCCAAAGTTTGAATTGCAGAAGGTGAATAAATCATCCTAACTTTGATACACTAACATTCTTCAGCATGACGAATTTACTTTGCCACGAAAGCATCTTCCTGTAAAAGAAGGCTCCTTTTGATAGAAAATAAATTTTCTTTAGGAATAGATTTCTGAAGTGTGAATGTTAATCATTGGACCTGGGGAGAAAATATGAACATTTTGGTGGGGATCTATATTTATTAATAGAGCAAACATAACTCAACTTTGGCTTCATTCCAACTCTCCCCTGTCGATTAGCTTTGCTGACAGTGACAGGATATTGTTTTTTCCCCCTGAGTTTTACATGGGATTATATCATATAAGAAGATCATGATTTATAATTCAAATTCAGAATATTACAGACTACTACCAGCAATGGATCTATTTTTAAATTAAATCTTTAGTTTTATATACATGAAATTTTAAGATAAATAATTTTATGTGCTTTAAAAAGTGTGGCTCCTTTTTTGTCTATACTGACTAGACATATGTCCATCAACCAATATTTCAGCACTTTTTACAAAATGCCATTTATTGAACAATGAGAGGGAAAAATTAACTCAACATTTAAGATACCAAATCTTTTAAAAAGTCATATGGTGGTCATGCCCTAAGACTTTTACAGTAATAAATAGTAAATCATCAAGGTACATAATACAAGTGATAAGCATTTTATGGAAAAACTTCAGGCTTTTATATCTTCTGCCTGCATTTTTTAAAAATGTTTTTTTATTGATTTCAGAGAGGAAAGAAGAATGAGAGATAGGAACATCAATGATGAGAGAGTCATTGATTAAAGAATGAGAGATAGAAACATCAATGATGAGAGAGTCATTGATTGGCGGTCTCCTGCACACCCCACACTGGGGATTGAGCATCGCAATCCAGGCATGTGCCCTGACTGGGAATTGAACCATGATCTCCTGGTTTATAGGTCAATGCTCAACCACTGAGCCACACCGGCTTGGCCTGCCCGCATTTTTAATAAGTGCATATTGCAAGCACAAATAGTTACCCAGAGATCTTTTCCATATAACCAGCTTCTGAAGTTCAGCTTTTACTAAATTTTATTTATTGGCCTATGCCTCACAGAGAGATCACAGACTACGATGTGAGTGAAAACAATGATGGAAAAGGTGCACTCTTATCAATCATTTATTGAATGATAAATATATCAGCATACAAATAAATCAATATCTAATCAATATTTTAAGAAAAATCAGTAAAATATATGGGAAGGAGCAATGTGTATACACAGGAAATGTTTAAGAAACTGCCATTTCCTAGTTTACATTGGATATCAAGGAAATACACAAATGCATTATTATGGTCTGACACAGATCTTGGAAATTTTGAATGGGGCTTATATTCTAGTTCTCAAGACTGGCCTCAAAGCTTCCTGAGCAGAGTCTGTTGTGGTTTCAAGTAATTTTCTTGATGCTTCATGGGTAGGCTAACTCTAATTTATTGTCCAAACCAGTGTAAAATATTTTACTATAATAATTACACTGTAATAGTAGATGAAGACTAGGGCTGTCCCAGGCACACTGGGATGGTGGGGAACCTACTAATTGGGGGAAAAACAACAGATAATCATTGCGACAGCTTATCCATTTCTGAATAATTAGACTACAGTAACTTGAAAAAGAGCTATGCTCATCCATATAGCAGGTAATCAATAATTTTTAGTTAAATGAAAAGGTAGTCATTTTAGGTCACTAAATAAGTCCCAGGTTTAAAGAATATGAAAGACATAGCTAGCTGTCTAGAAAAAAAGATATTCTACCCTTCGTTCATAATGGTAGCTGTTGTTGGAACATGCCCAATCCCTGGACCCCATCTAAGATAGTGATAGCACACCTTCTTTGCCTCTGATTGTGGCCTTGTGATTAGTTCTGATGAATAAAGTGTGATCAAATGCAAGTGTTTGAATTCTGATTGACTTGATACTGAGCTTCCTCTTCAGTGAATGAAAAGGTAATAGCTGGAACCTTCTTGAAAGTCACCTGCTGAAAGTATCAGATCCACTATCGGACTGTATCTCTGACTCACCATATAGGGCAGAGTGTCTACCCACCTGCAAAGTTCACTTCAAAATTATTACATGAGAGAAGTAAATATCTGGCTTCTTAAACCACAATGTTAGTTTGATCTCTTCATTAGGCAGCCTAGCCTTTAGCCCTAGGTTATGCAGGGCAAGAAGTTACATTGATCATCTCTCTTTGATGAGGAGCAATTGACTCAGGCCAAAGGATGGAACACATGCTCTTTTGGAGAATATGTCTGCAGGTTTAATAACCCAAGTGTATACTTAGTCTATTGCTTCAATAGTCAGGTGAATGAAACCAAAGATGACAGTTTACATTTTAAGGAAGTACTATTCACATTCTCATCACAGTCTAGAACAGGGGTGGGCAACCTCTGGCACGTGTGCCAAACATGGCACGCCAGTAACTTTTGCTGGCACGCGAAACCCTCTCTTATAATCTTCCATTTACAATTTTTTTCTTAATATTGACTTTTTTATTTTTCAGATAAATTCAGTGTAGGTGCATCTTAGATAAATAAATAATTTTACATAACAAGTTATCTTAAAGACCATAGACATGGATTGACGAGAGAGGGGAAGAGCAATTTCTATGCCTCTGCCTTAACTCTCCCTGCCTTCCTAGATCCAACCAGTGTTTTGGTTTCATCCACA
>NW_005371219.1:5146838-5157688 GCF_000412655.1 Myotis brandtii
GTACAATCTAGCATCTAAGGAGAGCTACCGATGATCCCTAGAGACTAGCTATGAATCCAGAATTCGATCCAGATCCAGCAGCATTGGCATCACCTGGAAGCTGTTAGAAATGTAGAAACTCAGGCCCCACCTTAGAACTCCTAAATCAGAATCTGCATTTTCACAGGATTTGGAATTTAACAGATGATTTGTATACACATTGAAGTCTGCAAAGCACCAGACTGATTGGGGTCAGACATGGAGGCAAATGATGGAGACAAAGCATTGACCTGTGAAAAGATTCTGAATTCAAGACTAAGTCAGCAGACAGAATAGTGACATTAAACAACAGCTCTGGCCCAGCCAGCGCGGCTCAGTGGTTGAGCCCAGATCTATGAACCATGAACCAGAAGGTTGTGGTTCAGTTCCTGGTCAGGGCACATGCCCGGGTTGCAGGCTTAATCCCCAGTGTGGGGCGTGCAGGAGGCAGCTAATCAATTGATTCTCTCTCATCATTAGTGTTTCTATCTCTCCCTCTCCCTTCCTTTCTAAAATCAATAAAAATATCACACACACAAAAAAAAGGAGAAGCTCTGTCATGCATAAGCTTTCCAGCAGGAAAGGAAATGTCACAGGGTGGTTGGTGAATCTTCTTTCGATAATAAAAGGACATGGTCAGATTCCCGAGTGTCATCTGCTAAGTAATATATTTCTGCTCCTAAATAAACGTTATCTTAAGGATAAATAGATCAGCATGCTTCCAGAGTGAAAGGCAATTCAAATGAACAATTTTTCCTCCTTTTATTGAAGAATAAAAGCCTGAAGCTTAGTCTGGGATTGATTGTCACATGTGCCTAACAAGAAATAGAAGAGACTTTTTCATCCTTCTTAAATTTCATTTTAAAATACTTTCCCTCTCTATACATTGTTGGACTGCAACCTATTAAAAGAAATATAAAGACATAAAACAGCTATATCTATCAGTTTGGGTGGAAAAATTACATTTGATAAATTTCCTACAAAACCATTATTTTTCTGCATAAGATAAATAATTACAGTCCTCCAAAACCTAGTTGAAAAGTCATTAGTTTAAAATTTTAAATCCATTTACTAAGGCTTACAAATTTTCCAGTAAGGGTACTGCAGCATCAGCATGGCTAACAACAATAAATCATATCACACAGGAAGTAAGGGATCCAGAGGATGGAGAAAAATATTACATTGTAATGGAGAACTCCAGCTCTTCTTATGTTTATTACACACACAAAACACCAGATCTGAGAAGCTCTGAATCCAAATAAACCTAACTTCCTTTCAGCCACGACTAAACCAATTCCAGAATAGTAGACTCTGTTGGAAAGGTTGGCAACTAAATAGGAAATAGGAACAAAAGAGGGGCATTAGGGATCACTTCAAGTGACCATAAATCAAAGCACTCAGGCTAGAGAAACGTCTTTAAAGTCAAGCCAATGAGGAAAGCCAACAGCAGGCCCGCCAAGAGTTCTTGTGTCTTTTTTGTTTTATTTTTCCTTTTCATGAAAAAAAAATAATGCCTGATATCATTTTGTGTTAAGTAGCAATACTTTTTAAATGCCTTATGAAACTGTATCTGTGCTATAGACCCAACTCCGAAAGAGTCACAAAAACTCACTGGTGCTATGCTGGGAGAAAGTCATCTTCTTGGCTGGTGTAGAGGGTGGAGGATGTGAAAAGGTTTTATAGGTAACTCATGTCACTCTGATACAAAGCCAGAGGTCAGAAAAACCAGGCTCATTAATTTAATCATAGATTAGTTGGAACTGCAAGGATTTCCCTTTAAAATGCATTTACTGTCTTTAAAAAACTCTTCAACGAATGCCAATTGCAAGAATAAAGAGAACTTCATGTCACAGCTCTGCCAAGGATGGTTGTGGGATGCGATTTTGATCATTTCTCTGCCTTTTAAGTGGAATCCAAAAGAAAAATGTCAAACAAAGAGTCTTGTTTTGAAGCTTTTGTTCTCGAATGCAAACACCGAAACAAGAATCCAAGACAACTCTTCTCCCATCCTTCAAAGCACATTGATGTACACAATAGGATAATGGGTCTGCCTTAATGAAGGATAGGGAAGTCAACAAAAATTTTTACAAAAGTAACCTAAATGGTGTGGTGAGTTCTGAATCCTAATGTTTTGGTTATTAGGCCTTCCTGCTGGAGACAGGGAAATTGTTTGGTGAGAAATGTTAACCACTAAAGGAAATATGAGCACAATGTCAGGAAATGCCATTGCATAAATGTACACATGCTACTCTTAATACTTATATTGGTAGTGTGGTTATGATCTTTTATAAATTATCTGGAAAACACAATAACATTAAAGAAAAAGTTAAAGCAAATGCATTAAATTAATTTTTCAACTATCCAAATGCAAAAGTTTTGTTAGCTGTGCTCTTTCACATGTGCACATATTTTCATAGTGCAACAGAGAATGAAAATATCATTTTGTATGTGATATTTTTACTTGACATTGCTAGCATAATTTCTACTGGTCAATTTTTACAATTATTTATAGGCATATAATATTCTGTTTTGTTATTGGAATTCAGTATGCTAAATAATTTCCCATAATACATACAAAACAAATTATTTCTACTTCTTTTTCTTTATAGTTATAATACATACTACAAGGGTACTTATAGCTTATTTGCTTATTCAGAATTATTTCCCTAGTGTGAATGCCTCTATCTTAA
Source organism: Myotis brandtii (assembly GCF_000412655.1). Classification (NCBI taxonomy): domain Eukaryota; kingdom Metazoa; phylum Chordata; class Mammalia; order Chiroptera; family Vespertilionidae; genus Myotis; species Myotis brandtii. The sequence goes on from NW_005371219.1 coordinate 5,149,547, forward strand.
ATTTCCACATCAAGAGATTTATTTATGGTTCCTTTCATATATAACTACTTTGCTTTTCTCAGTGTTTCTCCCAATTATGCGTCTACAAAAAATAAGCGTTAACATTCTCTCAAGAATCTTTTTAACAATGATGACCATCCTAAATAATTTAACTACATATAGATAGATATGTATGAACTATTTTTTCTTTAGATTATTTTTTAAATGTTCTAGAAAAATTAAAAATTTTCCTCACACATTAGAAAATTTTTATATAAATAACAGCTAATGAAATAAAAATAATATTGGAATTTTTATTATTATGTGTATAGGAGCATGTATGTTTCCTTTTTATAAATTATTCATATTCTCAGTTTATTTTATTATAATAGTATGGAATTTTATTTATTATCCAAATTTATTATTATATTTTGTTCATCAACTTTCTGTAATTTTAAATAAGAATATTTTTTCCTAATCTGGTTTTTTAAGTTTCATTGCATTTTAAATTCACCTTTGTTGGCTTTATTTAGAAAATTGAAAATTTATACACATTATTCTGTTAGTATACTATTTTATGAGGAATGCTTTTTAAACTTTAAAGTAATGAAGAATATATTACATTTTTCTGCATGTCAAAACATAAAAATTCAAAGGCAAACAAAAAATAATGTAACATTTATAAGAATTTGCTTAATAAAACCTTAACATCCTTCCTCTATCAAATTCTTAACATGAATTGAAACAGTAAACCTAAATACCATAGTAGATAAAAAGGCAATGGAAAAAAATATCAAAAAGATAAACGAAGGCAAACCAACCAGTAGAAATATCTTTACTTTTATCCATAATCAAAACGCAAATGGCGAGCAGAGTTAAATATTATCATAGCATGGATATGACGCTTCGACTTCTACATTCTCTGTCCCTCTCCCTCCTGCCTGCAACTCCACTTTCCAGAGACCCGAGGACACCCGTGGCTAAGCCAGAGTCAAGACAAGCAGATTAGATATGTAACCACTTCCCGCCTGACATGTGGAAACCAACATTCATAAATCCTGTGAAATGCAAAAAGCAACGGGAGGAAAAGGAGGGGAAAATCTGATGCTCTGAGGGGGAGACATCATATTGGAGAGAGAGCAAAAGTTTCATAACTGAACTGGATTAAAAACTGCTCAACTGTTCTTGACTCACCAGATTAAACTAAGTATAGTTTTCCCATGGTTGAGAAGGAGTAAAAACTTGTCAAGAAATGTAAGCAGCTATAAGAATAAAGCAGGTCATACCCCTCACATCTAAGTGGTAGCTGTCAGGTTATATCCACTATTTATATAAAATTAGCCAAGATTTTATTTTTTTGTTGTTATGAATAGCATAATTTCTACTGGTCAATTTTTACAATTATTAATAGGCATATAATATTATGTTTTGTTATTGGAATACAGTATACTAAATAATTTCCCATGGTTGAGAAGGAGTAAAAATTTGTCAAGAAATGTAAGAAGCTATAGGGTGTCCCAAAATTCACACAAGATTTGAATTTTGCGTGAGCATTAACAACAACAACAACAAAAATAAAAGACTAATTTTACTTGGTTTATTGAATCATATTCTAATATCTGTTGCCCTTTGATTTCAATCCCTTCAATTTGATAAGCATTACCAAGTACCAATTATGGCCCAGGAGCAGGGACAATGAAGACCAATGAAGACCACGGCTTTGCGTATGTGCCAGCAAAGCCGTGGAGGTCATTTACCCGATGTGCTATTCCATACATAACCCTATACTGTATTATTTTATGAATCAATAAAAACTTTACAACTTTTAATTATAAACATGTGTTTTCTATCAAAATTACTTCTTGCGTGAATTTTGGGACACCCTATATAAGAATAAAGCAGGTCATAGCCCTCACATCTAAGTGGTAGCTGTCAGGTTATATCCTCTATTTAAATAAAATTAGCCAAGATTTTATTTTTTTGTTGTTATGAATAATCAATACTGTCAAGGCATCGTGAAAGCAGGACTCGTATACACAGCTGAGAGGATGAGATGGTTGTCCCAGTGCTACAGGTACCCAGGTTCCCCACTGGGCTGCTTAGTTCCCCACTTCCTCACAAGGGGAAGGCTACTTTTTCTAGCCTCTCCTGAGATTTCCCATGAGCATTTCTCTCCTTCCTAGAGTTCAATCCATCCGTAAGCCCTTGCCTCCACAGGAGGGAACTTTCTTTTTCTCTCATAAGCCCTTAATTTCCTTCTCTCTTAAAATCATTGACAGTGAATCTATCCATTTCCTAGGTGGGAACCAGCCTATGTTTTGGGGTTGGACTTTTCCCAGGCTCCCAGGAGGAGAAGCTACCTCTATACAATACCACACATCTTCTCTGAAGCAATTGTTACTTTTGTTAACTCACTGTCCTTGGGTCCCCCCAAGGTCAGCACATTGGTAATTGTCTTAAATCAACACGCTAATGACAGTCTTTCACAGAGACAGTGTCCTCCCCAGAAGTGAAATCATGTCTTCATTCTAGAAAATGAAAATTTTTGTAACTTTTTTTTTATGATCCATCCACTCTTCCCCAATTATAAAGGTCCAGTCTCTCCTAGACATCTAACTACATAATTCCATAAACAGCTACCATTTATTTTGAATGCAGAGCGTTAACCAGTTTTTAAATATATTTTCACATTTCACTCAGCAAGAATTGAATTTTGTTTTGCATAAGCTCATATGTTATAATAGTTATACTTCACACAAAAAATAAATGGCTTATTTAAATTTCATAACACAAACTCGTTAGGCTGTGAGGAAGATGTGATTATCTGTGTTATATAAATGAAGAAACTGAGGTTCAGAAGGATTTCAAAAGTTACCAGTTGTTGCATAAATAAGTGGCCCAATCAGAATTCAGTCTATCTAACTGACAAACCCTAGCTCTTTCCTGTCTGTATCAAAGCAGTATTTACAGAGAAAATTGTTTCGTAGGTCCCTGTCCAGTGATGTCTCCTCGGATGGAAATATATCATGTTTCTTGGATTTAGTGATTGATGTTAATTAACTTAGTTATCAATACTGTTAAAGAAACGGAAGTTTCAGGTTATGGCTTTATTTTAGCAGATCTGTGTAATGAGAGGACTGAGCTATTAGAGTTCCAACTATTAGAATCTTCTGTTGGAAGATTCCTGCTGAAAACTTAATAAACAATTTTATTTATAATGGTGTTGATTTTAAGCTAAAATACAATGTATTAAAATTTTTCCTTGGTGGAGAATAGACCTCCTTTTAGAATATGAGTATGAAAAATATGTTCAGTCTTTCCTAGACTCTATTTCAGTTTGATAAATCATTTCTCTTTGGTAAACATAATTTCTGTTTGAAATCAGATTCTTTGCTTTGCAGAGTAATCCTATGTCCACAACCTCAGTCCTCATGACTTAAAATATTCTCTGAGCAAATACACAAACAATCCTAAATAAATAATTCACTGCACTTCTTTCAGGAACACTGGGCTTTAATTAGCTGTGTGTTTGTTTGTTTATTTCTGTGCTTGCTCTTTGGAGGAGGGCCCAGTATAAACAAGGGTTAATGTAAAACCTTCAATTTTTTTGTAAAAGGAGCTTTCTTCCTTGGATCTGAATAACAACATATCTGTCCTGCAAAATAAACCACTCAACTGTTGCAGATATGTGGGAATGAATGCTTACCCACTAATTGGCTTCAGCTGTTTTTTCTCTTCATTATTTGAACTGAGAAAACAGCTGTTTTGGCAAATGGTTAAGCTCTAAGTCACATGGTTAGTGATTTATGCACTTCAACGTGCTAATGGATGCCTTGTAGCGCATGGTTTTGTTTATTTGATTGTTACAGGCCATAGTTAATGAATCATGACTTTCTAAACACACAGCGAACCCAAGCTCATGAAGCAGCTCTTAATTGGGAGGTCCATGTTCAGAACATTTTTTAGCTTAGTATAATTTGCTTAATTTTACCTCTCCAGGATAACAAGAAAAAGAGGAGAAATTGGAGATAAAGACTTTATGTTTTTATGAAAACCGATGTGCTTGCAAGTGAGCATGGAGTCAATTATTGCAGAACAAAGTACAAGTGGAGAAAAGAAAAGAAAACAAAATAATTTGTCTTCTAAATAATTTGAGCTAACTCTAGTTCTTGTAGTGTTTTCCTTTGAGTGAACCCATTAACATCAAGAGTGTTGGCGTTCAGTTACCAGTGCTGGGATGAAATTATTAAAGTTATTCAGACATTTTCTTACCACCATCATCAGAAGAGTTCAACCACAAGTGCTGATGCTCTTCTATATATAAGTTCTGTTATCCCAGTTGTAGTAGTAGTAGTAGTGGTAGTAGTAGTAGTAGTAATTGACTAGATTCAACCAGCTATAATCACATTCAAAATAAATATGAGGGTAAAGCAATGAGCAAAAAAGCAAAATTTAAAATCAGATATTTTATTTTTAAAATCTAATGTCTTCAAGTAGACTTTATCTTAAATCATGCTAGAGAGTTGAGATGATATTCACTTTTCAAGCACTTTCAGTATGGGTCATTTTAGTTTCCTCAAGGAACTTATTCTAGCCTTTAATCCTTGATGTAAAAAAATTATTATTTTACCTAAAAAGTGTTTATCTAATTTTTGACCAGTTTAACTTTTATTGGATGATAGCATGTCATTAGTTGACAAAATATTGAAACTCTAATAGCTCAGTCCTCTCATTACACAGATCTATATATATAAAAGCCAAGCAACCGGAACGCCAGAACGACCAAACAGCTGGTAGCTATGACGCGCACTGCGGTGGCCAACCAGCCCCATAGGGGCCCCGATCATACCCTCGACAACCTCCTGCAACCACTCCCCCACCAGCCCCGCCCCCAATCGGCCCCCATCGGGACCAGGCCGGCAGACACCACCTGTGCATGAATTCATGCACCAGTCCTCTAGTAAGGAAATAAAATCTCAGGAAGGTTAATTGTGTTGTTCACATGTAGAAGTAGGCACATTTGCTGAAAACGGAATAGTTCCAAGTTTTTTACAATATTTTCAAGGTTTTTGTTTTGCACATATGCCCATGGCTTTGCTCTATCCTGGCCTTTCTTTTTCCTCTGCACTAATCATGTTCCAGTTAAAACTGTGGTTGGCATGAATTTGCATGAATTAAGGACAGCTAGGAGGAGAAATGACCAAGAATAGCTGAGAATTGGAGTTCACAGAAAGAACTGATCATCAACAGCCTAGAAAACAGAATCATCAGGTGATGGCTCAATTGTTTTATCTAAATATTAATGACAAGGGTGTGATGTGGTACATCATTGTTGTTTTAATTTGCATCTTTCTGATGATTAGTGGTGGTACGTCATTGTTTTAATTTATATCTTTCTGATGATTAGTGACATTGAGCATTTTTCCGTATGTCTCTTGGCCGTTTGTATGTCTGCTTTGGAGAAGTGTCTATTTAAGTCTTCTGTCCATTTTTTATTGGGTTGTTTGTTTTCCTGTTGTTGATTTGTATGGGTACTTTGTATATTTTGGATATTAACCCCTTATCAGATGTATCATTGGCAAATACATTCTCCCATACAGAAGGTTCCCTTTTCATTTTGATGCTGATTTCTTTTGCTGTGCAGAAGCTTTTTATTTTGAAGTAGTCCCATTTGTTTTTTTCCTTTGTTCCATAAGGATTTTTTATGTTTTTGGTTTTTTTTAAATATATTTTATTGATTTTTTACAGAGAGGAAGGGAGAAGAATAGAGAGTTAGAAACATCAATGAGAGAGAAACATCAATCAGCTGCCTCCTGCACACCTCCTACTGGGGATGTGCCCACAACCAAGGTACATGCCCTTGACTGGGATCAAACCTAAGACCTTTCAGTCCGCAGGCTGACGCTCTATCCACTGAGCCAAACCAGTTAGGGCCACCATAAGGATTTAAACATGCCATACCTGGCTATTTAGACAGGGGCACTGACCTCTTTTCCCTTAGATTGTCAAATTAAAAAAATGACAACAGCCAATACAACAATAGCTATCTAGTGTGAATGATCTGAATTATACCTATTTTTTTGTCAGATTGGCAAAAAATGTATATTTTGGGTGTGCTGCAGAATTTTAGAAATTAATTTATGTGTGCCATTAGATGAAAAAGGTTGGAAATCACTGCTCTAGACCATTCAGAATGAGCATGGCCCTGCCAGCAGCTTGATTTCAGACTTCTAGGCTCCAGAACTGTGAAAGAATAAATTTCAGTGGTTTTAAGGCACCTAGTTTGCAGTAGTTGTGACAGCAGCCCTAGGAAATTAATTCAGTGGGAAGGGTGTGGAATGTTGACTTTCATCTGTAACATTCAAAGAATTGCAAGGTGAGCGAGTCTCTTTGGGTTAGACAGAGAACCGAAAGGCACCAACAAAGAATGATACGTAAATTCTTATGGGAACAGATCTGATCTACACTGGATGCCTAATGTCAGAGATTCATAAGGAAAGGACAAATTACAAAGAGGTAGATGTTTGTAATACATAAGAGAGACATAGAGATAGTATTCTCAAAGCAGAAATATCTCATAATTATAAGAAAAAGTGAGCTCTCTAATAGAAACTTATAAAATAAAAGGAACAAATTATAATGCACTACTTTTTTACCTAATGGATGAGCAATGATGGGAAAAATTATTAAACATATTATCATTAAGGGTATAAGAGGAGGCTCTACACTGCTGTATAAAGTAGGATCCTTGGAACAGTGTTGATCCTCAAGCTCTTTGTTGGTGATCACAGTTAGAAAGGTACCAAAATTCGAAGTTAAGTGTTTAGAAATGTTATAGCAAATTGAACTTCCTATGACATCCAAACAAGCAATTAGTAGATTTGTCTGTTTGGGAAGGGTATAGACAAGTCACATCATGAAACTCATGTCTTCTCAGTTGCATATTAATCATGAAAAATAGGTCCATGTTTTAACAAGCAACATTTTTCAGTTTTATGGAGATATTACTGACATGTAACATATGTAAATTTAATGTGTACACTGTAATGATTTGCTACATGTATATATTGTGAAATGAATAACTATAATACAGTATTTTTATAGTCGCAACATTGTATATTAGATCCCCAAAACTTATAGCTGGAAGTTTGTACACTTTGAAGAACATCTCTCCATTTCCTTAACCCCTAGCCCCTTGCAACTACCATTCTAGTCTCTCTTTATTTGAATTTGGCTTTTATATATTTCACAGATAAGTGAAACATGCCGTATTTGTCTTTCTCTGTCTGACTTATTTCACTTAGTGTAATGCCCTTAGGGTCCATCCATGTTGTCATAAAAGGCAGGTTTTCTTTTTTATGGCTGAGTAATATTCTAGTGTGTGTGTGCGTGTGTGTGTGTGGGTGTGGGTTGCATACAATGTAGATACAAAAGCAAAGTCATGGAAACAACCTAAGTGTTGATTAGTGGATGAATGGATTAAGAAAATGTTCTATATTTTCTCATGCCTTTGCTATTGTGAATAATGCTACAATAAACAGGGGGTGCAGATATCTCTTTGAGGCAGTGATTTAATTTCCTTTGTATATAAACCTCGGAGTGGTAGGGCTGCTGTCACTTCTGCAAACTAGGTGTCTAACTCCTAGGGATTGCTGGATCATATGGTAGTTTCATTTTCCTTTATTTTGACAGGTGATATTTTAAGGTTAGTTTCTCACCTGTAATCCAATCATATACATTAAAATATATTTTTACAATCTTTATCTGAAACTTCATTTTAATTAATGATTTAGCATTGTTTGCTAAATTAGAGAAATTATAGTTGTATTATTAAGTTTTAACTCTCTTGACTAAAGCAAGTGTTCATTTATATTTTTGTTAATATAAACACCTTTTTGGATGTGGCATAGTCATAAATCAGGTAATGATGATGATGATGACAATGAAAATTACTCCAAACAAGTAAAACCTAAGTATTTGTATTTTTACTCAGATGTGCGATCCCTCATAAATTGCATTCAGTTTTGTAGCTTTATGCTAAAACAACAGTACGTCTTTATGAGGGTGTACTAGCTAATAAAGCAATTAAATCCTCAAAACTTAAGGAGATTTAGTGTACTAACTAATAAAGCAATGAAATTCTCAAAACTTAAGGAGATTTAT
>NW_005371219.1:5158104-5213431 GCF_000412655.1 Myotis brandtii
TATACACATATACACATACACACACACACACACACACACATATATATATAATTTTACAAAAGTAGGTATTTAATATTTCACATATAAATATGAGTCCTCTGGGTTTCTTTTAAAGCAGCACTACCCTGGCCAGTTTTCTCAGTGGTTAGAGCATTGGCCAGAAGGGTTGTGAGTTTGATTCCTGGTCAAGGGCACCCATACCTTGGTTGCAGGTGCGATCCCAGGCCATGGTCGGGGTGAGAGTGGGAGGCAACCAACTGATGTGTCTCTTTCATGTTGATGTCTCTCTCTCTCTTTCTCTCTCTCCTCCCTCCCTTCTACTCGCTCTAAAAATAATCAATAGAAATAATATCCTCAGGTGAGGATTTAGGGGAACAAAACAGCACTAAAATATGCTAAGACTAAATAACCATAAGATATGTCTGACACTCTTGGTTACAGATAATATTAGTAAGAGATGGCTTGCAAATGTTGGGTAAATCTAGGCAGAGAATGAAGCTTAAGCACCACATTCCAATGACACCATGGCTCCACCTCCTCAGGCATTAATCAGTTTTATTTGGCCAATCAACTCATAAAACTAATAAACTGGCAAAATATTTTTCATAGCCAGTTGACAAATATATAGACAACTGCTAACATGGCAGTTGTTTTTAGTATATGGACCACTTGAACATGTTGGTGCTCTGAGAGAAAAATTACTTTTTCAGTTTATAAATACAGTTAGACCCGAATTCTCTAAATTACAAAGGATTATGGTATCAACAAATGTTATTTTAATTTTGAGTAAGAGCATGTTCTCATGACACAGTTGCAGTGACAGAAAAACATTCTGAATAATCGCTACACTGCTGCCTTCATTTTGAGAAATTCTTGTGTAAAAATCATGTCAGTTGAACTGAACAATGTGACTATCAGTGTAATAAAATATATGAAGTAGATAAAAGTTAGTGTGCTTTGTGTGAGGTTTTTCTCCCTACAAAACTATCAGTCCACTAATCATAAACAACGAATATTATTATATCCCGAGGTAAAATGGTTATCAAAGCAAAAAGGCTTTGGGGGAATTAAAAAGTAAACATTCAGAATTTCTAAAGAATAAAAAAACACACAGCTTGCTTTCAATGTTTTAAAGATGTGAAGTGTTCAGCCAGATTGACTGATCTGTCTACTTGGTAATCTTTATGATCTTAATACTTTCATACAAGACGGAAAGCAAAATGGTTTTCAGTGGCAAATAAAAAGTCAAATGCTAAATATGGAACTTTGGAAGAACACAATTACCCGTGAAGTAGGTGGTGATCTTGGTATTGCACATGTGCATCAGATATTGTCATGTGGGTGTGGGGGCCAGCAATACGTAGATACCTATATGCTTTATATATTCATAGAATATTCTGGGAGGATAAATGAGAATGGTGATTTCCTCTTTAAAAAGGATGGGATTGGAGGGAGGAGGGAGGCTGATTTCTCATCAGATACCTTCTTTTATGTTTAAATTTTTGAGTCACATTCATGTATAAACCACTTATAAATATTAAAGATAAAAGTAAGTAACAAAGCATATTTGTTAAATGAATCTTCAAAAATCTGTGACTTAACTGAACATGGAAAGGAGCATTACATATGCTCATTGTCTCATTCACTTCAATACAAAGGTGTTGAGTAGTTTTTACAGGATCTGTTATTTATTGGCCTTCTCCAAAATCCATCTATCATAATGTTGAACTTCTTTTAAACTTCGAGCTCATCATATTCCAACAGGATGATACCTAAGCAGTCCTGACAGTGCCTAGAAGTATATCAGGAACCTGTTTTGATCAGTAGGTAGGCTCTGGGATGTATTGCTCTCCCAAAATCCAATATCTACTATATCTAGGGCCTGTCCTTGTGTACACACATACTCTAAACTAGCCTGTACTCTTAGCCAAAAAATTCCTTAACACTAGAAATCTATTATATTATAGATATATGCTATTTAATAGAACATAAGTAGATATATCTAGTTCTATAGATACAAATTACATATATGCATACCCATATATGTTCCTGTTTCTTTGTGGGTCCTAAAGTCCTGCCTTGGAAGGAAATCAAATCAATAAACCCGCAGCTACAGATTCTACCAGAATGATTAGACATTCCTCCCAATAATTGACTCCTAAGCACTGACTAAAAAATGATTAAAATCTGAAATCATTCAACATGATGCTCCCATTAGCTCATTTTAATATACGGTTTTCATTCCAGGATTCTATGATGCAGGCTGCATCCCTCAGAATGAGACCCTTTAGAAATCAGTGGCTACCATGATTGCTGAGTGCCTTGCCTGGCAATGGCAGAGACCAACACTGGGCCCCTATATGGCATGATTCACAAAAGGAGATGGGAAGCAGCCAGTCATCAGTTGATCACATGGTACCTCTTCTTCCATCATGATGAGGGCAAATATTTATCTTCACTCAGACAAGTTTTCAGGATATGGATATGCCTCCTTTGCCTGTAATTTTTCTGCCAGTATCACCATCCATAAACCTAAGGCATACACATAGTATTGATTCTGATGAAGGAGCTCATTTCACAGCCCAGAAGCAACTGGCTTGTTGGAAAGGTGAAATGGCCTACTTAGTTACAGCACCAATTGGATTTTGTTTATATGCAGTACATCAAAGACCAATAAGTAATCTGTGTATTTCAATAGCCAGAATAAACAAATCCAGGTTTCAATAAGTAGAAGAGTGATTACTCTCACTATAAACACTAATAACCCATTCATCAAATGTTTGTTTTCCTGAAACTTTGAGCTCTGTTGGTTTGGAAATCTTGATTTCCAAGAGAGAACTCCTGCCAACACGAGACACAACAGTAATTTCATTGAGTTGGATTATGTGACTGCCACTTGGTCATTTAGGGTTCCTCATGCCACTGAACCAAAAGGCAAAGGAGTGGTTGCTCTGCTGACTGGGGTGATTGATCACAAGGACCATAGGAAATTTCTTGGTACTGTGTGATGGCAACAAGAAAAGTCATGTCTGAAATCTGAGAGTTCTCTCTAGGCTTCCTTATAACACTCCCCTGTCCAATTTCAAAAACTAATATTAAAGTACAGCAACCAAAAAGGCAGGTTCATTGAAGACTATAAAACTCTTCAGGAATGAAATTTTTGTTTATCACATCAAAGAGTGGACTCTGACCAGCTGAAACAAAGAAAACATGGAATGGCTAGTAGAAAAAGAAAGTTATAATTATCAAGCATGGCCTCATGACCAGCTACAGATATAGCAACTGTCAGAGTTTATTTTCTTTTTTGACATGTGTGAAGTTCATAGACAACTCATTATTTTATACAAATTTTGTTGGAGGTTAACTTTACAGTTTAATATTTAGATCAACAGAATATTCAAATAGGCCTGGGACTGCATTTGAGGAATAATGAATATAACACAAAGATGAACATAATGACTTTTAGGACTCTGCCTCCTCTCATTTTAGGAAAAGGGTGAGAGCATCTTCATTTGTATAAAGGTTAGTTGCATATTGTTAGGTAGAAACATAGAGTTGTTTTAGTGTATGAAAGTAGAGTTTGTGAAAAGGGTGAATATAGATGATGTGTAGCTGAAGAGGTAGACTCTGCCACTTAATGAGCGATTATCTCTTAGCTTTACCCTGCACACACATTTCTACTTAGCCAGCTAGCACCAATGTTATGTTCTGCCAACAGGGAGAGCTACAGGAGGAGGAAGCAGGAACTTGCTTCTGTTGATAAACTGTGAGCTCCCAGTGTAAGGTTCAAGTACATGTCACCAAGCAAAGTGTCTTCACCCCATCAGCAGCAGTTCACTCTTATAGCGGCATTTTAATCCAGTTTGCAGTTTTTCCAACACTCTCAGGATCCAGCCTCATGCCAGCCAAGCAGCACCCTTTTCCCAGATGTCTGAGTTATAGTTTAGCAGAGGCTCTCCTCCAAGTTTCGAAGTTTTAATAATTTCAACCTGTTCCATTTTTCCCTTCGCCTTAAGTGGCAGATGCTTCCTGTAGTTGCTGTCTCTGTAATACCTTGGAGTTTTCTTTTTACCCTTTCAGTTACCCAGTTTACAAATATATGACTAGTTATAAACTACATTGTTTTGATCAAATAACTGATGTAATTCCTGTCTTCTAAATGGATCTTGACTGATACATTGTATAAACATATGATTAGAAAACAATGTTTAAGTGAAAAACTGTCATAATGATAACTAAAACTTATGGAGCTATTGCCATGTGGTAGGCACTATCTAAGCCATATAGATAGATAGATGATAGATAGATAGATGATAGATAGATAGATAGATAGATAGATAGATAGATATAGATAGATATAGATAGTAATATATATGGCTCTAATGTAACTCTATATGACTCTATATTAGGGTCTGATTTCAAAGGGCCTTAGTCAAGAAGTTCAGAAATTTAGGTTTCCCTGTAGATAGTAGGGACTGCCCCAAAGGTTTAGAAAAATGGGAAAATAAACAGCTTTGTTCTTTCAAAGGATATTCCTGATATTAGTTTGAAGTATATACATTTTAGAAAAGAGATACTGGCAATATTAAGATAATAAGTTGACAATTATAAATCAGCAGAGCAATGATAAAGAGCTAATCAGGAAATGAGGGAAGGGACTTAATAATAAACATTGCATTTCATAGGTATCATCATGGGGCTAAACAGGTGACACATGTGGTGAGTAAGAAAGAGAAAAAATGGAAGAATGATTCTGATGTTCTTAGACTGAATGTTTGGCAAAGAGGAAGCCAATACCAAAAACAAGAAGCATCTATCATGCTTTATTTCAGATCATATTAAGTGTGCACATTGCCCTTTACATTAGCTGGTCTATAAATAAAATGTGAAGATGTTGACTTGTTTCCATAGTGATGAAAGTCTTGCCTTGAGTTTGTCAAGGGGATGTGCAGTAGTCTAGCTAATTGGACAAGCACAGGAGCCATTTGTCAAGTAAAAGGTTCAGAAAAAGTCAGGATAGAACAGTATTGTGATTACTAAGAGAAAGGGAGATGGGGGGAGGTCGAAGAGGGTAAAGGGTGCATACATGGTGATTGAAGGAGACTCGACGTGGGGTGGCAAACACACAATACAATATACAATATACAATATACAGATGATGTATTATAGCATTGTACAACTAAACTTATATAATTTTATTAACCAATGTCACCCCAATAAATTCAATATTTTTTTGAAAAGTTACAATAATCCAATAAGACATAATCTAGCTACAAATAGAATCATGAATCTCAGAATGTGAACATTTTGGGTTTAATGACCTACTAGCATCATTTCTTTTTGGGAAATAAATGTGAAGCCATAATAAGAAAGCATAAGACACTGTGTATATCAGGGTAGGCAAGTTCTATTTACATTAATGGTGAAAAAAAAATTCTTCCCCAGAGTAACCAAACTTTTATTTTGAAGAGCAGTCAGAATTTTTCCAGTTTTGAGGCTGAGTTGGCATGGATGAAAGGTCCACCAGCAAATTTGTTATCTGTTTAAGGGGATTTACTTTGAAACCAACAAAATTCTCTATTATAAAAATAAGTTAAAAATATAATTGCGCAGGTGAGCTGTGGTAGGAAGAAATGTTGAAAAAACAAAATGCATTGTCTCTTTTTTTAAAAAAGTAAAAAATGAATAATGCACAATTCATTTTTTAACAATGTCTTAGCCCATAGATTTCCATTGTAATTGCCAGAGTAGTTAAGACTTGACATGATTAAATAGTCTGGTAATTTACAGTTAAAAGTAGAGCAAATTTTCAAGTGCATTCAACAGAAATGGAATGGACATGTGTTGTTTTAGTTTGCCCAGTTCTCTGTGTCTCCTTTATTGAGTAACAGCAAGCATCCTGTCCTCATTTCTTTTGGAGAACTACCTCATACCAGATAATCCTGGTGGGCTGCCACAGTTCTCTGTACCCCTGGCCACAGTTGTCAAAATAGTGTTGGAGCCATGACCCAAGCCAGACAAATTAGAATATTTTAGAGTTTTATAAGCAAAGGTCACTGGAAGAAAAGGGCTCTCTCATGCCTCTGAGGACACTGCGTGAGTAATGTTAACCACCACCGTCACCCTCTTGTCCCCTCCTGGAGAGAGCCGCCTGCATTAGGACAGAAAGAGCCAATACTTAATACAAACCAGAGCTGAGATGTAAGAGAGAGGAGGAGAGGAGGAAACCAGTAGCACCATTTAAGTATCAGTATGCAGTCTCACTTCAAATTGGATTTAGCTCTGTCTTCTTAGACAAAAAATAAAATAAATTCAATTATTTTCACTGTTGACATTATTTTAAGTTGGACTTCTCCCATTTGCATAGCCCCATTTAATAAAAAACTCATTTCTGAATTTTGAGTACTCGAGGTAAAATCTATAAAATTATATTTACCTGGCAGAAAATCATTTTTCTTAGATACATTTTTCCTTGGTTGCTTTTATTTTGTTTTGCACAGAATAATTTGCCTAGCTACATCTTCAATCTTTAAATAAGGTCAAGAAATACTCTTGGCAAATGTCCTTAAATACATCAATGTTCTGTCTCCTTTGATTAAGCACTTAAGGATATTTGAAATAGCTTGGCAAGGTGATAGGCTGTTGTTATTTTTACCCACAGATTAGCTCTAAGTACAGAAGTTAAAGTGACTTTTCCTTGTCAAAATAATTTTGGGCACCATGGAAGATAGTGACTTCAAGGGGTAGGAAATTTTAAAGTAAAGATTCAAGGTCTTTAAAGACAGGGAGGGAGATGGAATAGAGAAAGAGGAGGGAAGAGGAAAAAGGTGAGGGGAAGGAAGGGGTCAGGAGGAAAGAAATAGAAAAAAGATAAAAAAGAGAAGAGGTTTCATATAATGACTATATTCAGTTTATCCTCTGACATTTCCTATCTCAAACAAAAGACACAATCCCTACTCATTCCCTTACTCTAGAAACCAGAGCACCATTTTGTAGTCCTCTTTTACCTTCTCAGAGCACTCACTTAATCAAGTACCAAATTCCCTAGCTCTAACTTGAAGTATCTTTCCTGTCTAATCCTTCACCTCTTTCATTGGCACTGCCCTGACTCAGTACTGTCATCTCTTTCATGGACTACTGAAAGAACCTCCTGGCCAACCTTACTGTCGCCTCTTTTATTTTTACTAGCATCACCAATTCATTCCCCACTTTTAAATTAAGATGAGAAGTAGGAAATGCAAATCTGATCATGCATGTTTTATACCCTGCAATGGTATATGCCATCAAATCTGTTCTTTACTTTTCTGCTTTTTATCCTTTCTCAAGGGGTCAGTTTGGTGTCACCTACTTCGGGGAATCTCTTTACAGTCTAATCGTGCTCTAGGTGCTTTTCTAATTTGGTAATTTTCTAAATAACTTACACAATTTATTACACTGGTCTGTTTACTTTTTCCTTGGAATACTATAAACTGCAAAATATTACAGCAATTGTTTATTTTGGTTACCATTTTATTTCTAGTAGTTAATACAATTTCTAGTATTAAATAGTAGATACTCAATAAGTATTTGTTAAGTAAGTGAATGAATAATGTTCCTTATGTCATTTGGTATCTATTAAAATGGACAACATCCATCAAAGGAAGGTTAACATTAAGCTGAAGCAAAATATTTTTATTTGTTTGAGCATTCTTGGCTATATGACATTCCTACATACTAAATCATTTGTGTCATTCAAGAAGAGTGTATTGATTTAATAGAATGGCCAGTGTTTGATATTAATCACTTTTAATTACCCAATCAATTAGAGAAAAAAAAATCTTTGGAGAAAGGAAAAGAAAAATATAATCCAGAAGAGTATTTGGCAACTTTCTTTTCATACCCAAATCTAGAAATGTAGAGAACTGATGATTATATATATGCATAGAAATATTGATGAGAAGTGATAAAGTAGAAGAAAGTTTCCAGAAAACTAAAAGGGTGAACCCATTGGCAGATAATAGAAAAGCAGAAGGATCTCAGAAAGAGCACACAGTAATCCTGATGCCAATGCCCATTGCAGACAAAGAGAACAAAGGAAAAGTTGTTTGGTCAGATATCTGGTTTTAGTTGACACCTTTAATCTTCAATGTTTTGTAGCAAGTAAAAAGTTTATATAATCTCAATTTGTATTAAGTAGAGTTTTTATAACTGTATATCAAGAACTAAGAATCCTTGACTGTCTTTGATGGCTAATACCATATAAAGTCTTGTGTTAGAGTCTCATCAGTTGTTTGTAAAAGAAACATTTGTAACTATAAATGTGTATAAATAAGACAATCAGTTTATAAAGGATTTAAAACCAATGGCAAAAGAAAAAAATGGGAAAATATATTTTAAAAGATTAAAGAGAAACGGAATAGATCTATTTTTAAAATTTCATATGTAGAGTATGCTATTTATCCTACATGGAAAGAGAGTAGAGATGTTATAAAGGAGAGAGAGAGAGAAAGAGAGAGAGAGAGAGAGAGAGAGAGAGAGAGAGAGAGAGAGAGAAATGGGGAGATGGAGTGGCCATTTTCTTTCAAGAAAAAGGCTTGAACTCTCCTACAGAAAGTGCCCTATGCCCATCCATTAGCAAAGGTGATGCAGTGCCCCCAAATTTTGCCAGATTAAGATTCCTCTTTCTTTGGACATGAAGAAAAACTGAAAGCTTCCACTAGGATATCACTTACAATGTTTGCATTTTTAATACAGTGATGAATTTCAAAATTGACTACTAATAAGTTATACGTTTCACATACTATATTTCTAAGCACAAGTACTTTATAGTTCTGTCCTAGCTACAAGGAATGAATTAAATGGTGATTAGATTGGCATCTTTATATTCCTTTCACGCACCACATTATTTTACATTCGATTTGTTTGCTTTGTGAGATTAGAAATTTAAAATGAACTGAACCAGGAATTTCATAGTTCCCCACTAACAGTAATTATAGACAAGCCAGAACTAAAAAAATAAATAAATAAATCCATCTGGCAGAGTCACTAAGAAATGATTTCTGAATGAGCGGAGTCCAAAAGGCACATCAAAATTTTCTCAGACCGTAAACAGGATTCTGCCAGGGCAACATGTCCCAGCTGGCATCACTGCAGGCTGGGCAGCAAATGCAAAGCACCCAATCGTGGAACCATTCTGAAAGACACTATCTGCTGTAAAGGAGCAGGCTCTCTCTATTTAAAATCTAAGTCCCTCATGAGTAAAGCTTCTGATTCTTTCCAAACAGCTACCTTGAAAAAAATGAGTTGGAAACAAGCAAGTTCAGGTAAATCAATCCAATCTTAGTTAACAGTAGGAAACCACCTTTTTTTAAAACTACCTGGACCATGTGATTAAACACAAATAAGCGTAAGATCCTCACACATGATTCTGCTTTCTAGTGAGATCAAACTAATTTATTTCAATGTGTACCATACCCATAAGATAACACAGTAGTAATTCATCATGTTCACCACGACTTTGATGGTCTCCTAAATACTACATTCTTTTATTACTTGTAAATAACTTCGGGAGACACAAATCCTAAGGTCATTAATAGTTCTTCAATAAGCTATTTGTGTATCTGAACTACAACTATAACATTTAAAAATATCAGTTGTGTGGAGAGACACATTATCTTTTCAGAACTAGCATTGTATTGAAAAGCCAGGTCTATAGAAGAAGCAAGAAAAAAATAACTCTTATGAATATCACCATCCACACAAAAAGAACAAAATACCCATATTTTAGAGTTTAACATTGAAGCCATCCAAATTAATTTTAAAAGAGTATACTATTATTAGTTTAATTAGTGTATTTAAGTCTCCTGAACTGTTTTCAAGACTGGATTGTGATCTAACTCAATCTAATTCGTAAACTTTCTCTCCCTCTAGTCCTCTTTCTGAGCTTGCGAATTCATTCTTACACTAGTGCATCAGAACAGTAAGTGGGATGTTTCTTGTTGCCATGGAATTGATGACTAGGGCTTTCTTGTTGGGAACAAGAGGAACCAAGAGCTTCACCTTTTAAAAGGAAGTTTAGACAGGAACTACCCTGCCATAATCTGCATACTTTCTCTCTCTCTCTCTCTCTCTCTCTCTCTCTCTCACACACACACACACACACACACACACACACACACACACACACATACAATTCTGAAAAATCTGGAGATTTAAAAATGAAAATAAAGAAGGAATTGGTAGAGCTATGAGTTCCCAATCTTGCATGGCTTAGAGTGGGTTTTCTTTTACCCTTTAAGCCAATGGAAGGGGTGCAATCAAGAGAATTGCTTACAGAGACTAAGAACCCCCTCAAGAAGGTGCCATTGGTATCCATTCTCTGCAATTTCTACTAAAGCAATGGATTTCTCATCTGTTCCCAGTAACTTATACTAGTTACCACATTTGAGCCAACCTGTTTGTATCTCATTCAAAAATGCAGGTTGTTGAGCAAGGAGCACAGCAGCAAAAAGCTGGGCAGGATAGAATGGGGGGTGTACTTGCAGAGATGAAATGATTATTGACACACAGATTTGTAAGAGAAGTGGGTACACACACCACACACTTGGGAATATCCCATATCTACAACCACTGCTGCGCCCCCCACCCCCTGCTGCAGGTAATACCCCACTGAAGAACTAACTCCTTTGTGTACCCCAGAGAGTGTCAGCATTTGAATGTTTGTCCTCAGACACCCTTGGGGTGCCAACAGCCACTCAGTGGTATCTAGAGAAAGAGCAGCAACCAAAAGACAATTCATGTTAAGTACTTGGAAATGTGTTATACACAGTCAGTGGTCAATAAATATAGACTATTATTCTTTTATCCTTGGGACTCTAGAGTTCTGATTAACTCAGAAAGTATTTGGATAAAAGGAAACATTAAATATAATTAATGGATACTTAAGTAAAAACTTAAAATATGTGATATATATACTAGTATTATGAGGTACATAAGTGACAACTTCTAAAATATGACATTTTCTATTTTTGCTTGAGATTAAGAAGAATATATGCTGTTACCACAAGACATACATCACTACATATAACATATTAATGCAATTAAGTTAAATATAAGTTCAGAGCACTTAAAGTCACTGTCTTTGAGTATTAATCACTGACAAGACATATAGAGTATTCAAGGAAAGTCATGTGGTTTTTCTCCTAAAACTAATTAGAAATATCCAATAAACATACCAAAGAACATTAGTCAAATCAAATTAGTATAGGGCACAGCTAATTTCACTAATTTGAAAGCTAAAATTTAAGAGAAAAATTATAATTCAATTAGAGATGTTAAAAAGGTAATTAAGAAAATATTTCTTTTTGGGTCATAATGTCATTGTCATATAATTTTGCAAAGGAAAATGAATAAAATGCATTTCACATCACCTAACTCATGTTCTTCATTTGCTTTGATATTATGTACTTAGGTAGTATAATTTAAATTTTCTTAAATAACTAAGGTAAAATAAAAAAGCATTTGAAAATTAGAAGAGTAGGAATATCTTCATGCCACATATTTTAACAATTTCACTCATTTAATTATATTATAAACAAGCACTGGCTCTTATATTAATTATCTCAGGAGTATATAGTAATTTAATCATCTTTTAATTTAAGTCTGGTCTCACTTTTCTAGTCTTTTGAGTATTATGTTGCTAATTGCTAGCTCAAAGAGTTGTCAATCAATTGATCATCTCACAGTGACACAACACCAAGTAGAGTTGGATCCATTGCCAACTCTGCTCTAGAATATGAAGTTTGACTCACTGCAGCATCACTGTATCATAGAAGGCACTGGTTGTTGAAGAGAGCACTTTGTTAAATCAAGCAAGACTCCACTTTCTTAAATCAAGCAAGGTTTTCTTATCTGAAAGAAGGTTTGAATTTAAGCACCTGAATTTTCCCCAGGAAGGTACATGGTTATAGATTATAGCATCTGAACCAGGCTCACATTAGACTATCCTGCTAACTATTGACCTAGTGCAGGAGACACCTAATTTATCTAATGTAATTAATTATAGGATTTTCTTCTTTTTAATCAATGAATCTATTTTCATGGTTTTAATATTTTGTTATTAAAAATCTAGAATCTGCCCTAACCGGTTTGGCTCAGTGGATAGAGCTTTAGCCTGCGGACTGAAAGCTCCCAGGTTCGATTCCGGTCAAGGGCATGTACCTTGGTTGCGGGCACATCCCCAGTAGGAGGTGTGTAGGAGGCAGCTGATGGATGTTTCTCTCTCATCGATGTTTCTAACTCTCTATCCCTCTCCCTTCTGCTCTGTAAAAAAAATCAATAAAATATTTTTTAAAAAATCTAGAATCTATCTCCAAGTGCTCCCTCAGTAAATTTAATACTAGTATTTTCCTATTTCTGAAATTTTTCTCACATAAAACCAATTCTAATGCAAATGAATTTAGCCTACCAGAGCATCATTCACAAAGGATGCATGAGAACCACATTCAATACATGGGGAGCACATGATTTCAACAAAGCCTTACTTGCATCATCCAATAGAAAACTAAAAAAATTTTTATAAGATCTCACAACATTTCACTGGGTGAACTGATTTAAATAGAAGCTTTATCACATCAAACCTAATAGGAAAAACTTTTTAACGTATCATGACATTTAATATTTGGTGATTAATTCATCATCAAAGTGTAGGGTAAGCCAGTAACATCTGTAAAATGGTGAGTCATTATACTGCTGGTTAATAAGAAGGAATATACATTTCCTTAAATTCTAAAGGCTCAGTTTTGTCTCAAAACACTTGATCCCTTCATTCCTTACCTTAACAAATTATCAAGTATCAGGAAATAAGTATACCACATTGCTACTAAAGTAGAAAAACTCATCTTGCATTTGGTACTAAGATTCCTATAAAAACATAACCTCATGCAAATAAACAAGTATCTGCTGTGCAGCAGGGCTGCACTGAGCACTTCACCCACATAGTGATCTGCATGAGAAGTAGATGGTGCTCTTTATGTAACTTAATTCACTGTGAAATGTGTCATAAAGGAGTGCTTAGCAGGATAAAGAGCCTTCCAAATCCCTGAAAAGCTTACCTCACTGAATGGAAGCCAAGGCACCACTTGCTCTATTGGCTTCTTTTATATGGGATGTATGATTCATGAGCAAGTTGGCTCTACCAAAAAGTTATGGCTTCAACTTATAGCCTAAATGACTCTATGAACTCTACCGTGTGTGTGTGTGTGTGTGTGTGTGTGTGTGTGTGTGTGTGTGCAGGGATAAAAAGCCAACAACAGCAATACCACACACACATTTGTAAATATACAATGAAACCTTAAAGTGGACTGCCCTAGGAGGTGACCACTTATGCTGGAAGAATTCTATCCACATTAATAAGGTCACATATGTGCAATTCACATTCACGAAAGTTTTTGTCTGGAGACGGAAATGTAAATCATGGAAAAGGCATGTCTCCATTTCACCCATGGGCTGATGGGTGAATCTTGTAGTCCTGGACCTGTTCTCAGAAGGGCCTTAGCCTTTGCCACAAATAAGCAGCATGCCCTTGTTAGATTCATGTCATCAAATTCCTTATAACATAAAAACTGCACCTGGTTTTCATATTTTAAGGGAGTCCTGAATGGGTATGTGATATTGTCTTCTTTGTTCTCTATCCTGCAGGTCCTGGGGTGAGTTAGTGGATAGTTTCCTTTCCTGCAACTAGAGTGTAAGGATCTAGGCTTCATGGGATGTAAGGAGAAGCCGTGGAGTGCTCCTCCTTTGCCAGAATAGAACCGCAGCCCCTTTTATAAACCACGGTGTATGGATGCATGCTTGTTAAAATTCCAGACTTGGGAACCAGCTGGAATCTCAGTTCTTTAGGAAAACAGACCTCCATGCAAATTTACTCCATAGTTGTCCCACCCACTCTGACCCACAATGTTTCTCCTTAACTATATCTTATTCCAGAAACCTCTTTCTTTAACAACAGCAGATAAAGCTAACTTTCAGAAGTATGAGTTCGCATCCCAGCTTCACTGCTTGCAAGCGGTGTGATCATAGGAAAGCTACTATAACAGTTCGTGCTTCGATTTCTACTTTGTAAAATTGGAATTAAAAAAGTACCTCATAGGTTTTCTCATGAGAATTAAATAAGGTAAATTATGAAAAGTGCTCACAATGATCAATAGCTATTATTAATATTATTATCATTTAAATAAGCTCTCAAATTTGACTAATACTTTGAAGAGTTTTAGTACAAATTAAGTAGAGAATCCATAAAGGGAAGAGGCATGCAATTCTAGATAATTTTCAGATAAATTTGTGCTAAAAGATCTGACCATTTTGTATGGATCCAATGCTTTTTTAAAAATGTAGTGAAATAATATTTTTGTTGTTGTTGCTAAAGTGGTAATATTAGTGTCTAATGATGTAGGAATTCTGCATTTTTTCTTTACCATAAAACAAAACAAAAAATTGGCATATGTTATGCTGTCTGAAATAGATCCTAAAAATAAACTATTAAAACTTGATTCATGGCACATATAAAAAGAAATAATCACTAGAAAACATGGTTTTATTAAAAACAAATAAGTTTAAAAAACATAGAACAAGTATTATTTTGAGAAAACTGAAGTTCAAAATAACTAAAAGTGGTAAAGTGTGGAATGCAAGAAGTTGCTTTTTAAAGGTTTAGGTCTTGTGTCCCAAATAAATACAATTACTAAGTGCTGAGAAATCTTATGAATTGCATCTCCCCTTCATGGTTTGAAGAGGGTGGAATACGACAGGTAACAACACAAATGTCTCAAACACTCACTCTGCATCCCACTGTTACTTACTTAATCCTAAAAGGAACGTTGTGAGGTAGAAATGATGATCCTAATTCTAGAGTGGAAGAAACCTAAATGATTTGCTCAAGGTCATACAGCCAGAATTTGAATCAGGTCTGTCTCTATCCAAAGCCTTTTCTTTTCTTTTTTTTCCCCTCTTACAAAATGATGCTTTTTGCTAGTATATATCACGTTGCCTGGGAACATTCTAGAATAAATCATTTTAAAATAATTTCTTGACATTTAGCATAAGGAACTAGAAGGTCACTAGAAGTCAGCTTGTTGTTAAAAAAAAAAGTGATGGTTCCGATAAATTCTTCCTTGCTTAGTTTTGAAGGATGTTGGAGAGGTAGAGCAGAGGAACAATTTAGAAATCATGAATCTGGATATCAAAAGGGCATCATCTTTCATTATATTCATTAAGGGATGTGTGTAAGCTAGATAATAGTATAAATAAGGAAATTTGAAATTATTTGTAGACTATAAATGAAGTGTGCTTAATAAGCATTGAAGTGAATCTTGAGAAAATTATTTAAGTCTATCAAAGGATTTATCTTTATAGTATTTAGCCTAAACAATACTTTTATCAATTATTTTGATAAGTACATTCATGGTGTTCTGATTACATGTAAAGATGATATGACACTGAATGATATAAGAAATACTTTGTGTGAAATAATTAGGATCTTGAAAAAATTTTAAACCATTGGATTAATATGATAGATTTAATAAAATAAAGTTTAACAGAGCTAACTGTAAAGGCCTACATTTGCTAGAAGAAGTAACTTAAAAATTGCAACTTGGGCCCTAACCGGTTTGGCTCAGTGAATAGAGCATCGGCCTGCGGACTAAAGGGGCCCAGGTTTGATTCCGGTCAAGGGCATGTACCTTGGTTGTGGGCACATCCCCAGTAGGGGGTGTGCAGGAGGCAGCTGATGGATGTTTCTCTCTCATCGATGTTTCTAACTCTCTATCCTTCTCCCTTCCTCTCTGTAAAAAATCAATAAAATATATTTTTTAAAAATTGCAACTTGGGAGACATGAAGAAAGAAATATGCATTCAGACATAATTGAAAAAAGCTCAACATTTAAAAACAAACTATATGACTGAGAGAAATCTAATGTGATCATAGATTACATTAAAAATATGCTATGTAGGATAAGTTGTGATAGTTCCAGTCTTTGTATTGACCAACTACATTCAAATTATTTAATTATTTGTTTGTCTTAGCACTTAGTATTTCAGGGGACATAAATCATCACAATCTTAGTAGCAAGAACAAAGTAATTTGAGAAGCCACATGCAATATCAAAAACATTTGAAAGAACTGAGGAAGCTTACATAGGATGAAAAACCTTGAGGAAAATAAAATTTGTTCCCATTAGGGTCTAGGACAGGTAACTTGGATAAGTGGTTAGAAGCTGTAGGGAGATGGATTTTATTTCCATACAAGACTGAATTGTTCACCAAAAAGAGCTATTAGACTAATGAAACAGACTTCCTAGATTATAGAAAAATCTCACTTCAATGTAAGTATTTAGGAAGAGGAGAGTGAATAAACAATATATGGCATATTCATCAATGTAATTATACTCAATAATTAAAAAGAAATTATCTACTGACACAGCAACATAGATGAAGCTCAGCAATGTTATGCTTGAGTGAAATAAGCTAGACATATAATAAGATGTAGTACATGATTCTATTTATATTAACTCCTAGACCAGACAAAATTATCCTACGGTGATAGAAATTAGATGATTAGATGATTGTTTTATGTGGGTTTGATGAGAGTGAGTGGGATTATAATTGTACTTGACTGGAATGGGTACAAAGGGACATTCTGGGGTGATAGGATGGTTCCATATCTTGATAGAAATATGTATCACATAAGTATGTGCCTTTATCAAAATCCAGTGAGCTGTATTTTTAAGATCTATCCAATTTCATGATATTTAAATTATATCTGGATTTCTAAAACTATGAAGTAAAATCCTCTCTTAATCACATTCACCCCCCAACCTACTACCTATTTCTCTGAACCCCTTTAGATGAAGACTCTGACAGAATTTTCTATTCTTGCTGTCTCTAATTCATCATCTCCCCATTATCCCTTGAACATTCTCCAGTCATGCTTCCACCTACTCACTCCACTGAACTTATCTTTTCAAAGTTACCGATGACCTCCAATTGAAAAACCCGAGAGCCAATTTTCATTCCTCCCTTCATGTGTTCCATCAGCCACCCTTGACATAGTGGATCTTTTCTTCCTCCTTAAGACTCCTTTTCACTTCACCTCCAGGACATATTTTTTTTGTTTGGTTCCACCTCACTGGCCACTCCTTCCTAGAATATTTTCCTGGATATTCCTCCTCTCCCTGATATCTAAGTTTTGGCATGTTTAATCCTCAAATATTTCTCTAACCACATTTATGCTCTAAGTAGAAATATTAAATCCTATGACTTCAAAAGCAAAACCAATTAGGTCAATAATTTTATAATGTTAGCTCTCACCTTTCCCATAAATGTCTGACAATGATCTAACTGCTTATGTAATATCTCTCCATAGAATTGTCTTCTCAACCTTAAATTGTGCTGAACAGAATTCTTGCTTCCCTATACTGTACCAAGATCTGCTCCCTTTCAGTTTTCCTCATCCTACTAATGTCATGACCATTTACCTGATTGTTCCACTGTAGATCACTGAGAGTCTTATATGGAAAATGTAGCATTTAATAAGTACTGTTTAGAGTCAGATATTTTTATTAATATTCTTTATATGTTTTTTCTATGGATAATGATAGAATGAGAGTGTTGTGCACCTGCTGGTTTGAGCTGCAACTAGAGGTCCAAAGGGAGAAACCCAGTTTATCCAAATAATCAGTTGGATATTAGATGAATAGCTTTGAAACTCAGTGGAGAGGAGTAAACAGAAATATACTCATTTGGGAGCATCTTACTGCTAGTTTCCCTAGAAAATAAGCCTGAAGCAAACCATATGTCCTTATACTTTCCTGGGGAATAAAGTCACAGAGAAATTGTTTTACTAAAACAATAATCAGAAGAGCTAATCTCACTGAGCAAGATACATAGAGATGCAGGAATGATGAGAGAGAGAGAGAGTGAGAGAGAGAGAGAGAGAGAGAGAGAGAGACTGTATGGTTTTAACATTCATGATAGGACAAGAGAGAGGGAGGTACTGGAGTGGAAGTAAGGAAGAATTCACAAGGATGATGACTGAGATGCTAAAATCAGATGGGAGGATGCTTTAAGTTACAATTTAAAAAGAGTACATTGAGCTTGCAAGCTGGAGATTATCTTGGATTTATCTTCTGCTCTGATTCTTCTGACCTTCAGATGAACTCATCTATCCAGCAGGTCATTCCTGCTTTCATGAAGAACAAAAATAAAACAAAATAAGACAAAGGACACCCCAAAATGCCCTATATCAGTGATTTTCAACCTTTTTTACCCCATGACACACATAAACGAATTACTAAAATTCTGTATCACACCAAAAAATATATATTTTTGCGGATCTGACACAAAAAAAGATATACTTTTGATGCATTCACACCAAGTGGCTAATATGTTGGCTATGGTCATTTTTTTGTTTGTTTGACAATCTAAGGGTAATGAGGTTAGCGCCCCTGACAAAAGAGTCAGGTAAAATTCTTGTGGCACACCAGTTAAAAATCACTGCCCTAGATAATGTCAGATTCTATTCTTTTGATAGCTTTTAAAATTAGATTTAAATTCAGCAAGTCTATCCTGGCACTTCAGTCTCTCCTTGTTACTTACCTCCAATGAAGAGGGGCTGTGTGGCCAGAGGGAACACGATGGGTGCCAGCTTTTAGAGTCTCTGATCATATGGGATTTACTATCTCGCTGAGAATATGGAAACTTAGCACACAATCAAAAATATGGTGAGTGCTACAAAGGACAAGTTTGAGATGACATGGCAGTTAATCTCTAATATAAATTGGAAGCTCATCAAAGTCTTCCCAAAGACTTCCCAAAGTGTTCCCAAAGAAATTAGCATTCCAGGGTGAAGGTATTGAGGTATTGAGAAGGTATTGATGTGGGAAAGAGCATATTTGACTGAGAAACCAAAATAAGTTTGATGCGATTGGATTTAGAGAGAAAAGAGAGGAGTATGAGATGAAACTGAGGTTATATATAGGGTCTGTGATATACATGTATGGTCTCGTACACCATAGTTTGGATTTAAGATATTCTAAGTTAAAGGGAAGCTAATGAAGACTTGTGAATAAGTGATACTGAATGAGATTCACATTTATAAAAGCATTTGTGTTAGCATTTAGAGAAAAAATTGAAGGGCACACTATGGATTCAGAGATACTTGATAAGAAACTATTATAATAGTCTAGGTAAAGGCTAACGGTACTTGAACTACTGTGGTGGCCATGGAGATAAAGACATATGGGGAAATTAGAGGTATTTAAGAAATATAGTTAAGAATAATTAAGGACTGATATATGTGAGAGTTAAGAGAGGGACAAAACAATAATGACTCCCAGCCTCTACGTGAGCAATTGGGTGTTGTTTGAGGGTGTAATTTATTAAAATTGAAATATTGAAAAAATGTATGGATCTGTGGTGGGTGGGAGTGTTTTGGACTTGCTGTTTTGAGTTGCAACCAGAAATACAAGTGGAGTAACCAAATAGACAGTTGGCTATTGCATACATGGCATTGGAACATAGAGGAGTAAAGCAGAGTATAAATCTGTGAGTATCTCAGGCTAGATTCTCTAGAAAATAAGCCTGAAGCAAAAGCATATGTTCTTACACTTCACTGGGAATAAAACCCTAGAAAAATAGAGGTCAAGGGGAAAGGGAGAAAAAACGGCACAGAAAAAAAGAGTAAATGTTACAGGTTACAAAGCAAATAGTTGATTACTTGTGAATGTCTCTAGAGAGGCCATATGAACTATTGCCCTAAAGACAGACCAACTAGAGAAAAATACTTATCTGCTGCCTCTCTGTGTTCCTTGGCTTTCATTGGTCAAAGTCCTCTTATCAAGACAGGAAGTTACTCCTCTGTACCTGATTATAACATCTGTGTTCTCAAGAAAGATGATGGGGAAACCATAGGCCCTGCCAGTCAACTCCCACCAGTGAGCAGACCTGCGGATCTGCCTTTGCTAGTTGGCCTCCGTGCAGGACTTCTCAATCTTCAGCAATTGTAGCAGCAGTAGCAGTGAGCTGGTTCCAGGAATCCAGGTACAGCACAGGCATTTCTGGGGTAGTTCAGTAACTGGGTTTGCTATGGAGACTCTGTGAATCTATGGAGAGCAAAGACCTGAGAATGATGAACTTGCCTGACAAGAGACGTTGATATGAAGAAAAATGGACCCCAAACAGACAGCAAAGGAGACACTGGAGAGTAAAATAATAAGGAAGAAAACCGACGACACAAATGTTGGTGCCTTCAAATTCAAATAGTATTTTAGAAATAAGTACATTTAATTTTAGAGAAACAAACTTAACAAAAAAAATGCAGAAACAAATACAGAAATAGTGCAAAAACACCCATTCAGTGCTAGCTAGTATATATAAAATATCATAGAAATTAAAAATGTCTGCTTATTTGTGGAATTTGGGTCCCAGAAGCACTGGATGTTTTAAAAAATTAGGAAGGAAGTCAACTGGTCTTAAAGTTTTTATTAAGGAAAACTTCACAGTGAAAAATATTGTCTGGAAACCAAACCTTCTCAATATATTAATTTCACACAAAATTCAAAGAAGTCACAAAGGTGATCAGTATGTGGGATCACTCCGACTACTCTAAAGAAAGAAGTAGATGGAAAAATGTGTCCATGTCAACGAAGGGCAGGGTTGGTGTGACTCCTAAATTAAGGTGTACATGGTGCCAGTCTGCTAATTTATCTCTACTGCAGCAATGTTTAAATTCTCTTAGCAGAACCTGATTGGTATAACAAATAAAAGTGACACTGCTTTGGTTGGGAAGGGGCGAGGTACCAAGAAACTTCAGATGGTGCTCTCAGAAAGGTATGCTCCCTATATTTCCTTCCAAGTTTACAAATTATGTATCTATTGAGACCAAAGCACAAATTAGAAGGGTATGCAGTAAGCTAATTCTTAGAAAGAAGGGGGGGGGAAGGTTTGTTCAAAAATAAGACTTATTGAAATTCCAAATTGGCTTTAATTCCCCAGGAAACTGCCAAACTGATTTGCTGATTGAGGAAATATGGCCAATTGTGATTTATACAGACAATGTAACCAAAATAAAATTCAGGAATACTGTGGTCTTAAAATGAATAATACTTAAGTTGAAAAGAAAGATGGTACATTCCAGCTATATAAAAACTGGAACCCACTTTCATTAGGAAATTCACTAAATGACCAGACCGCACAAAACACCCCGGTGCTAAGCAACTGCACAGAATACCAAAAGGTCTCCTACTGAGCTAAACCGATGGAAACAACGGTTAGCTTTTCACAAATACATTGCATTCCAAAGGAGACCTTCCTGGAGGCAGAGTGTGACATTACAGATGGGAAATATGTTTTTCTTCAGTCCCTAGCAAACCAAAGCTTTCTTCTTAAAAAAAATAAAATAAGAACAACAGCCAAGCTTCAGATTAGTATCTGATGGATGTACCTGTTGTTCAACAGAATATTCTGACACTTCTGTCAAAGATGACTTTCAAGTATGCCCAAAATAAACCCTTTAGCTAATCAATGGGAACTCACTTTTAAAGCTCTGTTTAACTTTATCTAGTGAAGGTAACAAGTTTTCAGAGCTTTAATCCCCTAGGATAGAAATTGTTCAATGTAATGTCTCCACATGGAGGCAGGGCTCCTCATCATTGGGGGCCTGGTAATGTCAGGCCAACAACTGAATAGCAGGTAAGTGGAACAATGCAGAGGAGATGGCCAATAAATCTGTATCACATTGCGGAAGAAGGGCTAGTGGTTATATATCACAGGCTACCAGATAAATGTGTGTGCCCCTTGCTTTCGATAATAATAATAATAATAATGTATTTTAAGGAGAGTATTTGATAAACTAAAACATAATATGTGCATGGAGAAGTTTACAACTAATAGAACATGTGCACTGTGTATGTATCCATTTGTACTTTGTGGCAATGTCCACTCCATGTGCTGTCTTGAGAGCTGCAGGCACTCAATTTTGTTGTGTGTGGTTTTTTTTTTTGTAAAGAAAAAAATATAAGTGAATTGTTGAGAGAGAAATATTATTGTCTACCTAGATCTTGACAGCTGTAACTTCATTTTTAATGCTCAGTTTTCTCATTCTAATAATTCTATCGACTCATGAGATTTTTGTGAGCATTAAATGAGAAAATATATTTGACTCCCTTAACAGGTTTTGGCACATTGGCACAAGGTCACTATTTCTGTCAATGTTGTTGTTACTGAATATTTCACATAGTCTTTCCGTTTCCTGTCCCTCATCATGACTACTACTCTTAATTCCCCTGGTTATTTCATAGTCAAAGCAGCTCTCTTGCCCTCGCAGGCTCCTAAAGTGCCAGCATCTTCCACTACACCGGGCCTGCAGCCTTAATCCTGGAGAAGAGTTTGAATACTGCCTTGTTAAACCTTGAAATCAGTCCTTTGAAATGCATATTTCCATTATACCCATATTCATATTAGAAAACTGAGGTATGGGAAAAGGTTAAACTAATCTCCCAAGATCATAGCTAGTATCTGATCTGTTATTCAAATCCAGATCTTGCAACTTAATCTTAATTACACTTTCCTTTGAAGTCCAAGTCCTTTATTGTATGATCCTGTGCTTTTGTCACCACCTTGATGCTTCCGTTACACTTACTCAGTAAGCCTGCAAAGATTTTTCTGAGCACAATCAACCATATCAAACAGTATTGCTCTTCAGAGAAAAAAGAAACTAGGCTTTTACAAAAATTTGCGTATGTAAAATAGAAATGATTTTTAATAAGAGACAAAGTTTAGAAAGGCAATATTTGATCAATCTAATAAAAATTTAGAATTAATTGAATCTGTCAAAACATGACTGTATGACACAAAATGGCCATTACTGCAAGCTTTCAAGGAACTGGCTTTTTTTTTTTTTCTCATGCAATAACTAGAAACCACAAATATGTCATTTGAGCTTTTTAAAAAAATCCTTAAAGTAAACTTACATTTTCCCAATGGTATTCCTCTTATGCAAATAAGTTGAAAGTTCTTACATTTATTAATAGTATCATTATATAAAAATGAGATGCAATAGTTACACACTGCAACGGAGTGCCTCCATTCTAACCATCTTTTTGTGTTATGACATTTGCAAAGATTTTCTGGAGAAAGAGCTTTTGTGCAAAGGATCTAATCAGAGGAAAAGCTCAACCTTATTCTTCTATGCAAATTTAGAGATGGAATTCATTTAGTATTGTCAGAATTTTTCAATTTCTGTTAAACTATGTCCCAGAATAATTGCCCACAGGTAAATTATTGCGTGTCTGGCCTCTTTTTCCAGTGGTTCTCATTATCAAGCTGCAGATGTATTTCCATGGAAAGTATGTGCCTTCTCTAAGAGAATAAAAACCATAACTAAAATGGCTTGAAGAAGAATTACAGTTATCATTAATAAAATACTAAAAACACTGACACTACAAATACAAGAAATGATGAATTAGAAATGTTACAAGATTTAATAAAATGTGAACACTACTAATCCTTGTGTCAAATCTGTAATGTACGTTCTCTTATTGGGAGGAACAGTGATAAGGAAGATATAATTAGATCAAGTCAACCATCCCTGCCATTTGCTTCTTTTCTTCATCCCTCTATAGAAATTCTGTAAAAGTTAAGAAAACCCCTTACTATTTTTTTTTTTGCATAGCTCTCCTCATTCTCTAAATATAGGATAAATGACTATTACCTTGTGTGTCAGTTATCTATTGCCACAATAATGCTGTGGAACAAAAGCCCCCAAATCTCATGGGATTAAAACATTAACTATTTATGTAGCTCATAGGTTTTAGGTCAGTACTGAAGGTTGACCTCAGCTGGGAAGTTCTTTTAGTCCCAGCTGGACTTGCTCCTGCATCTGAGGTCAACGGTAGGTCAGCTGGGATAGGATGGCCTTGGCAACAGAGCTTTGCTTTCTAGCTGACTTCGCTCTGTACATCTTGTCTTCCAGCAGGCTAGCCTGGGGATATGCTCAGTATAGAACTCCAGATACATTCTCATGGTAATTTCAGAGAAATAAGAGAAAACAAAGCTAGATGAGCAAAAGCAAACCACCTGAAAACTTAGTGGCTGAAAATAAGACCTATTTGTTATTGTTCATGAGGTTATGAGTCTGCAGGGTAGATCTATTGATCTTGTCTGGGCTTGCTCAGGAGTGTTCAGTCAAATGCAGACTGAGTGGTCTGGCTTTATCCCGGAGACCTGAGCACTGCTTCATAAGTCGCATCGTTCAGCAAGGTGGCATGATTTTGTGGGCACAAAAAAAAGGGGGGTGCTGTAATAAATGTACCTGAAAGTAACTTCACAGGGTGATCTATCATAATTTCCTAACTATGCAGGTCAAGGTGGATAGTCATGTGTAAGGCCTATAACTTCCCTAGTAAAAGCCTTATTTTTGCCTTAGGCAAGCCCTATCCACTGTGTTTGTGCATCTTTGAAATGCCTCTTTTTCAGACCTATAACTACCTGAACTGTAACTACCTTCAGGAGAGCACATAGTCTTTTATCCTGAACCTTGCTTTCCCCCACTTTTATGTAATCTTCCTTATGTTCCCTCCTTATTTCCAAATGTCTAAAATGAATTGTAAAGTTGTTTCTTTGGAGTATTTGAATCTTGCTTCCCAGTAACATGATCAGGTTGGCTCAAATAAATCCTTATAAAAATTCTCTACAGTTGTGGATGTTCTTATATCTACAATTTCATGGTGATCACAGAGGAAAACAGAAAAGTGAAAACATGCAAAAAAAATTTTCCAAGTTTTGTATCTGATTCTTCACTTTTTCTGTCTCTCTTATTTCACTTAGCACAGTGGTTCTCAACCTTGGCTGCATATTAGAATCACCTGGGAATCTTTTTAAAATCCTGATTTCTGGGCCTCATCCTCCGGAAATTCTGTTTCTTTGTTACTAATGTTGTGGCCCCACCCCATAACAAAGAAACAGAATTTCCGGAGGATGAGGCCCAGAAATCAGGATTTTAAAAAGATTCCCAGGTGATTCTAATGTGCAGCCAAGGTTGAGAACCACTGACTTAGCTTGATATTTTCAAGGTCCATCCTTGTTATTACAAATGCAGTATTTAATCTTTCCTAATAGAGTAATATTCCATTGTGTATATATATATATATGGTATTTTCTTTATCTAATCATCTATGTAGGAACACTTTGATTGCTGTCATGTCCTGGCCACCATGAACAATAATGTAATGACAATTTTTTAATTATCCTATATAATAAAAGGATAATATGCAAATAGACCAAACGGCAGAACAACCGAACAACCAATCAAAGCATAATATGCTAATGATATGCTAACATTGCTCAACCTCTTGCTATGACATGCACTGACCACCAGGGGGCAGACAGTCAACTGGCCGACCAGTCGCTATGACGTGCACTGACCACCAGGGGGCAGATGCTCCAATCGGTAGGTTAGCTTGCTGCTGGGATCTGGTCCATTGAGCGAGACAGGCCAGACATGCCCTGGAGCTCTCCCATGGTCCCTTCCCAGCCTGATCGTGCACCAGTGGGATCCCTCAGCCTGGCCTGCACCCTCTCACAATCCAGGACCCCTTGGGGATGTCGGAGAGCCGGTTTCAGCCCGATCCCACAGGCCACTCCCCTTGGGAGGGCACCAGACACAGGGCTCATGGCTGGTGAGCACTGCTGTGGCAGCATGAGCCTCTCCCAATCGTGACTGATTGGGCACGAGCCCGCAGCCGGCACAGTGGAGCCAGGATGAGCAGGAGTGAGAGGTAGGAGCTGCAGGCAGCTTTGGACTGCAGGTTTCGGCCTGATCACTGCAGGCCACCCAGAGAGACCCCACCTGTGCATGATTTCATGCACTGGGTCTCTAATATATATATATATAGTTTTTATTGTCTAAAGTTTTACATATGTCTCCTTTTTCCCCAACTAACACCCCCCCCCAAAACATTCCCATCCCGGGCAAGCCCCCACCGCCCCAGTGTCCTTGTCCATTGGTTATGCTAATATGCATGCATACAAGTCCTTTGGTTGCTCTCTAATCCCCCCCTCCCTTGCCATTTGTCTCTGGATCTATTCTTGTTCATCAAATTATGTTGATCATTATATCCCACATATGAGTGAGGTCATGTGATATTTATCTTTCTCCAACTGGCTTATTTTGCTTAGCATAATGTTCTCCAGTTCTATCCATGGTAAAAGTTCCTTCTTTTTTAGAGCAGCATAGTATTCCATTGTGTAGATGAAACACAGTTTTTTAATCCACTCATCTGCTGATGGGCACTTAGGTTGTTTCCAAATCTTAGCTATTGTAAATTATGCTGCTATGAACATAGGGGTGCATGTATCCTTTCTGATTGGTGTTTCTGGTTTCTTGGGATATAGTCCTAGAAGTGGGAATACTGGGTCAAATGGGAGTGACATTTTTAAAATGATAATATTAAATACTAGTGGAAAAGGACTAGATCACTCTTACAACACTGATGGAAATTCAAGATGGTACAGTTACTTTTAAAAAAAATAATTTTTATTGATTTCAGAGAGGAAAGGAGATGGAGAGCAGGACAGAAACATCAATGATGAGAGAGAATCATTGATCAGCTGCCTGCTTTATGCCCCCTACTGGGGATCAACCCTGAAACCCGGGCATGTGCCCTCACAGGAATCGAACCGTGACCTCTCCTGCTCAACCATAAAATCCACTACTATATAACCCAATAATCCCTCTCCTAGGTATTTAGCCACAATAAATGAAAACATATTTATATAAAATTTTATTCAGAATTGTCCAAAACTGGAAATAATCTATATATTTCAACTAGCAAATAATTTATGATATATCTTTACAACCTAATACTACTCAGCATGATCTGGATACATGCAATAACATGGATGAATCTTTAATATATTATACTAAGTGAAAGCAGCCATCCTCAAAATGCTGTTCAGTATATGCTTCCATTTTTATGACATTCTCAAAAAGGCAAGCTTTGGGAAGAGAAAACAGCCCAGTGGCTGCCATGGGCATAGAGGAAGAAGACTGGCTACAAAAGGGCATGTGGGAACTCTAGAGTTATGGAAATGATCTGTATTTTTATTGTGATGATGGGTACAAGAATCTCTGCATTGTCAAAATGAACAGTATTATAAATTTAAAAGAGGTGAATTTTACTCTTTGTAAATTATATCTTCACAAACCTGACTTACAAAAAAAGTCTATTACATGTATTACATTATGAAGCTATTTGTTATTTAAAAGTAAATGCTATTACTATGCCAGGATCATCTTGTAACCCAAATGGTATACTCCAAGATCTTTGCAACTATTTATTTCAATTTGACCAACTTTTAAGTTTTCAAAGAGAGAACACTACCTATTATTTATCTAAAGCAACTAAATGTAATGCTGCTCTTTTCTTATAATTTACCAACATGTAAATTAACTTCTTTTTCTTTCATTGACTAAATTGATCCTGCAACTCCCCATGTGCATACACTAGAAACAACAACAAAAATGTTAATCTGTTTTTTAACAAACTGTAGAACTGACCAATGAACTTGTAATAAAATATTTAGTTAATATCCATCTAACCCCCGAGTTGATTAAAGAAGAAATTAATAGAGAATTTTAAAGCTCTTATATGTGCTGATTTCAGAAATATTAACCATTTTCCACCTTATTCTTAAAAATCTGAAGTCTGTCAATACATCCTATTGGAAATACTCAGAGTTGGTTCTGGTCCTACATTAATTGCTAAGGATGTTACACATGTCATTCCTTTACATTTATTTGTTTCATATATACAGTCAGAATCATAAAACTTGGAAAATAAAATTATGAAGGCAGTAGAAACATCATCTGTAAGAGCCCAGATTGAAATTTTAGGAACAGACTACTTTAAACTAATATGCATTTTAAAATAAAAAAAATTAATAATACATTACTGCAGAAACCACTCTCAATTTTAATTGTGAAAGTTGAAATTTGGTTTGAAGTACAGCATTTACACTTTTAAATTCAGATAATTATAGAGAACATAACATTATTGCTAGCAAAATACAAGGTAGTAATAGATCACACGATTTTCTCCAAACTTTGTCAGCCTGCTCGGATTGGCTGTGAGTAATAGAACAAGTCAGCATGACTGATCTGCACAGCAAAACCACACAACATAACAAAAAGGCTTGTTCTGCATTTTTAAGGCTTTGATGATCCACGCAGAACCGGGACAAGCATATTTGCAGGTTTTGAATCTGATTTACCACTGCCTTCCAGATCTCGCTGTCCAAATGAGATTCATGTAACCACAAGACCATCTGTAAATGTGAGCTTACATTCCAGTTATCCTCCTGGCGAGACACACTCAATGAACCACATGGCCCTCAGCAGATGATTAATCTTGTAATCTTCTGGTGAGATGTTACACTTTATCCCTCTACTTTCAAAACTTCTCTCAAGAAATGTGAAAAGTATTACCATCTGCATATATAAAAGCAAATATTTTGACCATCAGACTTACCTGCATTAAAATATATAATTTTACTAAGAATATTTAGCAGATACATTCGACTTTCTTGTTTCTTCGAATAACATCTCCTCCATTTAAACCCCTTCAACATTTAAGGAAAATTCTATGATTAGGAAAACATCTAAATAAAGCAATGGTCTTTAATAAAACTTTCAATAAGTCTGGTGACTCTTACTCCATAGAAATTTCAACACAATTCAAATGTTTAAAGGAGTACAGATATGGAGTTCCTAACTCAGTGGAACAAGTGGAGCAGTTATTTCCAGGGGGCTGGTTAATTGCACTACTTTTTTTAGTCCTTACCTAAGGATATATTTTTAGAGAGGAGAGGATAGGAGAGAAAGAGGGAGAGAGAGAGAGAGAGAGAGAGAGAGAGAGAGAGAAAGAGAGAGAGAAACATCAATGATGAGAAAAAAATCATTAATCAGCTGTCTCCTACATGCCCCCCCACTGGAGATCGAGCCCACAGCCCAGGCATGTGCCCTGCCTGGAAATCGAACCGTGACCTCCGGGGTTCACAGGTTGATGTTCAACCACTGAGCGACACTAACCGGGCTATAATGTAATCTTAACTTCATTGTTTCCCACATGCATGATACAATTTTCATATAGTATACAGACCCAAAGAGCCCTCAAGCATCTAAGAGAACAGTATGTTAAAATAAAATCAATGCAAGAAAATAGTTTTTAAAATAAAATGAAAAAATGATAGTTCTTATATTTCAAAAAATATAAGATCCAGATAATATTAAAACAGGTTGAAGATGCACTAAAAATATAACACTACAAGTATTGATTATCTCCATGAACAACATATAAATTGCATATATCTCCATGCATACTGTATTAATTGCATACCAAGATGCATTTCAAGTAACTGAAAAAGTCAGCATCAAACCATCATCATAGACATTTGCATAATTGTCCTCTGAGCCATAAAGACAGCTATAAAAACAGGATCCATGCAGAATCTGGAAAAGCAATAAACAATTGGGGAGCAATAGTGTGTTTTAATATATGTATCATTAGTGGATTTAGCTTCAAGCATGTTCCCTTAAAACATCTGTTTCTCAGTTGCACTCTGTATGCAATGGTATGATTATTAGCAATCTTGTTACTTCCAAAAATATAAAGTTTGTTATTAACATTGATAAGTATATAATTTTACTTGGCTCTTTCCACATGTGTTACTGACATAAGATGTACTGTTTATTTCTATTTCATTTTGGCGCCACTTACTATTATGTTGGTGAACAATTCAGTTCACATTTTGAGTGTTTCCCATGTGGATTATGAAGTATACAATTGGAACTAAAGAAGACCTCCAGCAGAGTTTTATAATATTGTAGAGTCCATGAAGAAATAGCTAAATACAAAGGATTGGCTCTGAGGAAAATATAGAAGATTTTTTTACCTCCCACAAAAGTAATAAATAAATCATCATTGTAAAAATATTAGTTTGTAATGAAATATGTAGATGAAGTATAACATGGTTGAAGTGCATTCATATGATTCCTGGAGCTGTGATGAGAAAATCTATGTGGTCCATACCACTATGTATACAATTCTCATCCTAAAATAATTAATAAATACTAGGGGAAGTATATGGTTCTTTGAGAAATGGGTTACAGTTGTTATCAACTTACTAGAGGCCCGATGCACAAAATTCATGCAAGAGTAGGCCTTCCCTCACCAGCTGCTGGCACCGGCTTCCCTCTGACACCCGGGACCTGGGCTTCCCTCGCAGCCCGAGCTTCCTCCGAAAGGTTGTCTGGAAGGATGTACAGGAGGATGTCAGGTCTAATTAGCATATTACCCTTTTATTATTATCGATTTTAAGTATGTTTTCTTATTTTAAATAGAAATATTTTATAAATATAATCTTTACTGAATGCCTGTGTACTGAGGAGATAACAGTATTTAGTGTGCCTCACAGAGCCTAGCACAAGCAGCATTAAATTCGGGGGTTCATTGATCCTGGGGCATTGGGAAAGTTGTACTGATAAGGTGTGATACAGTAAAAAACTTGGGAATGACTATGAATTAGCTAGGCTGGGAAGGGTGGAGGAGGCAGAAGAACTTAAGTAGAAGAAGGAGTACTCTGAACTAAGCGGTGAGAGGGGCACTGACATTACAGGAGAGTGGGAATAAAGCATTTGAGGCTCTAGTGTGGTGAGATGAGGAAAAGAAATCAAGAATTTGGGGAATTGTATCAAATTTAATATGAATTTTATGTCTTTAGAAAAGTCACTTCGCATTCTGGACATGAGCCCCTTTATTATTAACTTTGGTAGAGAAAAATTCCATTAGAAGCCTCACATTATTTAGAACTCTTAGTCATAATTCTGTCACCTATCTAATATGTTCCTTGAAACTTTTGCTTTTTACCTCACAACATAAGTGTATATTTCTCCTTTAACAATCACCCTAAAACCAAAGTGAGAATGTAGAAGAGAAACTCTCCTTTTTTGAAACTATGGGATTACTATAACCTCAATATAATAGGAAAGTGGCTTCCAGAAACTATGAACGTCTAAAGTAGCATAAAAGACAAAGTATAAAACATGCCTGTAGCTACAAAGCTCACAGGAATCAGGCGAAGTTCACTTCCTCAAGTATGCACCACAAAGATGTTTATTCCAGCTATACTTAGCAATGTGATGCAACAGCTATTTTTTCAATAGCATGAATTTGTTGGCAACGATTTGAGAGTATTTAGCTGTCATTTTTCTGTTCCATTTGGCCTTGAGACAGGTTATTCAATTGTAACCAATTGGTGGATGGGCTGACCTGCAGTGTCCAAAATAGTTTCACTCTCGTCTGGTGCCTTTGTGGGATGATTGAAATGCTGAGCTCTCCTGGGACTGTCTCATCTGTACTTTCCATGGCCTCTCCACTATGGTGACCTCACTGTAGTTGGATTTCTTACATTTAGTTCAGATTTCTAAGAGAAAATGTGCTAGCAAACAAGGCAGAAGCCACATGGCCTTTTATGACCTACCCTCAGAAGTCACTTTGAGTCATTTTAATTGTGCTCTACTAGTCAAAGCAGTCGAAAGCCC
The DNA here is from genome assembly GCF_000412655.1 of Myotis brandtii. Classification (NCBI taxonomy): domain Eukaryota; kingdom Metazoa; phylum Chordata; class Mammalia; order Chiroptera; family Vespertilionidae; genus Myotis; species Myotis brandtii. The sequence goes on from NW_005371219.1 coordinate 5,189,735, forward strand.
ACTCAGTTTAAGGGAAACTCCAAACTCAAAGTCTTGATGAGAGGAGTGTCAAAGAATGTGCAGCAATGCTTTAAAACTGTCACAGTGCAAAACCAATAAAATTTTATTGGCCTCATGGAAAACACGTGAGCAGCCTGCTGCTGAGAGCCTCCCACATCTGGTGTCGTTGTGAGAAGATGAGTTTGAGCTGAACAGGCAAAGGCACAGACAGTCCGTATTACTGAAAAGATGGAGGAGGGAAACGCAGCAATATGAGTAGCCTTAAAGATGCTAGTCTCAGTTGACTAGTGAGGAATAAACTGGAAAATAGTACACTAAGAACCACTGTTGTAACGAAAATTTCAGTTTTCCATAAGATGGCTCTAGTCCTTCTTGCAAATAGCTAGTTCAGGAAATATGAACCTTACTTAAAGATGGTGAATCAAAAAGAACCAAAACAAAATGCTAAAAACAAAAAGGAAGAAAAAACCAAAAATCTAAATGGTAAATCATAAATAATTAACTTTTTAAAGTTGGTAATGTTGGTATAGAACAAAAGAAACCTATGTCTAAACGTACAGCTATAAAATTAAAATTTTTAAACTTAAGGAAAGTCACTTCTATGATATAAGAATTGAAAATAGAGCTACCAGAGATCAGGAAAATATGGTGAGACTATGTAAAAGAATTATATATAACCTGGCTGAACATATTTTAAAAATTAAAGAGAAAAGAAGCCCCACCAGAATCTATACTGAAGAAAGGAACATTGCTGACAACACAGGAAAGACAGGCAGGCCAGGATTTGAGTAAAGTGAGCAAAAAAGAAATGAAGCCAAGTTTTCTTAATGGAATACATTGAAAATTTTAAATATGGAGTATAAGTCTAAGAAATGCAAACACAAAATTCATGCAAGAGTAGGCCTTCCCTCACCAGCTGCTGGCACCGGCTTCCCTCTGACACCCGGGACCTGGGCTTCCCTCGCAGCCCGAGCTTCCTCCGAAAGGTTGTCTGGAAGGATGTACAGGAGGATGTCAGGTCTAATTAGCATATTACCCTTTTATTATTATCGATTTTAAGTATGTTTTCTTATTTTAAATAGAAATATTTTATAAATATAATCTTTACTGAATGCCTGTGTACTGAGGAGATAACAGTATTTAGTGTGCCTCACAGAGCCTAGCACAAGCAGCATTAAATTCGGGGGTTCATTGATCCTGGGGCATTGGGAAAGTTGTACTGATAAGGTGTGATACAGTAAAAAACTTGGGAATGACTATGAATTAGCTAGGCTGGGAAGGGTGGAGGAGGCAGAAGAACTTAAGTAGAAGAAGGAGTACTCTGAACTAAGCGGTGAGAGGGGCACTGACATTACAGGAGAGTGGGAATAAAGCATTTGAGGCTCTAGTGTGGTGAGATGAGGAAAAGAAATCAAGAATTTGGGGAATTGTATCAAATTTAATATGAATTTTATGTCTTTAGAAAAGTCACTTCGCATTCTGGACATGAGCCCCTTTATTATTAACTTTGGTAGAGAAAAATTCCATTAGAAGCCTCACATTATTTAGAACTCTTAGTCATAATTCTGTCACCTATCTAATATGTTCCTTGAAACTTTTGCTTTTTACCTCACAACATAAGTGTATATTTCTCCTTTAACAATCACCCTAAAACCAAAGTGAGAATGTAGAAGAGAAACTCTCCTTTTTTGAAACTATGGGATTACTATAACCTCAATATAATAGGAAAGTGGCTTCCAGAAACTATGAACGTCTAAAGTAGCATAAAAGACAAAGTATAAAACATGCCTGTAGCTACAAAGCTCACAGGAATCAGGCGAAGTTCACTTCCTCAAGTATGCACCACAAAGATGTTTATTCCAGCTATACTTAGCAATGTGATGCAACAGCTATTTTTTCAATAGCATGAATTTGTTGGCAACGATTTGAGAGTATTTAGCTGTCATTTTTCTGTTCCATTTGGCCTTGAGACAGGTTATTCAATTGTAACCAATTGGTGGATGGGCTGACCTGCAGTGTCCAAAATAGTTTCACTCTCGTCTGGTGCCTTTGTGGGATGATTGAAATGCTGAGCTCTCCTGGGACTGTCTCATCTGTACTTTCCATGGCCTCTCCACTATGGTGACCTCACTGTAGTTGGATTTCTTACATTTAGTTCAGATTTCTAAGAGAAAATGTGCTAGCAAACAAGGCAGAAGCCACATGGCCTTTTATGACCTACCCTCAGAAGTCACTTTGAGTCATTTTAATTGTGCTCTACTAGTCAAAGCAGTCGAAAGCCCACTCAGTTTAAGGGAAACTCCAAACTCAAAGTCTTGATGAGAGGAGTGTCAAAGAATGTGCAGCAATGCTTTAAAACTGTCACAGTGCAAAACCAATAAAATTTTATTGGCCTCATGGAAAACACGTGAGCAGCCTGCTGCTGAGAGCCTCCCACATCTGGTGTCGTTGTGAGAAGATGAGTTTGAGCTGAACAGGCAAAGGCACAGACAGTCCGTATTACTGAAAAGATGGAGGAGGGAAACGCAGCAATATGAGTAGCCTTAAAGATGCTAGTCTCAGTTGACTAGTGAGGAATAAACTGGAAAATAGTACACTAAGAACCACTGTTGTAACGAAAATTTCAGTTTTCCATAAGATGGCTCTAGTCCTTCTTGCAAATAGCTAGTTCAGGAAATATGAACCTTACTTGAAGATGGTGAATCAAAAAGAACCAAAACAAAATGCTAAAAACAAAAAGGAAGAAAAAACCAAAAATCTAAATGGTAAATCATAAATAATTAACTTTTTAAAGTTGGTAATGTTGGTATAGAACAAAAGAAACCTATGTCTAAACGTACAGCTATAAAATTAAAATTTTTAAACTTAAGGAAAGTCACTTCTATGATATAAGAATTGAAAATAGAGCTACCAGAGATCAGGAAAATATGGTGAGACTATGTAAAAGAATTATATATAACCTGGCTGAACATATTTTAAAAATTAAAGAGAAAAGAAGCCCCACCAGAATCTATACTGAAGAAAGGAACATTGCTGACAACACAGGAAAGACAGGCAGGCCAGGATTTGAGTAAAGTGAGCAAAAAAGAAATGAAGCCAAGTTTTCTTAATGGAATACATTGAAAATTTTAAATATGGAGTATAAGTCTAAGAAATGCAAAAAAAATCCAATAATTGGAGTCCTAGAATAAAGTGAGAAAAATAATGGACAGAAGAGAACTAGTTAAATATAGAGTTCAATATGTGTTCCAGAAGTAGGAAGAACTTGAATCTAAAGATTGAAAGGGTGTACTGTATCCCAGGAATGTAGAATAATCACTACCAGGACATAACTTAGTATATTTACTGAACATCACAGATAATAAAGGAACTTTTGGTTGAAAAGGCAAAAGACTATGGTATGGGGAAAATATTGTCACAGTGGCTGGAGTCCAACTTCTTCACAACAGTCCATTTTCAAGAAAGTAAAATAATTCCTTACAAAGACATCAAGAAAACAAAATGATACCTAAAAAATGTTATGCCTAGAAAAATTGTTTAAGAATAAAGACAAAGGAAAACATTTAAATAAGCAAGAGTTCATGGATTGTAGATTTCATGAGCCCTCTTAAAGAAAGTACTGGAAAACACACTCCAGTCAACCAAAAACTGTTTGATAAACAATTATAAGAGGAGTGATATTGAATATTGAACTATTTAACTCTAGGATTAAGACAAAAACAAATATCATGATTATGATGATAGAACAGAATGTAAATAGTAATAACCTGACAAGGTAGAAATGAAGCAGCTGATACAAGTCAGGAAGGGAAGAAGCAAGAAGATAGGAGGTAATAAGCATGCAAATTTCCTAATTTTTATATCAAAAAGAATATCAGTGGAGATCATTTAAAATTAAGAAAGCAATAGGGGGATATTAAAATAGTGAATAAATATAAATATTTGGATTAATTAAAATATTCTAGTAAAAGGGAAGGGACAGGGAGGGGAAGGAATTGAAAATATACCAACTTCACCATTTGTTCAGCAGAGTTTCAGTAAGAAATAGATTCATGACTAAAAAGTACAAATGAAAACATCATAATTGTTAAAATATACATATTTCAAAAAAAAATTTTAAACTTCCCCTACACATGCACACATGCCAGGGAAATGGAAATCATAACACAAACTATAATAAAAGAACTGAAACCAAGCATCTTATTCATATACAACTATAAATAGACTAAACACAGGTAGTAAAAGAAAAAAAGAAATCTCAATTATATACAAGTAACCAGCCAAAGCAATGTTACTTAGAAAGAGGTTTCTTATTTCACTATAGAGCAGAAGAAGTAAGATACTTGGAAAGATTGAAAAAGAAGGAATTTGAGTGATATACTATACAAATGTAAACATAAATCAGAAGTTGTGATTTTAATATTAGATAAGATTCAATTCAGAGGGAAAAGCATTAAGATGAAGATAAGACTCAAGTTTCAAACTACATGAATATCTAACAGCATGAATATATCTGTACCAAATAGTACTGCATTAGTATACATGAAGGGAAAAAAGAGGTGAATACGAGAAATAGAAATATATTAATAATAGGAAACTTTAGTTCACTTCTTACAGCCAATTTAGTTCAAGTGGACACAAAATTATAAGAAAACTAGAGGCCTGATGCATGAAATTTGTGCAAGAGTAAGCCTCCCTTCCCCTGGCTGCCGACACCAGCTTCCCTCTGGCACCCGGGACCCAGCCTGATTTCCCTCTGGCCACGGCTTTGTCTGGAAAGATGTCCAGTCTAATTAGCATATTATCCTTTTATTATTATAGATAGGAGACATAAATATCATGATTTTTTAAGGTAGATCTAATTGATGTGCACCAAACTTGATATCTTGAGAAAAGACATGGCAATTTCTTTTTAAGAGCACATAGTATATTCACAAAGAGACAATTACTTATAACAGGTAATAAAACAATAATAATTTGACTGTATGTGTGTGTATGTATGTACATATGTTCATATGTGTTGGTATATATGTATATATATCAGCATTTATGATCACTATGCAATTAGACTAGAATTTAAAAACAAAAATTGCAAAAAAATAAAACTACCCAGAAAGTATACTACCATCTCTCTCTACCCACCCATAAAAGTCTTTCCTTAAACAACCCAAGTGTTTAAGAGAAAATAACAGAACATGTATTATAATTAAAACAAGACTATAAGGAAATTCCAGAGCCTTTTAAATAAGTATATTAAACATCCAAATAAAGAGGTTAGAATATGATCAATCAAACCTTTAAAAAGAAGAAATTTAGAAAGCAGAAAGCAATTAGAAACATTAAAATGCTGGAATTAATTGTTTTTCATATTTTTTATTGATTTCAGAAGAGGGGTGAAGGAAGAGAAAGAGAGGGGGGGAGAGAGAGAGAAAGAGAGAGAAGAATGAAACATTGATTTATTGTTCCACTTATTTATGAATACGTTGGTTGCTTCCTGTCTGCGCCCTGACCAAAGATGGAATCCACAACCTTGGCATATGGGAATGACAACTCTAACCAACTGAGCTACCCAACCAGGCCTAGAATTAATTTTTAATAGCTAGTAATATTTATTTAAAGAAAAAATAGAATAATTGGGTAGTTTTAACCAAAAAGATAAAAAGGGAAAGGCCCAATTTACCAAATAAAAATAAAAAAGAAGAAATAGCAATTAAAAATTTGATAGAATCCTGTGTCCACCTTGATTAATTCTATTAAAAAAATGGTGAAAACCTCAATAAGATGGTTTTCTAGGAAAACATATATTTCTTGAAGAAACCTCATAGGAAGTAGGAAGCCCTGGCCAATATTGCTCAGTGGTTAGTTTCAGCCCATGCACCAAAGGGTTGCAGGTTTGATTTCTGGTCAAGGGTACATACCTGGGTTTCAGATTCGATCTCAGGCCCCAGTCAGTCAGGGTGTGTGTGGGAGGCAACCAATTGATGTGTTTCTCTCACATCAATGTTTCTCTCTTTCTCTCTCCCCATCCTTCCCTCCCTTCTAGTCTCTCTAAAAGAAATCAATGGAAAAATATCCTCAGGTGAGGATTAACAACAACAACAACAAATAATTAGGAAGTATAAAAATGCCAATTACTTAGAAAAAAGTAGAAGCAGTTCTCATAAAATGATACCTCTCCAATAGATAGTAGGTAGGGTTATTGTAAAGATGTTTGCCCCCAAGCTTTTAAATACAGATAATTTCAGTCCTATGCAAAGTGGTCCAGAACATAGAAAAGGAAGGAAAGTTGCCCAAATCTTTTATTAAATTAATAGATCCTTGATTATAACATCCAAGTAAGGGACACCAAAAGGAAAACTAGTATTTCTCAAAATGTGGTCAGGGCACCTTTTGAGGTCCCACATGACACTTCCAAGGATTCTGGGTGATATAAACTATTTTTGAAATAATATGATGACATTATTTCTCTTTTTGACCATGTTGACATTTGTACCAATGGTGAAAAGCACTGGGGGGTAACCTTGCTGGCACCTTAGCATGAATCAAATTAGTGCAACACACTGATTGTATTTTTGCTGCTGTGCACGTGAGTGAAAAGGTAAGCCAGTTTCACTTAAGAGTATCCTTAGGGAAGCAGTAAAGATTATTAATTTCATTACATGTCAGCCCTTGCGTATGGTCTTTTTAATATTCTGTGTGAGGAAACAGGAGGTATGCATAAAAGGCTTCTGCTGCAGTCAGAGCAAGGCTGTTTAGAGGAAAAGCATTGTGTGATTGTTTGAACAGAGAGCTGCACTAGCCACTTTTTTCATGGAAAATGCTTAATAACTGTGAAGGCCTGACATGCCATACCATCTCACCTTGGATTACTCCCCTGGAACGTGGATAAAGAGCAGGACACTTAGAAAAGGAACTCTGCAGTTACACATACTTGTTGATTTCAGTAGCTAGATGTGAATTTTCATGGAGTCAATGCAAGGTATGAAAATATTTCAGTTGATTTCTAAGAATGTATATATTTAAATATAGAAGAAGGGAATTTTAATCATTTCCAAAAATTTTTTTTTAATATATTTTTATTGAGTTTAGAGAGAGAAGAAGGAAGAGGGAGAGAAAGCTAGAAACATCGATGAGAGAGAAACATCATTAAATGGCTGCCTTGTGCATGACCCCCACTGGGGATTGAGCCCATAACCCAGACCAGCACCTTAACAGGCAATCAAACCCGTGACCTCTTGCTGCATGGGTCAATGCTCAACTATTGAGTCACACCAGCCAGGCCATTTTCAGAAATGTCATTCTATATTTATATGATGGTCTCTCTGCCAGAAAGGCTAGCCTCAGGATTTCTTCCACATATTCTTAACTTTCAGAAAATGTCCAGATATCAAATATGTTTTATCTTTCAATATAAATACTGTCTCAGAACTCCATAATAAAATTAAACATTTTTACCTCACTTTGTTGCCACCGGTCCAGGTACACAACGTTTCTCTTGACCTTCCTGATAAGAGAAGGGTATGTTGCTTTGAGAATAGACACAGAGGACGATGTACGTAGGATCCCCACTGGGGGTTGCCTGCAGAAAGGCTAAAAATGGGTGTTGTAGCTCTGTTAGGGTTTCACTTTGTGTTTTTGTAGTCTTAAACCCCCAGGTGTAAAGCAAATGATTCTACTTGTTATCTTGGATCCACATTTTCAGATAAATGAAAATAGCTCAATAAGTGATTTGACTCTCATTTAGAATCATTTCAACTCCACCAGTTCAACTCCACTCCCTCAAGGAGTCAAAAAGCTTCTCCAAAGTTACAGACAAGTAACTGGCCAAGCAGAATCAGAATGTAGTTCTCGCACCCTGAAATTCAGGTATTTAGAACAAATAATCATTAAATCATTAACGTTCACATACTACTCCTCTCTACCATATCAGGAAAGCAAGTGTTCATATCCTTAGAATAGTCAATCTGTAAGGGAAATAAGAATATTACACACAAAAGCAATTTTTAGGACTTGCTTTCGTTAATGTTTATAATATAACTAGAGGCCTGGTGCACGAATTTGTGTATGGGTGGGGTCTGGCTGGCCTGCCACCAATCAGGGTGGAGGGAGCCGATTGGAGCTGGGCCATCTGGGGGGAGGGGCCGTGGGAATTTGGCCAGCGCAGTGCACATCATAGTGACCAGTCATTCCAGTCATTCTAGTCACTTGGCATATATATATATATGATCTATAGTATGTGTGTATAGGAATAGATATGTATATGTGTATATATACTTCAGTTAAAAAACTTGAAATGATTATAAACCTCTGGAAGGGAAATCTCAGCATATTTAAATGCAAATACTGCACAACAGTGAGGCCTGCCAGAGGCCTCTGTGTTGCTGATCTTGACTTCATAATGAGCCCTTTCCCTCTTACTCTCTGAAGCAGTCTGCTCAGTGGTTTTACATAAGCCCAAGTACATTAGCATGCCGTTTATGTCATGTCTTAGAGATAACAGAAGGACAAGGACCCAAAATATATATAATAAGCTGTTCAACAGCTGAGAAAGATAGCATATGGCAGTGAAAACATAAGTGTTGCTTTGATTTTGGAAAGAGAAAAAGTATTCCCGAGTCAAAGCTCAGTGCCACATGAGTGAGATGATTTATTTTTATGCAACAGAATGATCTTCATGTGGGCACAGATTTATGGCAAGTACACAAACACCTGCACAGATCTCATTAGAGGTTTAAAGAAACACCATTTTCCCATGACAGAAATGATTGCAGGTGCAATAATAGTAATATTTTTATTTAATCAAAGTGGTATATTATTTAATTCCTAAAATCACAAAGTATTTGTTAAAATGAATTAACTTATTTTCAATGAACTTTCCAGCAAAAGAGGGAATAAATGAATGGCACGTAAGCTCAAACTGACAGGATTACAGGATAAAAATAATAGGGCTCTAGGTAAACTATTTTTAATTTAAAAATCAAATAAAACTAATAGCTCTATTATAATACCTTTTTAGAAGTTTTCTACCTGCCATATAGTTTTTCTTTCTTTAAAAGGTGAAAGGTACAGTATAAATGTATTCCCCCCCCACTACTTTAAAAGCCCAAAGAGGTCAATTTTTAACATTTAATTCTCCCTGTTTTTCTTCTATTTTTATCATGTTCCAAAATGATGGAATATTGGAATGTATATGTTAAGTATATATAGCTTTTTTTTTTCAACACCACCTACTTCTCTGCCCCATCTCCAACCACCATGGGCCAAAATTGTACAGTAAGATATTTTTCCTGAATCATTATCCCTTCTAAAAGCCCAGCAATGGGATAATACAGTATTGGCCTGTGGTCTTGGCTGAAATCCCAGACAAACCTTAGTGTCAGGGGCAAGTTTTTCAACCTCTAGACCTGTTTCATGACTAGAAGAGGGAAACAGCTCTTCTAGTCATTCTTATCAGATCTCAGACACTCCCTTTCCCACTTTCCCTCCCCAAATCTGCTCTTCCTAAGGCCCAGCTTAAACATGTCAATGTCTAATGTTAATAACATCAATAATTAATAATAATAATGCATTTTAAGAAGCACCTTTGGAGCAGTCCTTGTGAGCTGTATCACTCCAGAGACAATGAGAATAGCTCAGTTAGTGGGGGTGGAATGGAGTTGTTTGTTGTTGTTTTTTCAATTACAATTGACATACAATACTATGTTAGTTTCATGCATACAATAGAGTGATTAGAAACATTATTTTCCTCCTGACTTTCAAGAGAAAGGGATATGCATACCATCATCAACATTTGTGTGTTTTACAAAATCTCTTATTCAGTCTGGTTTCATTTTAATGTTTTTAAATTGTGCATATGAACTTTTAATATCCCGTGAATAACAACAAACCTGAATGGATCAGCAGGGCCAGTACTTTACTTTCATTGCTACCTTGGAGGGGAGATGTATGCCTACTGCAATTCAGAGAATGAGTACTCAACTGCCCCAGGTACACTTATTGCACCAGTGTCATGCACCAGGACCCAGAAAATGTGCCTGGCACTAATACTACCCTCACCCATGAAGTCATGGTAGACAGAAGCGCTAGAATTCATCACAACCCAGTCACAAGATTAATCCACAGACCACTTGGCTTACCCACCTGTGGAGATGAATAAAGTCACCTTCACATTAATAATTAATACTCAATAATGTATCTGTTCTTGTTTCTGCCTGCAATAAACCTCAGCCATGTCCACTGCAAAGTCACCCCTTTACAAAGTCATCAATATTTCTGAGAAGCACTAGGGCAGTGGTTCTCAACCTTCCTAATGCCGCGACCATTTAATACAGTTCCTCATGTTGTGGTGACCCCCAATTTCATTGTTACAAATTGAACATAATTAAAGCGTAGTGATTAATCACAAAAACAATATGTAATTATATATGTGTTTTTCGATGGTCTTAGGCGACCCCTGTGAAAGGGTCATTCGACCCCGCAAAGGGGTCGCGAACCACAGGTTGAGAACCACTGCACTAGGGGGTTTCACATGTCCCGGGGTTTATGCCAATAGCCATTGGATGATGTCTACAATGTCTGTTTTGCCTGACATCTTTGTTGATGTCTACTGCCCATAAAGCCACGGGGACAAACTTCATCATTGCTTCTGCTCACAGTGCCCCTTAGAACAATGCCAGTGCCTTTGCTTCCAATGGCAGAGTCTTCAAGATCCACAGCAGTGTGCACTCTATCTGTTTTGTTCTCCACCTTATTCAGCATTAGCCACAGTATTTGGCAGAAAACAGACAATATCCAATGAATAAAATAGGACAATTCTCAAAACTGGGTGCTTTTCCTAAATCACCAATATTTTTTTAAAATATATTTTATTGATTTTTTACAGAGAGGAAGGGAGAGAGATAGAGAGTTAGAAACATCGATGAGAGAGAAACATCGATCAGCTGCCTCCTGCACATCTCCTACTGGGGATGTGCCCGCAACCCAGGTACATGCCCTTGAGCGGAATCGAACCTGGGACCCTTCAGTCAGCAGGCCGACGCTCTATCCACTGAGCCAAACCGGTTTCGGCCACCAATATTTTTAAGGTACTATAAAAATTTCAAATAAACATACTTTGTCTTTCAATACAGGTTATGTGACACACTAAGAATTTATTTTCCATTAGAGTAAGAAAGGCTAATTCATGAACCCTTAGTAAATTCAGTGATGCACAAAATTGTTTGTAACAGTGCCTGAATAGGGTTTGCTCATTGGATTCTCTCATGGTCTGTTGCACAAATATATGGATGTTCTTAAGCTTCTCTTAGTGATTTTGGAATCTTTCGCCTCCTTTTGCATACAGTTGGATTACTGGCCCCTTTCATCAGCCATCCTATTTGATTAGCTAACCTGGAGCCTTCCTGAAAGTTTATTTATACTAGATTTTACATCCTCATGGGTATCTTTGTGACCTTTTCTGCCCTTCCAATATATTCCCACAGCATTCTCTATTTGGCAATATCTTAGCACTTAGCACATACTGCATCTCCGGTTTCAAGGTGTGCATATTCCTAGACTCTAGACACTAGACTATCTTCTTAGAGGGGAGCAAATGCTTCCTCATTCACCCTTGTATCCTCAGTGCCTTGAATGGGGCCTGGCAGATATTTAGTGCCCTGTGAGTATTGAGAGAATGATCTAATGATGCTTCATGTAGAGAATATCTTAGATATATTACTAGTAAATGTCTACGGGATACTTAACAAAGTTGGAGATGAATTTATTTAGCCACAAGGAACCTTACTGATTGAATCCTGTTCAATTAGAGAAAAGCTTGTTATCACCTCTGACTGGTCAATGTGAAGTGAATTATACCCTTGAACCAGTTTGTTAATACTATTTACTTAAACAGCTATTGTGGCTCACATAACATCCCAGCTATTTTCTCTTGTGTCTGATGTGATTCAACCGAATAGGTTTCATCTTATTCGGTCACTATTGCTTTCCTGTTACCCATTTGTTATAAATGTATTTAATGTTTACATAAGATGTGCCAGACATCCAAGGTACTGGTAATACAACAGTGAACAAGACAGCCAAGGTCTCTGCTCTCTTGGTATTTACATTCATGTGGATGGAGGTAGACAATAAATTAAATAATAAGTAAGTACATAAATAAATAAGAATATATCATGTAATAATAAGTGCTAAGGTGGACATATATTAATGAGCTACCTTAGAAAGACACCAAGGAAACTTAAGTTTGGGCAATTAAAGAGGTGTCAATTAAAGAGGTGCCATTTAATTTAAGGCTTGAATCACAAGAAAGAGTCAGCCATCAGAAGGAAGTCTGGGGGAATAGCTTTCCATCTAAGGAAACAACTAATGCAAACACCATAATGTAGGTGACATGTTCCTAGAAAGAAGATGTCTTCCTTTCCTTCAATTCTCACATTTTTAAGATAGATGTATGCTTGCCACCTGCATTTAAATACCCATAGATGACCATGGAAACAATACATAAGTGACCTCATTCAGAAAACAAAATCTCAAACTTTATGATTTAAATTTAGGTAAGAGTTTCTGAAGGGAAAGTTTTACAAAAACCTGAACGGTTGGACAAATGACCTCAAATCTTACGCTATGTATGGCTTTCCGGATTTTTCATTTTGACTCCTATTGCTACAACACAGAGAACACACGAGATTTAGCTGGTCACCTCTAAAACTCCAGTCAAATCCAGACAAAATTTCTTCTTTGGGTTTCCGGTAATATAGTGAAGACAAGCCGACATAGGTATAAGTGTTCCCAGAAGGTTGGCATCACCCCAGACACCTGGCTGGCCTCTCTGAACCAGGCTGCCTCCTTGTTCCAAATCTGCTCTAAATCTATCTCTTGTCTTGTTATCAACAGATTAAAAACATTCTTCCTTCTAAAAAATTCCATATTTTCCTGATTTGAAATTACCAGTGAGTGTGTTCCTCTAAATTAATGTAATCTGAGAGACAGAAATAAGGGAAAAAGAAGTCAAGGAGAAATAAAAATAGGAACAAGTAAATAGGAACAATTATTTGTTTGCCAGGCCTCTCTGTTTTCTTATCCAATCTTCTCAACAACCCAGTTTAATAAATATTATCACTACTAGGTCTTAAATCATGAAATTGGGGCTCAAATCATTTTTTTTTGGTAAAAGCCACACATAGCAAATGAAGAATCCAGCCTGGTTCTGCCTTTTGATAGCCAGGGCTGATTGATGGGCATGAAGTATAGATTCATAAACATGAAATTCCCATGAAGATAATGGGAATCTCCCAGCTCTGAGAGGAGAAGGGTACTACATAATGTGTGGCCAGACACCTGCCAGAAGCATGGTCCCACCTTGATGTTTGAAATGATACGCTGTTGCTGTTGGTGAGATGGGGGAGAGGGAACCTGGAGGAGGGACACAGGAAGAAAAGGCAACAAGTTAAAGGATGCACTTGAAACACACAAGTGCTGCTCCCTGGCAAAAGATTTGCAAAATAAAAAATTTTATGCCAAACAATGTAGACTAAACCTAGGACAAAAATAAGAAATTGCTTCTTTTCATTTATCCAAACAAAGATAAAAGTCAGTGTTTTTATTGATCCCTAATTGGAAAACACAATACTCTTGAGCAGAGTAAAGCAAAAAAAAAAAAAATTACAGGTTGTTTAGTTAATTTTATCAACCATCGAGTGCAAGTAATTATAAGATCTTAAAACCAGAATATCTTTCTTTTCAACATAAGAGTCACCGTTTCCATCATTAATGGGGTAGGGGTGTTAGGGATGTGGGTGAGTGTAGAGATGTGTGCACCTGCAAGAGTACTTTGACTTGGCATTTCTCCCACGTTAATGGAAATAGCAATGTATAAAATAGTTTATGAATAAATAAATGGATTTCACTCAAGTTCAGTATGTTTTCAGCTGAATGCAATTCAACCTATCCACTTTACTAGTTGCAGGTGCTTCATCTTTAATGTATTCTATGTCTTTATCTATTTATAAATACTTACACATATCTGTATCAGTTTGGTTCACAGCTTGGTTAAGTTGTGAAACATCAGATAGAAAAGATTTCTGCTTGATTCAGTCTTTCCAACCATGTTCGACAAAATCGGTGTCATGTTGTTTTACCCCTGGAGGCTTGTGAAACAGGTTTAGAGTCCTTTGAAACTATGAAAAACCTATGAATAATTAAAACTATGAAGAATTAACTTCTCTTTAAATGATTGTCCAGTATCACTACGTTGATTCATAGCAGCAAATGCTGAAATATTTTATAAATTACACCATACTATAGTCTTTATAAGTTAAAGAGAGCAAAGGGACAAAGATTTAGAGAGTATGGAGGAAAAAAAAATCTGCTATAGAAAGTTGTTATGCATGCTTTAGGCTACTTTGAATTCCAATTGTCCTGTAGTAATTTTACATCTGTCTTTCTAATAAAAGAATCTAAAAATTTTCAATCTTAGATGGGAGGTTAAAAATAACACCTTGCTTTCAAAAGTGTGAATTTGAAATTAATTAGCAAGTAGGTTTATACTTTAGAATTTCCTGAAACTAAAAAACACTGGTCGTGTGTGTGTGTGTGTGTGTGTGTGTGTGTGTGTGTGTCACAGTTGCCATGGTAATCAAATAAGCAGCGCTAGGCTTTCTCACAGCTTCACTATCATTCAGATTACATTTTTCTCACCATCATTTTCAGCAATATACTTTAATGAAAGTGATATTGTATTTCTTTGCATGTTAATAAAGACCCGACAGCCATTAATTCCCCAAGCAGTTGTTTTTAATGGTTATGAAGTTCATGTCAGAATGTAAAATGCCAGAATATTATCCTCCTCCAGCCATTTTGGGCAGACCACTAACAGCTGCAGAGCAGTACATAATCACATTCCTTAACTGCTAAGTTCATAACTTAACCTTTTGGCAAGGATCGCCAGAGCTGCCGTGTCATAAAGCACCTCCTGCCTCTTGATATCAAACAGGCTAAAAGAATCGTCAGGGGCCATGGCAGCCTGGCATCAGCAGCCCAACCCAGCCCAGCCACGTGAAGCTCCCTCCTGGCTGACTTCCAACTAATTTTAAAATGAAGTGCTTGAACTCTTTAATCAGTATCACACCACTCTGCAGAGCAACTCTAAAAATTGTGTTTCCATGGTAACAACTGGAGACTTTTTCACAAGTCCTCATATTGCCTACATAACCTATTTAATTACATAGGAACCATTAGACCCGGTGTGTGTGTGTGTGTGTGTGTGTGTGTGTGTGTGTGTAATTAAAGTTATATGCAGGAATTTAATCCTGCATGGAATTAATTGCCAACACTCATTACTTTAATATGATTTTAAAATACAAAACTAGGAAAATCTTCAGCATTTATGGAAAAAGATAGCAGAAAATGAAAATCCTAATGTTTATTTTGGGATCTGACCTTAATTGGTTTACAAACTCCGCATAAACTAAAACTTGTGTTTTCACTCCTCATAAAAATTGCTCTGGAATGCATGTTGTCAGTATTCCTAGAAGTAGTAAATGATTTACCTGAAACATAAAGACCAATTATCCTGTCTTTGAATTCATTTGAATTTAAAACTTAATAAATATATAAATAAATCAGATGGGTAGGGGAGGGGAGGGATAGATTATCTGTGTGTGTTTTCCCCTTTGTCTCCAAAGCATGCATTTATTCATACCTTGTGCTGATCAATCAATGTGATGATATCAGTGAAGTCAGGTTCAATAAAAGATCTTGGGGACACAGCCATAAAAGACAGAAGCAAATGGTTCATCTTAAAATTGATGAACACACCATGAGCAGTGGCAGTGTCTAATGCAGACAGTGGGGATGCACCAAGAAGGCTTCCTGGAGCAGGTACAATCTAAGCTGAATTTTGATGGATGAGGAAGAATCTTCCTAGTGAAGTGGAGTGAGGGAAGGATTAAAATATTCCTTAGAAAATAAACAGCATGTAATGAGAAAAGAAGACACTTTAAGGAAGTTCAAGTGGAATGCTGTGTCAGGGGTAACAGGTGGTCCAGCTGGAAGGTGGGCAGCCACCAAGGAAAAAGGAGATACGAAAGGGTTTTGAGTAATATCCGAAGTTTAGAAAGGTCATTCTGGTGGCTATTGAACCATATACTGAAGAGGGCTGAAGAGGAGGAGACCCAGGTAAAAATGAAGAGTGCTTAGGCTGAGGGAGCCTGGTAGAGAGAGATGGTGGGAATGCATCTGAAAAAGAAGAAGTAAAACTACCAATTTTGGGTGATTGATTTGGGCAATGAGTGAGAGGAGCAGTTTTAGGTGGCATCCAGGTTTTGTGTTTGGATTATTTATTTTTCCAAAGAATTATTTGCAATTACTGCCTTCATTTTCTCATGTTAACCTCATTCCTCAACCCACTTAATTTGAGATTCTACTTCCATCAGACTACTAAAATAACTCACAGTAAAAACATCTCTGACTTGAATGTTTCTAAATCCAATGGGTTCTCATTTTATAGTTGGGCTCATTCTACCACATCCACTTACTTAGAGCATCTTTCACCATCAGTGTCTGTGATGTCATGAATTCTCATTCTCCTTCTCCCCTTTGACTGCTCTTCTGGACATCACTCAGTTACTCTCTGTAGGACTCAGATTTCTCCAAGTTACCACAACTCAATATATCAAATCCTAAATTCACCATCTTTCCTGCCTGCCCTTCATTTCCACTCCAACACTATCTTCTCAGTGTTCCCTATCTCAGTAAACGGTTACACAACCAACCTTAGTATTTCAAGCCCTAACACTCGTTTTTTTTTTCATGAACTGTTTCTTCTTTCTCAAGTTCTATAATCAACCAATCACCATGTCCTGTTGATTCTACCACCTAAAATCTCTCCATTCCCATTGTCCTAACCCTAATACATACTACTATCACCTCTTTTAATAACCTCCTAATTGCCTTTCTCAATTCACTCTTGTCCCTCTCCAATTTGTTTTCTAAACAGCAGTGGGATTTTTTTTCAATGCAAATCTGGTTTTGTCACTTTGCAATTTAAAGCTCCTCAATGGTTTTCTATTGCATTAGGATAAAGTCCAAAATTGGTAACATGGCCTGTGCCAACCTTGATTATCTCCTCCCTGCCAATGTCTCCATCCCTGCCTGGTATTACTTTCCCCCTAAGAACTGGTGCTTACTAGTAAGATTGCAGAAATGGAATACTAGTCGGCTGTAAGAAAAAAAAAAGAAAGAAAGCTTGCCCTTTGTGACAGCATGGCTAGACCTGGACAGCATTATGCTAAGTGAAATAAGGCAGTCAGAGAAAGACAAGTATCATATTATTTCATCCATATGTGGAATCTAATGAACAAAATGAACTACTAAGCAAAATAGAGACAGACCCATAGAGAGGGAGCAGGTTGACAGCTGTCAGAGGGGAGTGGGGGTTGGGGGCCATCTGGGAAGGGATTGAGAACAAAAAAAGAACTCATGGACATGGACAACAGTGTGGAGGTTGCCTTCTGGGGAGAGGGGAACCAGGGGAGGTAAAGGAGGGTATAGTGGGATGAATGGTGACGAAAGACTTGACTTGAGGTGGTGAACACATAATAGAGTGTATGGATGATGTGTTGTGGAACTGTACATATGAAATTTGTTAATTTTATTAACCAGTGTCACCCCAATAAATTCAATAAAAAGGGAAAAAGATTGCAGAAATGAAATATTTTCCTTTGTTGACTAATATCCAATATGTGATCAGAACAGTTAAAAAATCGAAGAGTAGAAGGTCAAGGACTTTGGAGGTGACACAAATGTCATCTATGTAGATACTAAATACACATGGGATGATGGCAGAAATTAAGATGGAAAAAATAATAATTCTTCATGAATCCTTTGTTGGTTTGGTTGGTTGATAAGAGTAAGTTTATTGATAACACTAACAAAGAAGGTTGAATAATAAGACAAACATATCCTGTGAGCTGAAAGACCAAGTTTTACTCAAGAAAAAAAAGTAATGGTTCAGTAACAATGATAGGATAAGCCAATGTTTATTAATATCTTCCATTCTTGGTACAACTTAGGACACAAAACATTGCAGAAAGAGTTAAAAGCTCTGGTTTCAAAAGATTTGATATCCCCCCCCCCCCCCCCCCGCCACTTTTCTTCTCACTTTGCATGTTGAAATATCTGAAACTCAATAGTCTCTTCAATAAAATGGGAATTAGGCCAATGTATGGAGATGCCATGAAGATTAGATGAGAGAATGTGCATACATAAACTCTATGTGCTTAAAAAATTCTAAGACCTTGGGCAATTTGCTTTCCATCTTATTTTCATGCTACTGGCCTGCTGCACGGATTCATGCACATTGAAAGGAAATTAATTAGCTTTCTGGGGTGGCACCACAGCTCGAAGGGTGTCTGTGGAGTGAGCAGGGAAAAGAAAGAAAACTCAAGGTTTATTGTCTCTAAATAAAGGTTAATTTTTTTATTATCCAGAAGTAATTTAAGAACTATAAATTAGTTAATACATTATCATCAAATGTCTATGAGTTCTTCATCATCTAGTTAAACTTACTAAAGAAAGGAATTAGCAAAGCAAGGCAAAATAGCCAATAATGCAATATGAGTGGGGGCTCCCCACCAGTGGGCTTTCAGAGTGTGTCCATGCTGTCCTTAGCAGGTGTACTTTTCAGTATCAGACCTCTCCTGCATCAGTGAGAGTCCTAGCTTCCAATTTTTCATCACTTCCCCCTCTGGGCAACCACAACCCTCCTGTAATCCAGCTGGCATTCTGGCCTAGGCAACATGCAGGAGACAGTTAAGGTCACCCATTCCATAACTGGTGCCACAAAATGCAGAACTCAGCATCCAAAGAAGGAATGAACACTAAGATTATATCTGAAAAAAGGACTAGTGAGCAATATGTTCTCTGAAAATAAAAACTAACCATGCATTTAAAGAGGCAGCTCCAGGCCTGAATTACAAATTGACATGACAAGCTTTGTGACACTCAAACCCCAAAACATATGCTCCAAGCAGGGAATTCCTATTTTAAGTGATGGAATCCACTTTCTATTTTGTGTCCCCCTGGATCAAAAACAGTCCTTCATGAAACATAATTCTTGTGTGTAGGTAAGTGCAGATTTAATGAATTATTAAAATTATTGTGTTTTTTCTCAAAATCAAAATTCAGGTGGGAAATGTCTGCAAATTTAGTATGTGTTAAAGGGTTCCTAATCCTTAGTCTTATGCTTATATGGTTTATAGCAATAACACTTAAACCTTGACAATTGGAGAGCCACTTTTTCTGTTAGCATAGCTGCAAAGAAAGCATCGTAATGATGTCTAAATAGAAAGACATGTTGAACTCATGTTCATGCAGTTTCCAAGTCAAGAGATTAAAACAGACTCTTACAGACTTTGTGAGGTGATTGCTTCTTATATTTGATATTTCATGTTCACCTATATAAAATAAGTAATCAGTAGCAATAAGGGATTTAACACTATTTTAAATAACAGAATAACAGGTTGCTCTCTCTCCCATTCCAGATGTATCATATTGTCAACACAGATCTCTCCATAAAAAGATTATACAGTGATGGTTCTAAGCTACTGGCATGTCCTCCTCAATTTAAGCCCCAGCAATAGGATGGAAATAATTTCTTCTTAATTCTCCTTCTAATCACCTAGCCCAGGAGAAAGAGGGTTATAGGATTAAAGCAATTGCTGTCATATCCTGTTTATATATCTACATGTAAATTAGATTCAGAACATAGATCTGTCATATGCTCTGGGCTGTAATAATAATAAAAAAAAAATCTTCCCAGTGGTCAGATAAGTGGACATCACAAAAAATTGGTTACAGAGAATATATATGAAAACAAGTCATTGTGACAGAACTTGATGGAAGAATAAGATGATAGAAAAGCCATAAAAATGTCATATTTGGGATATAGTTGAAAATAAGTTGAATATTAAACTGTAATAAATTTTCAGAAAGTGAAAGAATAAGAAAGATTTGTTTAATTCATTTAGTTGATAAATATTTACTGTGCCTCTGTTACATGTGGGCAGTGTTTCATATCTAGGGAAATCAGCATTAAACCATACAGAAAACTCCACCTTCATGCAGCTCATACTCTTTTGGAAGAACACAGATAATGAATAATAATAGAGCATGAAATTCTTCTTCTGGCCATAATGAAGTAACAGGAAATCAATATAATTTCTTATCTGACACAATCACAAAATATAAAAATATATGAAACAACAGCTTTCAAGATACTGAACATCCTATATAATAAAAGGCTAATGTGCAAATTGTCCCCTTGGCCGGGAGTTCGATCAGGAGTTCGACCAGGATGTGGGGTCAACTGGCCAACCACCCATGGTCCCTCCCCATGGCTGGCCCAATCAGCCCCATCAGGGAAGGCCAGCTGGACTCCACCGGTGCGCGAATTCATGCACCGGACCTCTAGTCTATATATATAAAAGCCTAAGCGCCCATTATGATGGAACAATCAGAATGACCAGTCGCTATGATGCACAATGACCACTAGGGGGCAGACATTCAATGCAGAAGCTGCCCCTAGCCTGCAGGCTCTGATGACCAATGGGGCCTGCTGGCCAACCTCCCGGTCCATTCCCCTGGCTGGGCCCTCAGGCTGAGATGGAGAACTGGGAATGGGTGGTGGCAGACGTGGCCCCTTTCCCAGGGCAGCAGAGGGTCGGCTCCCTCCTCAGGGCCAGTGGCCAACATCCCGGGTCCCTCCCCATGTCTCTCCTCGGGCCAGCAGGCCCCAATCGGCCCATCGTCTGCCCACCGCAGTGGCAGTTGGCCCCTCCCCCCAGCTGGCAGGCCCCGATTGGACAACCTCCTGGTCCTTCCCCCTGGCTGGCAGGTCCCGATTGCTGGATCGGGCCAGGCCCCAGGATTGGGACTCAGGGATGGGTGGCAGTGGACACGGGCTGTGAGGGAAGGAGGAGCGGGGAGGCAAAGAGGGCAGGAGGCGGGGAGGCGGGGAGGTGGGGAGGTGGAGAACCACATGGTGGCAGTGTGTGGGTGGCAAGGGAAGGAGGAGGCGGGGAGGCGGAGAACCTGATCAGCCCTGATCACCAGCCAGGCCTATGGATGCCACCCGTGCATGACTTTTGCACACTGGCCTATAGTCAGGTAACAAAGAACAATAATCTCTGAAATTAAATAATTCTTTTCATGATTTTAAGCAGTTTGAAACGCATTCAATTTTTTTACTTGTTACTCTTTATTCATTTAAGTATATATGTATATATACATAAATCCTCACCCGAGGATATTTTTTTTCTTTTCTCCATAAATTTTTAGAAAGAGTGGAAGGGAGTGGGG
Source organism: Myotis brandtii (assembly GCF_000412655.1). Taxonomy (NCBI): domain Eukaryota; kingdom Metazoa; phylum Chordata; class Mammalia; order Chiroptera; family Vespertilionidae; genus Myotis; species Myotis brandtii. The sequence goes on from NW_005371219.1 coordinate 5,211,089, forward strand.
GGAGAGAGAGGAAGGGAGAGAAACATATATGTGAAAGAGACATATATGCCTAACACATGTGCTCCAACTAGGGCCAGGGATTGAACCTGTAACCCAGGTACATGCCTTTGACTGGGATTTGAACCTGAGACTCTTTGGTGCTCAGGCCAATGCTCTAACCACTGAACACACTGGCCAGGGATTAACAATATTTAATGAACATCTATCTAGTATGTGCCCATCACTCTTCTAGGCACTGGTGGTACAGCAATTGGGGTAGGGAAAATGTAGACAGATAAAATTAATAAATGTGTAGTAAATCAGATGATGACAAGCATCATAATATTGAGACTCTTTGGTGCGCAGGCCAATGCTCTAACCACTGAACACACTGGCCAGGGATTAACAATATTTAATGAACATCTATCTACTATGTGCCCATCACTCTTCTAGGCACTGGTGGTACAGCAATTGGGGTAGGGAAAATGTAGACAGATAAAATTAATAAATGTGTAGTAAATCAGATGATGACAAGCATCATAATAAATGGGTGAGGGGATTGGTTTTCTGTGGGAAGAATTAGAGAGAGCTTTGCTCAGATGATGACACTTGAGCAAAGATTTATTTTATGTCAAAGAGAAAGCTATTCATGTATCTGAGAGAAAGTTGTGTTGGCAATAGAAGTAAGGAGAAATGGTATATACACAGCACAAATTTCAAGAAATTTCTTCTTAATATACAGTGTGCAGTTCAGTGTAGAAGCAGGCAAAACTGACTCATAACTCCTTCAGCTGTGAAACAGAGGATGTTGGAGAAATAAGTGGGGGACTATCAGAAGAATTCTATATAAAATCCCTAATTTGGCAAAGTAAAGGCAGGCAGGAGGTAGGTAGCCAAAAAATTCAGTGCATTGGGAATTTCTTAAAGGCTAAAACAAGTCAACAAATTGTGTGTGGTGGCTTCCTTCCAGGGCAGATGTCCCCCACAGGCAACCATCACAAAACAAGTCTTGGGGGGCAGGGGCACCCCATGAGTGATTTTTTTTCAGAACAGGTGGCCAAAGACAGAAATCTAAAGTTCTAAATCCATTAAAATAAGCAACGGAGAAATTTCAGAAGAAAATAACAGAGGGAAATAACATTAAAAAGAATAGAAATTTGTTGAGTACTTTGTTGCAGGCCAGGTCTCTCCAAATGTCTTAGAAAGCTGTTTACAATGCTTACACACACACACACACACACACACACACACACACACACACACACACACACATTGGAAGCCACCAGAAAGATACTAAGTCAACTAGGACTTGAGGGGGCATGGGTCCTGGAGAGAAGGGATGCTGATTGGGCAGAACCTCACATTGTGTATTGTTTCTTCAGCTCTAATTTATAAGTAGCTACATGGCCTAAGAAGCTGATCAGAAAATGGCAACTAAAAGACTAAGAACCTGAGCATTACTACTAGAAACTTCTTGGGGCGGGGAAGACAAAAATTGGATTTTAGGACACACAAAGGAGAAATGGCACTGCTAAATACCCCAGGCATCAAGCTAGGACATTAGGAGAAATATCCTATAAGGGTAAGTATAACCTAGACATGGACCAATCCTAACCAAAGACTGAAAACCAGTTTCTAATCAATTCAACCCTATTCTGGATTAAAGTAATCTTTCTTACTCCAATTGCCAATCAGAAAGAAACATCTGTGTCAATGAAGATAATTTCATCCAGAGCCTCAGAATATTTTTATAAATTTTCAACCTCTATAGCTGGTATTCAAAGAAAAATGACCATCAGTCAAGGCAAAAGTAAGCAAAAGCCAAGAGAAAAAATAATGTGGCGAGAAAAAGGTCTATTAATATCAATACAGTATGATACTTTTTATTTACTTAAAGTTTTAAAATAATTCAAGCAAGAGGGAGAAACCAAGATGGCGGCATAGGTAAACACCGGAAATTGCTGCCTCCCACAACAAATTCAAAAATACAAAGAAAAGACAAAACGGACACCATCCAGAGAACTACAGGAAGGCTGGCTGAGTGGAAATTCTACAGAAGGCTGGCGTGGAAATTCTACAACTAGAAGGAGAGAGAAAAGCACACTGAGACTTAGAGGAGCTGCAGAAGTAAAGTGCAGAGGTATGATGGATCGAGCGAGAGCGCGCGGAAAGGGGCTGGCACCTGAGGATGCGGCTGTCTTTTTGAATCAGGAGGGAGTCACAAGCTCCCAACGGCTCTGAACTCCAGTTCCGGGAAGTCTCTGAGGACCCAGGACTCATACGGGGAGAAACTGGACTGTCTGGCAGGGGGAAGAACTCGGAACTTGAGGGCGGCTTTCCCTCAGAGGTGCTTGCAGCAATTAC
>NW_005371219.1:5215861-5217028 GCF_000412655.1 Myotis brandtii
GTGTGGGGGTGCAGGAAGAGACTGGACAAAAATCGTACACCTATGGATGAGGACAGTGGGAGGGGTAAGGGCAGAGGGTGGGGTGGGAAGTGGGTGGAGGAGAGCTATGGGGGGAAAAAAAGAACAACTGTAATCATCTGAACAATAGGGATTTAATTAAAAATAAAAAATGGACCCCTGGAACAATGCTAGTGGAAATGTAAAATAGTGGGGCCATGTTGGAAAACGTTTTTAGCAGTTCTTCAACATGCTAAGCATAGAGTTACCAGATGACCAAAAGTTCCACTTCTAGGTACATACCCAAAAGAAATGGAAACATTCACACAAAAAAACTTGTACACAATGTTCATAGCGGCGTTATTCATAAGAGCCTCAAAACGGAAACAACCCAAATACTCATCAACTGATGAATGGGTAAACAAAATGTGGTATACCCATACACTAGAATATAGCATACATAAAACTTTAAAATGTTATGCTAAGTGAAAGAAGCCAGTCACAAAAGACCAGATATTATGACTGCATTTATGTGAAATGTCTCCCCCCACCCTCCATAGGCATATCCCTGGAGGCATATCCATACAGAAAACAGATTAGTGACTGCCTGTGGCTAGGGCGGGAGGACAGGGAGGGGGCACTGGGAAAGGGAGGCGACTGTTAATGGTTATGGGCTTAAAGTCCTAAAATTGGCTCCTCTCTGAGGGGGCGTGGCTAGGCCCTCGGGGTGTGGCTGGACTATCCAGCAGGATGAGCCAGTTTAAAGCCCCCCTGAGGAGCAGCAGCCCACACTGTGGTGGCTGTTTCACGTGGAGGCATGGAGGAGTGCGCTTCCCTCTGCTGCGTGGGCTCTTCGCGGGGACCTCGGTGTCATCAGAAGCGCCAGCGCCCAGCTGAGAAGGCAGCGGCCAAGGGCAAGCCGGCCCTGGCCCCGGCAGAAAAGCAAGTCAAGACTGACTCGGCTGCGGGGTGCTGTGCGGAGAGTGGAGGAATCCTGAGCCCCATGCCGCCCCCACTGGCCCCGCACTGCTCGCTGCAGGACCTGCCTGTGGAGATGCTGGTGGAGATCTTCGCCTCGCTCCCCGGCACCGACCTGCCCAGCCTGGCCCAGGCCTGCACCAAATTCCACCACATCCTGCACACCGACAGCATCTGGAGACAGCGCTGCCG
>NW_005371219.1:5218157-5243660 GCF_000412655.1 Myotis brandtii
TCTCTCTCATCGATGTTTCTAACTCTCTATCCCTCTCCCTTCCTCTCTGTAAAAAATCAATAAAATATATATTTAAAAAAAAATTAGAACATTCAGTCCGGACACCCTGGGAGGGGCAGCTCGCATGCACTTTGAAGATTTAACCTTCTGACTAGGTTACCCACCTTTGTTTGTTTTTTTTAGTCCTCATCCAATGGATATTTTCCCATTGATGTTTAGAGAGAGTTGGGGAGAGAAGAAAGACAGAAATATCAATGTGAGAGAAACACATCAGTTGGTTGCCTCCTGTCCAAGCCCAGACCGGGGCCAGGCTGGGTAGGAGCCAGCAACTGAGGTAGAAATAAACCTTAGACCAGTGGTCTCAACCTTCCTAATGTTGCAACCGTTTAATACAGTTATTCATGTTGTGGTGACCCCCAATTTCATTGTTACCAATTGAACATAATTAACATACACCCCCCACACACACACACACTCACACACACATACACCCCCCCCACACACACACACACACCCACACCCCCACCCACACACAAACAAAAAAAAAAAAAAAAAGAAACAATTACCCAGGTCAAAGCAATTCTGCCAAAGGAGTTCTCTCTTACTAAACTTTTTTGTCCTCTAAAGTCTTCAATTGATTGGGTGAAGCCCACCAATATTAGGGAGAGCAATCTGCTTTACTCAGAATACTGATTGAAATGTTAATCTCATCCAGAGACACCCCACAGACACAGCCAGAATAATGTTTGGTGAAATGTCTGGGCATCCCGAGGCGCAGTCAAGTTGACACATGAAATTAACCCTCACAAAGTTTTTTTTAAGTACGATCCTTTCACAGGGGTCGCCTAAGACCATCCTGCATATCAGATATTTACATTACGATTCATAACAGTAGCAACATTGCAGTTATGAAGTAGCAACGAAAATAATTTTATGGTTGGGTCACAACATGAGAAACTGTATTTAAAGGGCCAGAAGATTGAGAACCACTGATCTATCACAATGCATATATCCAAACTACAAAGAAAAGGGAGTAAAGCATAGTATGGTACAGTGTAGTACTATACTATTTGTCATAGTATAGGTTTAATGTTAATACTCAATTTCTCTTTCCTCAGTATGAAAATGATGATATACTTTGCTAGGAATGCCTGAGGGATATATCTTTTCCCTGGTCTTACCTAAATTCTCATTGTTTATCATACTTCTATGCTGTACAGTGCTTTTGTCTCTTTTCCTGTTGATTTCTGCTTCCTTGCCTCAAAATATCTATGTCTACTGCTAAAAATTCTCAGCAGATCTGTCTGCAGTTATTTAGTGTTTAGACTTTGAGCCTTCATCAATTATCTCACAAGCCTTACTCCTCATTTGCATTTTGCACAAAATCATTGCAACTCTAGAACTCAAGGGAAACTTGTTGCTATTGAGTTCAGAAAAAATGCCTGGAGCAACCTTCATTTGCCAGTAACTGCTGCTCCCCTTGTACAATGGCTAAGCAAATGGGTTTGGAATCAAACAGTTCAGGCTTCAGACCCAGGCTCTGCTGCTTACAATTTGCATCCCTTTGGGATATAATACTTATCACTCTGAGCATAGTTTTCTCACCTTAAAAACAAAGCAGTTCAGATCTTACAAGTTTGTAGTGACAGCAAATTAGATGATATTAAACATTTAATACAGTGGTTGATACAGAAGAGATCCCCAAGCATTGTCAAATATTGTTATTTTGGTGGTTTTTGTTACTTGTCTTTGTTGCACCAGCTCTGGAAGAGTGTTTATATAGGCCACTTTAACTTTGGCAAGAAGTGAATGGTTTCTAGCCAGGGGACTCACTAAATAAGCCCACAGAATGCTGGACTCTGAGTCACCCTGGCATGAGTAGGAGATAGTAAGCAGCTTCTTGGCCTGTGAGACTGGCCAAAAGTTTACTCTTTAACAATTGTACATGCTAAGAAGACGACAAGAGAAATAACATTAATTAGAACCAGATATGTGCCTGCCATACTGTTAACAACTTTACAATTTAACTTAATCCATCTGAACCTCAGTTTCTTTACCTCTGAAATTAGAATAAGAATAACACAAATAATGTTGCTATAACAATTAAATTATATAATGGATTAAAAAATACTCACAGTGTTTGCATAAATTATTATTATAACTCATGAGATGTCATTACTATAGAATTATTTTATTTAAAAATATATGTGCATATAAAGTTTGCTGCATGATATTTATCATAAGAATTTCTTACTACACTTGGGAAAACTACAAAGAAATGAAAGTTCATGTCATGTTTGAGTAAACTTGAGGAACTGGTCAGAAGAGTAGGTAAGCTATATAAAGTCATGGTTCCCCTAAGCAGTGGTCGGCAAACTGCGGCTCGCGAGCCGCATGCGGCTCTTTGGCCCCTTGAGTATGGCTCTTCCTAAGCCTTAGGAGTACTCTAATTAAGTTAATAACAATGTACCTACCTATATAGTTTAAGTTTAAAAAATTTGGCTCTCGAAAGAAATTTCAATGGTTGTACTGTTGATATTTGGCTCTGTTGACTAATGAGTTTGCCGACCACTGCGGCCTAAGGCATAGAGCTTTGACTCAAACCCAAGTCTGTCTGTGCTCTTTTCAATACACTGCTTCCTCCCATACATCCATAATTTTTAAGTGGTTATTGTATTAGTCAATGGAGATCACCATTTCAAAAACTTTCAGTCTCGGGACTCTTTTAAACTCTTAAAAATTACTGAGCATCTAGTAATAAAAGAAACCAGGTATCTTTGTAGAAATGGCTAATTCTAGGACTGGGGAAGGAAATATACAAGATAAGCCTGGAGTATCTTGTAATGCTAGAATGTAGGGGAATAATAAACAAACAAAAGCAAACAAATAAATCCACATTGTTAAAAGTACATCACATGTACATAGGAACCAACTGAAAGATTGCTCAGTGACCAAAGGTGGAAAAATTTGAGCAACAAAAAAATAAAATAGGAAGAAATTAAACTCTGCATATAAAATAAGTATTCATGAGTCATACTATTATAAACGAACAAATTAGGGAGAGACAAATCTGCCATGCATAATTATAAATAATTTATATATTGACTTTCTTCCAAAAAGTACAGTATGGAAAAGCAGGAGAGGAGGAATAACTTTACATTGGAGAAAATCTGACAAATACTTCCTAAGCCTGGTAATCAAGATCAACAACAAAGGTGATAAATCATATTGATAGTAACCTTGATAAGATGTCATGATGATGGTACTTTATCACTATGTTGTTCATTCCCCAAACATATAACCCAAGTCTAATCATGAGGAAAATACTAGAAAAATTCCAATAGAAGACCATCCTATAAAATATGCTACCAGTATTCTTCAAAACTCTCATGGTCACCAAAACCCAGGAAAGTCTGAGAAATTGCCACAGTTAAAAGAAGCCTAATGAGACATGAAAAATTAATGTGATGTGGTAACCTAGATGGGATCCTAAAACAAACAAAAAAGCAGCTCATTATGAAAAAACTAAGAAAATCAGAATAACTTATGGACTGTACTTTATAATGCATCAATATTGGTTCATTAATCATGACAAAAGTACCATACTAATGTAAGATGCTACTAATAAAGGGAACTGGTGTAGAGTACATGGGAACTCTCTGTACTATATTCTCAGTGTTTCTATAAATCAAAAACTGTTCTAAAAGATGAAGCATATTTAAAAATATCCAAACAAATATAAAAGATATTTCTAAGAATGAGTTATTGGTACAAACCCCTTTGCTATATTATTTATGTAGTTATAAATATATTTTTAAAATTTTTCTAACTAATATATTTTTAAAGAATGTTTTTTATCAGAAAATCCCCAAAAGATCCTAATTGGTTGAAAGAAAACAGAACTCTTAAATTCATAAATACTAGCAATAAGAATTATTGGAAATTTCTGAAAGTTATTCTTAAAATTAAAAAATCAGTAAAATTTTATAATATGAAGAAGTATTGAGCACCTTTTGAGTTTTTCTGGATGTGAGTTATATCTACCAGAAATTACCTTGTTATAAATTAAAACCAAAAGCTTTAAGACACAGGAAAACAAACACAACTTTCATTAGTCATCAGAACTATGGTCTCGTTATACGTTATTTAGTCTCTGGAAAACACTCTGCACTCAGGAAAGAATAAAGTGAAAAAAGATAATGAACCTAAAAACCCTGGGATGAAGTATTTTTTATATTACAGATTTTTTAATTTGTTTGCTAATATTTTATTGCTGCAATGATCATCTTTATACATAAATCCAAACATGTGGATGTTTTTAGTTTTGATTAATAATTTCTCAACCGTGAGCTGAATGGTGTGAGACTTTTGAATATCAATAGATTGCTATCCCAAAAGGTTGTACCTATTAATTCTTCCTTCAGTCTATGAAAGTGTTTTCCCAAAATCTTAACACTGAATGTCATTAATACTTTTGATTAATAATTCTATTCAGGAAAATAATATCAGAAACCTCTAGATTTGATATAGATTATATTAATAAATATTTATAGGACAGTGTGTAAACATCCCACACAACTATGAAATAAAAATCAAATTTACAAATTAAATGTAAACCAACTAAAAACCCAAGAGAATTAAAACTTTAATTTACTGTGAGAGTTGATATTGATGTGCTAAAACAGATAGCAGAAACTGGAATTAATATTAGAGAAATGTAGCCTCAGCTCTGTTTCTACAGTTAAACTGTTTCATTGTTTTCACTTCAATTATACTAATGTAGAGAATGAATGCCTGTTCACAGTAGCATGCTTTATAAACTGGCATTCATAACATCAAGATTTTGTTGTTGATACATGATAATTAGGCTCCATACTTAACTAAAATTCTATTAGTAAGCCTTCCACAAAGGTAAGTTTTATTGTAGTGTCACTTTATAACTCTTTAAAACTCTCATGTAAAGGTAAGGTTGTTGTATGGCTCCACTGAAATCTGCATTAAGTATTACTAATCTGTGCTTTATTAGTTATGTGCCTTTATTTTCTTATTTATTCAGTTGCTTATTTTTTTATCCTTTTTCTCATTTCTACAATTGAATGTAAACTCCATGTCTATTTCTATATCCCTTCACCTAACCCCAATCCTAGCCAAATAAATTAATATGCAATGTAATTATTGCTGGAATTAGGTGCAGAAATGACTTTCATTGCTTGTTTACTACCACACTTAGAGGTAATGTATTGTGTAAGTGATATGTACACAAATAAGGTCCATTTAATGCATTTTTTTCAAAATATGGTTATACTACCAACATGTTCAGTGCCTATAACAAATATCACTTGGCCAATTCAATGGACAATTCAATCTTTAGACAAATATAAATAGGAAAACTGAAATTGCTTAACAGTTATCCATTGTAATGTGGTTATTTTAATGACTGAGAATTCAGTTTTATTAAGTGTATTTTTAGATAAATAATGAAATGAAAGCAAAAAATATTAAATCTCAAAGACAGTATATTGAATAATTTATTGACATTGATTTAGCCCCTTTGGGAAATACTAGTGTACAATGTATATCATATTGTCATTTGGCCTTTGTTGGAGAATATGTTTTCCTCTAGAAAACTTATGTACTCCATATTGAGAAGCAGCTGCATTAAAGACTGGGGAGAAGGGTTCTGGGGTCAAGTTAACCTAAGAAATTATGGTGGAACAATTCAAGTGGATATGAGACAATGGTCACAATCACAAAGTTTATAGCTACACAAAAAAAAATGGTTAAGGTCAACTCAACCTCTATCTACTACTGAGAATCTAAATCCTAAAAGAAGATTTTTGATTTAGGAACTGAAAGTAGGTGACTTCTGGAGAATATCTTATTTTTCTTTTCATATCTGTGGAAATTAAGTTTCTTCACCTGTAAAAGATGGTTAGGCTTGATAAGCCCTCAGGGCCCATCCTAATTTTACAGACTTTATACATAACTGTGAGTGTATTTACAAACTCTGAGAACTGCCAGTTGCCAGTCATAAATTATTTTGCTACATGCATCATAGTAGTGTGATAAAACTCTTAAAGTTATGCACAAGAACATAAAAAATATTTATTATGCATTCATTTTACTTGAATGCTTAGAGAGTACATTTCTTACATTTTATAAGTTAACCTTAAGCAAAACTGTAATTGGTTTCTTCAAGAATTCTAAGTACATTTGTGTAATATCATTACTAGCAAATATTAATTCTCATCTTGTGGAAGACAGTTTACTTTATATTACTTTTATACTTGAACAATGTAAATAAATCTAACTCATTCATTTTAATGAAATTGCTTTCTATTTTTATATACATATGTATATATTTAAAAAGTGAACATCTTTTTAAAAATATCCCAATTTATAGCACTTCAATTAAATATACATTTTAGTTATCATTGTAAGCAAACTAAACTATTAGCTATCAATGACTATTTATTAGTTAGACAATATGCATTTTAAACTATTGCTTGACTACCAATGCAGAAAAATTCAACTCTGATTCTGCCTTTTGTTTTTCAAAAGGCTATAGGAACACATTTTTCATGTCAACAATTTGAATATCTGGTCTGAAAGGAACATTTGCATTTCTTAAGTTATAAAGGAAAGTCTTCAAGTACACTGAAATGTTAACAATTTCTAGGACTTTTTTTTTTCAGATCCTTTTTCTCATTTCTACAATAGAATGTAAATTCCATGTCTATTGCTATATCCCCTCAGATTAATAAGATAACATAAGTTACACTAAATTAAAGACCATGACTGGCATGCTTCTCACTATTTTCCCAATGTGTATAAATTGTAGGTTCTCAATCTTTTTTAAAAGAATAAATTGAAGAATAAATGAATGAATGGCAATAACAAGAAGAAGAAGAAAGAGGAACTACATGGCTTTCAGGAATCATCTCTGGAATGCAGGGAAACATTTTTAATGAATCACAAACACAAAATAGTACTCTGTGACTAGCCAAGTATAAACAGGTCATGAGTCGTAGTAAAGAACTCACAGATACCAGGCCTGGCTCCATCAGAAATTTATCCGGAACTGCTACAGATGTGGATTAGCTGTGGTGGCCCATCTGCAGACAGAGCCACTGAGCTTCCAAGACAGTGTAGAGCTGATGGTATTCACTGATTCAGGAGGAGAGAGTACAGATGGGAGAGGAAAGGAGAATAAACATAAAGACAATTTTGCTTTTGTTAAGAGAGATTTCATTCCTTGTTTCCAGTTAAAATGCCTTTATAAAGGAATTTTAGAAGGCATGAAAAAGGGATTGTATTATCCTGTTTAATCATTTCTCACTGTGTAATATGATCTACTTTTCTCCCTTCCCTGGAAGATGATCCATTTGAAAAATATCAACATGCTCCCTTGACCTCCAACTTTTACTTGTCTTTGGCCAATTGGGAGCCCAAGAAGATCCAAGGGAGAGAGAAGAGTAAGGTCAGGTATTTTTTCCCGTGGCCCCCTCCCTGCAAGGTCTCCTAAGCTGTCAGCATCCCTTGACCAATGATCCCTGCTCTTTTCAAGGTGCTCTCTACCTGATGCTCCCTTTCCAGGTTTAGGTCATCCCCTCTGTTCCTAATGCTGGACTATGATTCTTCCTCATTTAAGTCCGTAGATGGAAACATTGTAAAAACTTTCTGCAAATTGACCTATTTCAAGAGGGCCTTTTTTTCCTTATTAATATCCAATTGATGGAGCAGCAAAATTCTTTTTCCTGATTTCAGCCAACTTGTGCTCCTACCTGCACAGTTCCATCTCTTCTCCATTTCCTCCATCCTAATTTCTAAGAGAAACAAAAACAGTCCTTGTTGCCTACATCCAATGGAAGTCTCAAAATAGGAGCTGCCACTTAGTCACAGAGTTCCTGGTTACATTGAGAGCATAGGTTTGAACACTTTTTTTGGCTGGGAAATGAAAACAACTGCCGAGAAAGCTCACTTTCTTTTCAAAAGTACGTATTTTAGTTTTTTAAATTAAGCCAAAGTCTGTGTTTTTGTAGCTTCAGTGTATTGGCTTTAGACTTGGCACTTTGGGACATTCACATCATAACCCCTTAATTACAGGAAGTAAGTTAACATCTGTTGAGGCCCTACTACTTGCCATATGATGCACAGGGTGCTTACTCTCCACTTACCCCTGAGCCCAGGGAAATTGTTGAGGAAACACTGGCTAGGTCACATTCCCTGTGTGCACCCCGGAAGTGGATGTCAAAGCAGAGAGTCACATAGATCAGTTTCTCTGCCTTCACATCATACTCTCCTTCCTGAAGCCTTTCAGTTTCTCTTCAAATATATGAAAGAATGATCTTGCCTCCCACCTACTGTTTTCTTCTTTATGTTAAAAGAATACAGTTGCTTAACCATTCCTGTGTAACATTGATCTTAGTCACTTTCCCATTTGGCCACTATATGTACTGTGGACACTTACAAAAATATAAACTCTTCTTGTTTTGTGTTCATAAGTGAATGCAGTTCACCTAGGACCACCACCCTTTTGTCTTACATGATACCATCTGAGCACGATGTCTAAGAGCACCTGTTCCTTGAAACCCACATCACACTTTTAACTCATGCTAATGAAACCTCCAATTCTCTCCTATATCTACCACAATCCATAATTTTTCAGTTGGAGTTTGAACCTGAAACTTCAAACAATGTGTTGTTTTTCCTGTAAGTATTCCATGTAACTGTCAACTTAACCTTCTAGCCTCCTGAAATCTCTCTACATTCTGAGTACTGTTAATGTCACAAAGCCAAAAACAGTCTTCTTGTCATCTCAATGCATCTCCAAATTCAAATAAACACCAAGAGTCTTAAAGAAAAAACATTACATAGAAATACTTCTCTAAAATCTTTACTAATAACATCCCCCTCCCCCAAAATATTACACTATGGTAAGTACTACAAATCATACCATCTATACCTTAGAAATTCACTTCTGGCCCACACACCTCTATGATTTACTTCATGCTCCCTGCTCTCTCCACAAAGTTCTTTACCCACAGACACTCCTTCAAAACCCATCACTGCTTTGTGACCGTGGCTTCATCCCACTCTGATTTTCTCATTGTGGCAGTTCCCTGGAATTCTGAGGAATAGATCCACTTTCTTTTCTTTCTATCCAGCATCATCCTAAATAATGCAATGCTCTTGTCTAGCTTCTTCTCATGTACAAATTTGTTGAGCATGTTTTTTTATATCTTAATCCAAGTCACAGCTAAAAATCTTTGCTCAGTTATTTACACCCTTTGTCACACAAAAAAAGCTTAAGAGAGTTCAACCTCACAATAATATCTATCAATTGGTAATAAGCATATAAATCCATGGCAATACAAAGAAAAGGAAGCAATTAGAGCTTATGTAATTACAGTCTGTGAATGTTACACTAAGCATTCTGGCAGCAAAAGCAAACAAGAGAAAGATTCTAAATACTATAATTTCTAATATCTGACAAAAGAAAACATAGCAATTTTTTAGGAGAAATAAACATTTTCTTCACACAGTGAGACCTAATAAAAGTCTTCTTTGTAACAGCCACGTGGCTCTTAAGCTCCTTAAAAAATGGAGACTATTTTAGTGTCCTTCTCTCTAGCCATCTTTTCCTGGCTTCTACTTTGTTAGAAGAAGAGAGCATTCCTGTAGGGACATGTGTTGTTTGACATGAGTGTGCATGACTTTTTCCCATGAGTGCTATAAACAAAGGAAGAAGTGGTTATTGTTTATGGACGTGGTAGCTGTGAAAGAAGTAAACATGTTGACTAGATCTGTCTGTGAGATATTTCAGAATGATCAACCGGGTAGGGGAAACATCAATTAGTTCCAGAGATGGAATAAAAGGTGAAGAGTAGAGGAGGAAAGGTACAAAGATGGAGTGAGCACAGAAGGAAAATGAATACTGTCAAGTTGGGGAAATAGTAGAACTTATACAGAGCAGAAGCAAGTTAAATCATAATGCCTTAAATAGTTATGCATGGTCAGCATCCATACATTTGTTGGTAGCTCCTGTTTAAAGAGTTAATTTGACCCAGTTACCATGGTGTTCAACTTTGTCTGTCTTCCCACACCAAGTTGAAATCCTTTTCGTTCTGAAAGCTATGATGTTGGGTGAAATAAACACATCCTTGTGGGGGTACTCATTGGATTTTAATGAGCATCTGGGCAGACCCTGGGAGAGAGCTGTGTTCTCACAGTGCAAGGGAAGGCTCAAGGCTTTCAGCTGTTGGCACTGCTCACAGTAGATAGTGTTCCCAGGAGAAAGAGTGTCAATAAACCTCCATTTGTGTGTGTGTGTGTGGCTGAGGAGAATTGGCTGCAAAAGAGAAGTTCAATTCTCTTGTTTCTGAAAGCAATAAAGAGGATTCCAAATGACTTCCTCTAATGTGTTTGGTAAATTGCCCTCAAAGACTATTGTTTGAACATCTTAAAATATAGACTTCAAAAGTCCCCCTTGTGTCTATGATTATAAGTAATCTGTGTAATATCTGTAAAGTTGGGTTTGTTAACCAATTTTACCACTGCCCTTATTTGAGATTAATATGGTACCTGAGAAATCCTGGAAGAAGAGGATAAAGAATGGGGAGTTCATGTAAGCTACCCAATGTAACAGCTACCCAGAAAAAATCATTTGACTACACCATGCAGCAATTGAGGTGCTGATGGTGTTCATGGTGCCTCCCCAGGAAGAGAGAATCAAATATAGCTAGAGGTAACTACAGGTATGGAGTAACTCACTATGTAACTTAATATATTCTATTCCATTCACCTAGAATACCTTTCCCTTATCACCCTAGTCCTTGGGTGTTTTTTTTTAACTCTTAACCGTCTCTCAAAATCCAGCTTATATTGTATTTCTTCTGTAAATCTTTACCTAGGCATCTTCGGCAAAACATATTTGTTTCATTCTGATACTTAGTTCATGCATTCCCAAACACTTTTTTTTATCATACCTTAATTGAATGCCTTACATCTTCTACTCTTCCACTTATAGATCTTCCTCCCTATCAGATTATGAAATCTTTCAGAGCAAGGACTGCTTCACTTTTTATCTCCATTCCTAGTATAGTGCCTACTATTGCTGAACGATGAATGAATGAGTGAATGAATGCGTGAGTGACAAGGCAGGACAAAGGGTAAGGCAAAAAGAGCTGAGCTGAAGAAATTGAACAAAAGAGGAAAAAGGAAGAAACAGCATAGACTCACAGTATGTTAGTCTAGAGCAGTGGTTCTCAACCTTGGCTGCACATTAGAATCATCTGGGAATCTTTTTTAGATCCTGATTTTTGGGCCTCATTCTCCGGAAATTCTGTTTCTTTGTTATGGGGTGGGGCCACAACATTAGTAACAAAGAAACAGAATTTCCGGAGGATGAGGTTCAGAAATCAGGATTTTAAAAAGATTCCCAGGTGATTCTAATGTGCAGCCAAGGTTGAGAACCACTGGTCTAGAGAATCAGACCAAGCTAAGAAATTACAGAAAGAGGAAGAACAAGTAATATAATGATATATATTAAAGGAGAGTCAATCTATATAATACACAAACAAACAAAAACAGGAAGAACAGAAAAATTTTCTGAATTCTCACAAATAGAGAGGCACTGGGCTAGGGCCAGGCAGAGTCTGAAATGTCAGAAGACCTTAGCTATTTATAGGGAGCCAACTGGAGATCCATAGATAGATTGCTAGACTCAGATCCTAAACTATAATTTTCCAGGACCTAGATTAATGCAGAGCCTTGCAGAGAAATTGCAGTTGTGGTAGTTAGAGCAGTTAAACCTGACATTTAAAGAAAAATTGAGACCTATAATAGGAAAACAGTTGCTTCCAAGGGCTCAAGATGAGATGTGCATTAAATCTTAATCCAGTGCCTACACTGCTTTAAGTTAAGGATGGAGCTGCTTAGTGTTGCTTAGTTCAGAAGTATTGGTCTGCCACAGCGAAGTTCGCCCAGCTCTGAAAGTCATGCTCTGTATGTGTGGTCCATCGTCCAAGCCCTGCTTCATGTGGGGTCTTCTCTACATTCTTGGGGCAAATAGTATCTCATTTTATGTTGAATTTTCTTACTGCAATTTCCTCAGGGAAAATGACTACAGGTGAGTTTCTGGAATCAACCCTGTCTTGAAACTGATAGCTGTTTCTCAAAAATTGATTTGTTCAACATTATGCTAGTTTTGTTATTGGTCTAATTTGACCATGAAAGTTAGCATTCAATGTTGAGAGTTCAGCCCTTTGAGACCTCTTTTCCTCATTACTTAGTCTTTGTCCCTAATTATTCCATACTTCAATAGGGAGAGGGGTGATCCTAAACTTTTTTGCCTATATTATTATCCTCATTTTTTTCCGAGCTCTCCATCCTATTGTTAATTCTGTGGGGTCCTATTTTTTCCCCCCTCAGAGACTTTATTCCCATAATCTTCATCCTTTTTTAATATCGAGTGCTAGCCCTCAGGGCTGCCACGTTGCTTCTTTTATTTTGTTGTTTTCTGGTGTGAAAATTGTTTCATACGTTATTATTTTTATTAGTTGGCACCATTTTTTGTTAATGTGTATCCTCAAAAGATTTCTGAAGAATATTTGGCATATTAATGTTCTTAATTTACCAGTAATAATGCCTATACTTTGCTATCACACTTAAATAGTATTCTGGCTATGTTTAGGATTCTAAATGCAAAATGATTTGTCTTCAGTCTCTGAAGGCATCATTCCATTATTTTCTACTACCCTATAGTGTAAATGATAACAATTAAACCAGTCTGATTGTTACTCCTTTGTGGCTTAAATTCTTTTTCCTCCCTACATTTTTAAAAGTATTTATTTGTATTCTTGATCTGAAATTTCATATTGATGTGTCTAGTTATGAATTATTTTCCTACTATTTTTCTCAATAGTACAGAAGCCCTTTAAACTTTTATCTCTTTTTACACTGATAAATGTCTTTGCATTGTTTCCTCTCTCAGTTTTCTTAATTCTCCGTATCTTTCATTCCTACTATTCACATATGTGATCCTGGTTTGAGATTTTATGTCTTTTGTATTTTTCTAAATTTTTGTACTACATTCTAATTGGCTTCCCAAATGGTACCTTGAATTTATTTTTATTTGTTGAGCAAATATTTAAGTTACCAATAGCTCATCTTGTTACCTATGAGATTTTTTAAATTATGCTTTGTTCTTTCTTGATTATAAGATCCTCTAAAATTTCTCTGCTTCTACTAATTGGTGTGTGTATGTTAGTTTGTTTTTTAGTTCTTTCCCATTGCTTGGCTTTTTTGTTTCTACTGGGAGCTATTTTTTTTTCATGTAGATTAGCTGCTAAGTTAATTTTATTATTACAAATTACTATGTGATAGCACTGGATTTCATGTTGGGAATCAATTAATAAACAAAACAAATTTCACCTTCATGGAACTTACATTCTACTAAGAAGAGACAAGAAAAAACAGACTAATTAGTAAACATATAGTATATCAGAGACAATCAATACTATGAAGCATGTGATAGTTGGGTAAGGGAAAAATAAAAGGACTGACAGAGGCAAGCAAATGACCTTCTGAAAGACTGTATTCTAAGCTGAGGGAAGAGGATCTGGTAAGTTGTAGCAAAGAGTTGGTTTTTATTCTGAGATGGAAGTCTATTGAAGAGTTGTGTAAAGAGGAGAGACAAGATTTATGTTTTAAAGAGATCAATCTGACTTTGTTACTAAGAATAAACTATAAAAGAGCCAAGACTGAAGCAGAGAGACCTCTAGGAGACTAATACAATTATTTAAGTAAGAAACAACTATTTGCTCTTGTAGAAAATAAGTAGTTAGATTCTAATATTTTGAAGATGTGCTTATGGATTGAATAAAGAATATGGGACAAAAAGAAAAACAGGATGATTTCAAGACTTTTGACCTGAAAAACTGGAAAGATGGAGTAGCCTTAGTTTGACTGAAAAGGGAAAAAAACACTGTGAGAAGTTCAAGAAATATGAAGAGGAAGAAGGGTAATTGAAGGATTCCATTTTAGACATGTTGAGTTGGGTATATGTAGTAAATATTCAACTGAAGATAGAAAATTGAGAGAAGTATAGGGGAGGGAAGAAATCTGGTGTAGAGATACACATTTTGAAAGGGCAGCATGTGGATGGTGTGCTAACAATAGTGGGGTCCTGCTTGGGCCTGCCATGGAAGTGAGTATCAGTAGAGTAGAGAACACTGAGCCCTGGGCACTAGTGTGAATAGGTCAGAGAGAGATGGAAAAATAAACAAATAAACAAGACCAAGCAGGAACATGTTGCCTGATAGAGGACAGAGGAGAATGGTGTCCAGGAAGGCAAGTGAAGGATGAGTTTCAAAAAGGAGGAAATGGTTAACTCTGCTCTTTTTTTAAAATTGTTTTTTTTTTTAATCCTCACCTGAGAATATTCTTCCATTGATTTCTAGAGAGAGTGGAAGGGAGGGAGGATGAGGGGAGAGTGATAGAGAGAAGCATCAATGTGAGAGAAACACATTGATTGGTTGCCTCCCACAGGCACCCCTACTGGGGCTGGGTAAAGTGCCCTTTACCAGGAATCAAAGCTGAGACTCTTTGGTCTGCAGGTGGATGCTCTAACCACTGAACAAACTGGCCAGGGAGGTCAAATCTGCTCTAGATAAACCAAGTAAGTTGTTACTTGACCCTGCCTCCTGGCTAGTACTGATTGTTCTATTGTTCATCTGATCCAAACTGGGTCAATGAATAGTCCATCCTTTTGATTTTGTTTGTTTGTTATTTGTTTTAGATTGAGGAGAAAAAAGTCAGTGCAGATATTTGCACTGACTTCGGCCATAAGAGATAACATTCAGATGTTTATCCCATGTTTCCACCTTCGAACTAATGCTGGTCTGCAGTGAGAGAGGAGCATGGAGCCAAAGAGCAAAGAGAAATGGAGATGAGTGATAGAGAACATCCAGATGTTGCCTGAGATCCTCTTTAGACTTTTCCTTTTTAACCTTACCATGTTTTTAACCTTGATTTCTGTGAGGTACCCAAGTTGGTTTATAATACATCAATTAAGCTTGGGCTGTATTTGTGTCATTTGAAATCAAGAGAGCCCTGACTGAAACAACAGTATTTTAGCCATCATTTGTCTCAACTTTAGAATTTATTAATACACTAGAAAACATTTAAATGGTTAAGTGAAGAAGTTAAGAACCTTGAAAATAGTGAAGGAAATATATATGCATTTTCCCTAAAATGTCGAACATGGGAATGTAAAACCAGATTTTCAGAGAGGTATCTCCCCATTCAAGGTGAAGTATAGATAAGTTATAGGTAAGTCAATTTAGGGGCTTCATAGTTGCATTAATTCTAGGTTAATAAAAACATGATTTTTCAGCTTTCAATCTAATACAGGACATAATGTGTCCTTTAAATGAACAGAATTTTTCCAAGAAAAAAAAAATGAGATCCATTCATTGAGTTCTAAGAAACCCATAAATAGTACATTTCAATGATGACCACTTGTTTTTAATATGATTCATTGCCTTTTTCAAAAATACAGGACATATGTGTCCTTTAAATGAACAGAATTTTTCCAAGAAAAAAAAAATGAGATCCATTCATTGAGTTCTAAGAAACCCATAAATAGTACATTTCAATGATGACCACTTGTTTTTAATATGATTCATTGCCTTTTTCAAAAAATTATTTGTAAGTTACCTACAAGAGCAGTGAAATGACATTCTTCAGTTGCTGTGGCAACAGCAAAATGAGTTAAAGCAACAGGAAATTTAAATGCTCAAGCTTCATCAGGAGCCAAGAGTGGAGGGGGAGGGGTGTTTCGTTTATATTCCGATGCACCTACCAGCTAAGTGATGATTTCTGCTAATGTTTTGGCTCCTTCAGACTACCTATTTAAGGATTTCATCACTTACTATAAGAAAAAATCCTGAGGTTTGTTTACTATCTAGAAACAGATTAAATTCACCTTCTATCTATCATCTATCTATCTATCTATCTATCTATCTACATATCTGCCTGTCTATATTTTCTATTTCTCTTCATCTTCATATGGAAAAGACCCAGTGTCTATATATTAATAACCCCTCTGTGTCTGAATTTTCTCAGTTGTAAACTAGGGATAATAATTATACCTATTCCATAGGATTGTTATAAATGTTACGTTTGTTAATAGATATAAAGAATGGTGTCTGAGATAGTAACTGCTATATAAGTATTAACTTTATCACTAACAAATCAGATCATAGTCATTCACATTGTCAACCTAAAGTACAGTTAGAGGAAGGACTGGCCACAACTAGCCTGATACTGAGAAGACATTGCTACCTACTATGAGCTTCTGAGGGTTACTGTACTCACCCAACAGATATGTATGTAATACAGGTCATATATACAGTACTGTGCTGAGAAGTAGAGAAGGTATAAAGATGAATATGATATGGTCCAAATATTATTTAGGAAAATAATAAGAAAAAAGTTGAAAACATAGGAGAAAATGGGGCATAAATGATCATGTATAAGAGAAAGCAGAAATAGCATGAAGAGCACAGATGGAGAAGTTGGCCTTGAACCAGACGAATAGACATTTAATTATTGGATCCAAGATGAAAGGCATTAAGGATGAGAATGGCCTTTGCCAAATTTGTAGGTTGGTTGGACAAGCCAAGAAATCAAAATGAGATCCCATGTGATGGGCTCAATTTTTCCAATTATACTTACCAAGTATGCAAGTTATCTGCAGGGGGATGGGTAGAAAAGGATATTGTAGTAACTTGGAGGAAAATGATAAAGGTTTGATACAGACATTGATGGGAGTAGAAGGAGAACTTGAAGCAGGAAAAATAAAATTGTTGTTGAGAAGCACTGGGTATCTAGCTGATGTCTAAATTTTATAGGGATACCATTCTGCAGGCTTATATAGTTTTCTCAGCAGTTTTTTACTGATTGGGTAGAAGAAAGATAAAGTAGATAGTACACTGATAGTTGGGAATTTCCTTGGCAGGTATAGGGAAAGACTAGTAATCTACACTAATAAAAGACAAAGATGCTAATTGACCGTACCTTCACTACAGCCACCAGCCAATCAGAGTGACTATATGCAAATTAACCCAACCAAGATGGCGGTTAATTTGCATATACCGGCTGGGAGCGGAGACTGAAGACAACGTGGAAGCGAAGCGCTACAGAAGGGAGCAAAGTAGAGGCGGCGGAGACAGGAATGGAGCCAAGGCGGCGGAGGCGGGAGGCGGGAGGCGGGAGGGAAACCAGCTGAGCAGTGGAGCGGGAGGGAAACCAGCTGGGCAGTGGAGTGGGAGGGAAAACAATCAGCTGCGCGGCGGAGCGGGAGCGAAGCCTGCCTCAGTGGGTTTCGCTCCCTTCTCTGCTTCACTCCAGCCGCAGGAAGCCCTATTCTTGCAGGAATCTTCCTTCAAGGGGCCTCTAGTAATAATCATAATTACTCATTAACCTTGTCTCCAAACATTTACCCCTTTGTATGTAAGAGGCTCATTGATCGGTGCCTCCTTAGAATGACTTGCTTAGGCCAGTGAATTCTATCTAATAATAGACAAACATGGTAATTGACCGTACCTTCACTACACCTC
Organism: Myotis brandtii; assembly: GCF_000412655.1. Taxonomy (NCBI): domain Eukaryota; kingdom Metazoa; phylum Chordata; class Mammalia; order Chiroptera; family Vespertilionidae; genus Myotis; species Myotis brandtii. The sequence goes on from NW_005371219.1 coordinate 5,235,782, forward strand.
CCATTGGCTAATCAGCACGATATGCAAATAAACTGCTAACAAAGATGGAGGTTAATTTGCATACATAGGCTCCAAGTGGTGGAGCGAAGCCTGACGGCCCGGGGCCGGCAGAGCAGCGAGGCCTCACGTCCTCGGGGCCAGCGGAGCAGTGAGGCCTGATGTTTCCGGGGCCGGCGGAGCAGCGAGGCCTGACATTTCTGGGGCCGGCTCTGGCCAGAGCGAAGGCCTGGGCCCCGGGTGCCAGAGGCAAACCGGTGCCACCAGCCAGGGGAAAGGAAGGCCTATTGCACGAATCTCTTCATGCAGCAGGCCTCTAGTGTTAGTATAAGTGGCAGTGTGCCAGTTCTGAGCAGGAGCTTCTAGGAAACTGATGCAGCTAGAGTGCTTGCTCATTTCCCATTTCCAGACAGATTGCTTCCTTCAACCTGGGTCCCAAAAGGTAAAGACACATGGACCAGATCCATAGTAGCTGCTAACATGTAGCTTGAGCAAAAAATAAATGGTGTTTTTAAAAAATCACTCTTACCTTTTGCGACAGCATGGATGGACCTGGAGAGTATTATGCTAAACTAAATAAGTCAGACAGAGAAAGACAAATACCATATGATCTCACTTATATGTGGAATCTAATGAACAAAATAAACTGACGAACAAAATAGAACCAGAGACATGGATACATGGAACAGACTGACAGAGGTCAGAAGGGAGAGGGACTGGGGGGACTGGGTGAAAGAAGGTGAAGAGATCAGCCAAAGAACATAGATGCATAACCCATAGACACAGACAATGGTGAAGGTCAGGGAAGGGGGTGGGGGCTGGGTGGAGGTGGATCGAGGAGAGAAAAGGGGGGACATCTGTAATACTGTCAACAATAAAAAAATAAAAATAAAAAAAGAGAAGTCACTGAAATTTGAGAGGGGACAGGTTGTTTACTACCCAACTATTGCATGTACATATGAGAAATCCCTATTTTACACACTGTCTCCCTCTCAAATGAAAACATAGGGATATATTTTTGATAGGTAGCAGGTCAGTAAACACGTTGTATGCTTATGTAGCATGCATGATAGGAGGTATAATAAAGACAAATCTGGCTTAGTGCCTTGACTTGAGAAGAGACCTTGACAACCCTTAGGAGACTCTTTCAATTGATGAAACAGCAGAGGATGTCACTGCCTGGACTCTGGCAGTGAGAGAAGAATGGAGAGGAAGAAAAGAGATTAAAATGAATATGAGAATGGCTTTGATATTTCAGAACAAATAACAGCAATCAGTTTAATTTAAAATAATCTCCAGAACAACAAAAAAATGTGTTAAGTGTATTTTTAAAAATATTATTATTAGATCTCTTGCCTAATTAAAATTGATGCTGTGCCATTACGTCTCAACTGTGGAATTTATAGCTTCAGAGTTATTTCGAATTCAGTTCTCTGATGATGTTTTCACCAACTCATTAATTCTTACTCTTCAAAGAGAATTTTATCCTATGGAAGCTGGGAGCAAAATCAGGTTGGATAATGAACATCACATGTTTTATCCTAACTCAACCCAAATAGAAAGTCTATTTCATGCTACAGAATTGAAAACCCTCTTCAAGCTGTGTTTAGGAAATCATTGGCATTTGGGCATGAAAACAGATGCAGAGGTGATGCTAGCAGGATGTGGGGCTCAAGGAGAGACAGAGCCCTGACTGGTTTGGCTCAGTGGATAGAGCGTCGGCCTGCAGACTCAAGGGTCCCAGGTTCAATTCCGGTCAAGGGCATGTACCTTGGTTGCGGGCACATCCCCAGTAGGGTGTGAGCAGGAGGCAGCTGATCAATGTTTCTCTCTCATCGATGTTTCTAACTCTCTATCCCTCTCCCTTCCTCTCTGTAGAAAAGTCAATAAAATATATTTAAAAAAAGGAGAGACAGAAAAGTGAAGGTGGGAGGAAAGGGAAGCACAGTACCTTGCAATCATGACCTCATAGTTCATTATTTTGTTGGAGGTATTGCAAATGTCAGATGTACCTATTGAGATGTACCTAGCTTCACGCATAAATGCTAAATAATTCCAAAGTTAATTAAACACCCCATTACAACATAAGGATTCACTTTACACTGTTGTTGCCTGAGACATTTTACCCCCAGATATGTGTGGCTCCCTCCGTCCCTGTGGTCAGATTTCAATGTCACTTAACAGTCAGACCTTCCCCACCCAACCCCTCACTTTCCTTTTCAAACCCTCCTCCCCTGTTATCCCTTTATTTTCTCCTAGAGCAGGGGTTGGCAACCCCTGGCACGCATGCCAAACATGGCACGCCTGTAACTTTTGCTGGCACACGAAACCCTCTCTTATAATTTTCCATTTACAATTTTTTTCTTAATATAGACTTTTTTATTTTTCAGATAAATTCAGTGTAGGTGCATCTTAGATAAATAAATAATTTTACATAACAAGTTATCTTAAAGACCGTAGACATGGATTGACGAGAGAGAGGAAGAGCAATTTCTATGCCTCTGCCTTAACTTTCCCTGCCTTCCTAGATCCGACCAGTGTTTTGGTTTCATCCACATACACTTGTGAATCTTTGTTCTCAGTGATGAATTTTGTTAAGTCTCATAATAGGAGTAGCCTGACGGATGAAAGTAGTAGCTCGTGCATATCTCTGAAGGTCACGAAATATAAACCTGATGTAAAATCTCTGTCATCAGTGATGCAGCAGCAAAAGTCCCACTGATAATATCAAACGGAGTCATAAAGTTTTCTGTTGGACTATCAGTGTACATGTATACATTAAAAAATAAATGTATTTTTCATCATCATATACTGTGTGAATTTTATTATTTCTTCAAGGTTCTTCACATTTGTACACCTTAAGAGATATCAAGTAGGCATAACATGTTCTCAAAAAATTAGGGTTGGCACGCAGAAGAATTTTGAGTCAGAGATTTTGCTGGTTTTGGCACGTACTCACAAAAAGGTTGCCCACCCCTGTCCTAGAGCTATCACAGCTGGCATGTTATATTTTTTACTTGCTTATTTATTATCTCCTACCCAAGACTATCAACTTTATGAAGTTGGGAACTTGGTTGTATTCCTAAATACCTATATCTGTGCTGGGCATTTGGTGGGCAGTTAACAAATATTTGTTGAAAGAATGAATAAAAACATCCACAAAACAAAAACTACAAGCTTCAGAATAATTTTAGAGAGGAAAAAAATGCCTTTTCAAACAAACATAAAAGGAAACAAAACAAAAAAATATATTTTTAAAGCTCTTACTCTGTAAAAGGCACTATGGTGGATATAAGGAATCTAAAATGTTAATATTTTTAATTCAAATTCTGTTAATGACTCTCATACTTTCAAGTCTACTTTCAGTTCTACATTTTTATAGGTGAACTGTCCTAATTAGATTTTGTGCATTTTTTGTTTGTTTTTGCCAAATTCAGTTGAACCAAAACCAATTCTTTTCATGTTCTTCATCATGCTTGAACCCTTATTCTGTGAAAACATTGCCTGAAAATAGGAAAAAATGCTTTTTTAAAATTGATTTCAGAGAGGAAGGAAGAGGGAGAGAGAGATAGAAATATCAATGATGAGAATCATTGATCGGCTGCCTCCACCTGGAACCTTTCAGTTCGCAGGCCGACCCTCTATCCACTGAGCCAAACCAGGCAAGGGCGGGAAAAAAAAAGCTTTTTTTTCTCATTTATATCATCATCTCTGTTAGTGGAATTATAAGAAATTTCTGAATTATTAAGATAATTGCTTTTATTTTGAAATAAGTAATATTCCTGCAGGTAATAATTTTGGCTAAAAAATGTAAAAGATATGACTTTGTTTTTAGGTTTAGTCTATGCTATAATGAAATTGCTCCACAGAATCAGTAAATTCTAATAGCAAAGACTTCTATATTCTTTTTCCTATGCATTAATTTGACATTTAAAAGGAATTGGATAGCCCTGGCCACTGTTGCTCATGTGGTTGAGCCTGTCCTATGCTCTGAAGGTTCGCCAGTTGGATTCCTGATCAGGGCACATGCTTGGGTTAGGTTGTGGGCTCAATCCCCAGTGAGGAGCATGCAGGAGGCAGCCAATTGATGTTTCTCTCTCACACTGATGTTTCTTTCTCTCTCTCCCTCTCCCTTCCTCTCTCTCTCTCTATAATCAATTAAAAACATATTGAAAAAAAGGAAAGTGGGTGTTAAAAATCTAATAAAATAAAGCTCTTTACTAAATCCACCATCTCACCTATCAAAACTGCTCCTTCTTTTCTGCATTGATCTTCAGGCCATTTTAGATGCCCTAACTTCCTTCACTAACCCCTCCTTCAAATGGTCAAATTTCCAAACCTGCTAATGTTTCCTCTTCATCATCAAACCCATCCGTCCCTCTCTCTTCATCCCTACTTCCAAAGTGTTAATTATTAATTCACATATTGGCCATTTTTCACCTGGATTACTGCCCTGGCCTCCTGACTGGCATCAGCCTCTGGTCTTGTTCACCAAAGATCCAGACCCTTCTATAGCGAAGTGAACCTTCTAAAACCCAAACTTCATGCTATGCCATCTACTTGCTTCAAATTCTTTACTTGTTTTATATATCTTTAGTGATAATGTTCACACTGTTTGGTTTAGTATAAAATCTGATTACATGTCTTTGCACATGTTTTTCCTTTTTACTCTTACTCACCTCACTTCCTTCCGGGCAATTTACGTGCTCCTGTATGTCTTCCCCTAGCATCATGTAAAACCCAACCATAGTATTTATGGCAGGAAGAGCTGAGATTGCCATGCGCTAAGAAACTGCAGGTAGTCCTAGTTCAGCTCCAAGTATGTTATGTTTGCTGAGAGGAATAGGCAAGCTGAGGGGAACAGTGAGGTTGCTTGGGACAACAGATAGAGGGGCAGGGACAGCTTTTAGAGATTGGAGAGAGGAGTTAGAAAGAAGCTATTCTTAAGAAGCTAACAGTCAAATAAGAAAAATATCAGCTACTTAAAGGTGATTTATTTTGTGCATTAGATTCCACATATAAGTGAAATCATTTGGTACTTATCTTTCTCTGACCAGTTTATTTCACTTAGCATAATAATTTCCAGGTCCATCCATGCTGTTACAAAAGCTAAGAAGACTCATGGAAACAGAAAACAGACTGACAACTGTCATAGGGGAGAAGGGGGAGGGCTGGGTGAGATGGGTGAAGGGGTTAAGCAAAGAAAAGAAAGAAAGACCTATGGACACAGACAATAGTATGGTGATTGCCAGAGGGAGAGGGGAATTGGGGAGATAGAAGAGGATAAAAGGGGGATAAATGGTGATGGAAGGAGACTCGACTTGGGGTGGTAAACACACAATACAATATATAGATGATGTATTTATAGAATTGTACACCTGAAACCTATATAATTTTATTTACCAACTAGAGGCCTGATGCATGAAAATTTGTGCAAGAGTACGCCTTCCTTTCCTCTGGCTGCCAGCACTGGCTTCCCTCAGGCACCCGTGACCTGGGCTTCTTTCCTCTGGCCCCTGGCAGGCACCCGGGGCCTGGGCTGGTTTTCTTCTGGCCCTGGCTTCATCAGGAAGGACGCCCAGAATGACATCTGGAAGACATCCGGTCTAATTAGCATATTACCCTTTTATTATTATAGATGTCACTCCAATAAATTCAATTAAAGGTGATTTACAAAAAGCTTGCTGTGTGGGAATAATGAAGTCACCATCATTTAATGAAAATCCTTCACCAATAATATTCCTCTATGCTTTATATGGTGTTTTAAAAACATTTATTTGATACATTGTGTGTATGTGTGCATGGGTGTATGTGTGATTTGAGGAACAACTAGGACTATCTTAGGGCGCTGCCCCTAAGAAGAATTTCTAACAAGCAAGATCCAAGGGATGGGCTAAGCATGTTCTGAGGTGTGTGATGCTCCCAATTCTGCTTCTAAGGAGGAAGGGCAGTCCCTAAAGGGAATCTGGAATCTGCCACTCAGCCCTGCTGCTTCACGGGCTCCAGGATCAATGGCTGATTTGGTGTCAAGATGAAGCCAGAGCAAATCAGGCCATCCACCTGGATCCCACCTCCTTGTCCCCCAGCCTCATTAGCTGCCCCACCACAGATAAAGCAGCTTTATTCAGGGCCAGTGTTACAGTCACTTGATACCCAAGAGCTAGGACAAATAAATGTTTATTGAATGAAAACAGTATATAGCCTGGTCTGGAATCTGTCTTTGGCAATAGCAGGCCCACATAATGGGGAAGGGAATTTCAGAAATATTTAAGACTATAAAAGCTTAGCAAGAAATGACAAGTATAATGTGACCATCACTGGGGCCCCATTTACAGGCTCAAGGTTTATAAACATGTAACTATTTTGTTAGGTATCCAGACAGAATAAATATAAGTTTCTTTAAATTTCATGGTGGAACCAATGCCTGGCTTCCTAATGTGAAAGGCCTTGTCATTGCTTCTCCTAAAATTCTAAAATGATTATCACGTGTTCTTTATTTATAAGAATACCCTCAATGGGGGTGGGGTGGGGAGACATGGGTAATTCTGAAAAAGAAGAGAAATTGTATGATGTTCCTGTGAGTTAATACCTACTCAGACATAAAAACAAAGAACTTCTTTGAAATCACTTTAACATTGAGCACTAAGGTTCAATTTCAGAGCTGACACTGAATATCAAGCTCTTGGCTTCCACTTCTTGGTTCAATCCAAGATTCTAATTTATCTCCAATTAATTATCACAACTAACTTAAGTATTACATCACATTTCAAGTCCTATGGGAGGACACTCTTAAAACTTATTCACTTTCCACTATCCTAGCATTTTTTTTATCACATTTAACTCATCTATTCCATTCTAATTACTTTCTAAAAACTCTAGGAGTTTTATAACTAGTCTTTAATTTTGCTAATTCTGGCATTAAAACATGAATATATAGATGCTAAACATATTAAATTTTATTTTTAAAAATAAACTTTTTAAGTTAAGATTTAACTGCCTGAAAAATAGCATTTATTGGACAAGAGTACTTTAACATATGTCAATTCTAATTACCACAACAACCCTCTTGGTAATAATTATCATTATACCCATTTCACTAATAGAGAAACTGAGGTTCATAAAATAAGTAACTGCTAGTTTGTGGGTGTGCTAGGATTTGACCCTCCATCTGCCTAATTCCAAAACCCCTATTGTTTTTCCCAAACTGTTACACCAGATAAATCTAGTGGTCAGGAAATATTCATGAATTATAAATCTACACTAGTGTTTTCAAAACTTCAGTCATTTACATTTCTACATTTTTGTCATATCAGTGCATAAGTGCTTTTTGATTACACTTTTCTATAAACGAAGTTATATTTAACACATTTATTTAAAAAAACACTTTATAAAAAAAACACTTTATTACTATGTGACTGAAAAATTATTATTATTATTTGTTACTAGAGGCCTGGTGCACAAAAATTTGTGCACTTGGGAGGGGGGTGGTCCCTCAGCCCGGCCTGTGCCCTCTCGCAGTCTGGGACCCCTCGGGGGATGACCACCTGCTGGCTTAGGCCTGCTCCCGGAGGGATTGGGCCTAAGATGGCAATCAGACATCCCTCTGGCAGCCCGGCAGCCCTCGGGGGATATCCACTTGCCAGCGGGGAGCAGGCCTAAACTGCAGTCAGACATCCTTAGCGCTGCTGAGGAACCAGGAGAGGCTCCCACCACCACTGCTGTACTGGCAGCCATCAGCCTGGCTTGTGGCTGAGCAGAGCTCCCCCATGTGGGAGTGCACTGACCACCAGAGGGCAGCTCCTGCATTGAGCGTCTGCCCCCTGGTGGTCAGTGTGTGTCATAGTGACCAGTCATTCCCAGTCTTTCTGCTGTTAGGGTCAGT
>NW_005371219.1:5243787-5257090 GCF_000412655.1 Myotis brandtii
CACACCCCCTTCAGGGTGGGGGTCCCCACTGGGGTGCCTGGCCAGCCTGGATGAGGGGATGAGGGCCGTTTTCAGGCTGGCCAGCGACTGAAGCTCCCAGCCTCTCCTTTTTTTCTTTTTTTTTTATTCTGGGATTTATTTACCTTCAATAATTGAAACTTTGTTGCCATCCTGCTTGCTCCAGCTCTGAGTCCGCAGCTGGCTGAAAGCAGGTATCTGGGGTTTGTTTAGCTTCTATAATTGAAACTTTGTTGCTTTCGAAGCTTAGAGCAGGCCACGGCAGGTGGGGAATCTTGGTTTCCTCCATCACTGGAGCAAGCAAACCTCCTGCTCGCTTCAGCTGCGTGGCTGCCGGCCACCATCTTTGTTGGCAGTTAATTTGCATATCTCGCTGATTAGCCAATGGGAAGCATAGCAGAGGTACGGTTAATTACCCTTTTTGTCTTTTAATAGATAGGATAAGTAGAAGATAACTATACAATTAAATATAATAAAATATTTTTATCCCATATGAATTTCAAATTAATGTATAAAATATACAAGATGCATATAATATTGATTCTAATTTTAAAACAGAATTCAAAATGTTTAAATCTTATTTCAAAGTTGGTCTTTTGTATCTTGTGATGATGATGCTGAGTCATTTGTATGCAAGAAGATTTCCTATAATATTCTACTCTAACTACAATGGTTTATTGTTTTATAACCCTTAACTTTAAGACTATGGTGCTTGTTTATTATAGAAAATTGTATTTACTCATTGTAAGGTTGTTATAGAAAATTAAACTTTCTATCTAATATTTAACCTGATGTCAGTACTCTTCTTTTATTTAAAGCAACTGGCAGGACAAGAATGATAGAGTTTCTTGGCATTTGGGAAAACTATTTTATTTTATTTAACTTTATTTTTATTGTTGACACTATTACAGATGTCGCCATTTTCCCTCCCTTTGACCACCCAGCTCCCATAGAAAAAGTATTTTTAAGTTTTTTCTCCTTTGCAGAATTTACACAAGAAAAACAAATACTTGTTATAGCAGAAAACATTTTTTAAATCTTTATTTATTAAGTTTTTGGGGTGACGTTGGTCAACATGAAAAAAAATGAGTTCCTCAATGATAAAAATAAAATAAGATTAGTCAGTAATGAAAAGATAACAACTTGATATTCAGTTTAAATAAAATAAGGTTTTATATCAATATTACAATTACAATTTTAGTTTTATTGTTACTCATCATTGAGAATTTTGTCTCTTGTGTGTATTCTAAAATTGTAGATGGCATCTAAATGACTGGGAATTAAACTGGAGACCCTGCAGTATTCTGGCTGATGCTCTAACCATAGAGCAACACTGACCAGGGAGTGGCAAAACAACATATTTAAATGGTTGACCTTGTATTCAGCTTGTATTTGAAAGAAAAATATTATATACTAGAGGCCTGGTGCACGAAATTTCATGCACTGGGAGGGGTCCCTCAGCCCAGCCTGTGCCCTTTTGCAGTCCAGGAGCCCTTGGAGGATGTCCACCGGCCACATAGGTGGGAGAGGCTCCCGCCACCATCATTGCGCTCGCCAGCCGTGAGCCTGGCTTCTGGCTAAATGGTGCTCCCCTTGTGGGAGTGCACTGACCACCACGGAGCAGCTCCTGCATTGAGCATCTGCCCCCTGGTGGTTATTTGTAAATGTAGATCAATCAGAAGTTTTATGTAATTCCATTTAAAGTTTATGCTAGTTTTCAATAATCTACAGTCCCCCTTTCCCACCAAATAAACAAAAAAACTGACAGGATAGGGATTATATTTCCAGTTTTCATTGGATTTATGGCCTATTAGTAGCCTTTACTTGTATGCTACACTATAAATGAGGTTGCTATGGATTTTGCATTTCATCATTACTGATCAGGAGGCTTGACTGTTGATCCTTTGATTTTGCCAAATAAAAATTCTATAGTTTTCTTCTGTGTCCATTGTGTTTCAAAATTGCACTTGAGTTTGGATGGATTTATACTAGAATTTGAGAGTGTCCCCAACAAAGGAATATGCTCACTCTGTTACCAGTTAATAAAAATTCAGACTTTAAATAATTTTTATCATATTTGTGAGAAATTTTACTTTTTTACTTGGTATTTTATGACAATAAAGAAGATTCATGCCAGTTCATTTATTTTGTCCTCACATCTATCTAAAGCAGCGGTTCTCAACCTGTGGGTTGCGACCACGTTAGGGGGGTGTCGAACGACCCTTTCACAGGGGTCGCCTAAGACCATGGGAAAACACATATTGAATATATAATTACATATTGTTTTTGTGATTAATCACTATGCTTTAGTAATATTCAATTTGTAACAATGAAAATATATCCTGCATATCAGATATTTACATTACGATTCATAACAGTAGCAAAATTACAGTTACGAAGTAGCAACAAAAATAATTTTATGGTTGGGGCTCACCACAACATGAGTAACTGTATTAAAGGGTCGCGGCATTAGGAAGGTTGAGAACCACTGATCTAAAGGCATGTGGCTGATGTTATCACATTCACCACTAGTTCCAACATTTTCATTACAGAATTAACTTTCTCTGATCTTAAAAAGGTCTCTCTATAAGGAATAATATAAGCCTATAATAGAGCTCTAATTAAAAAATATGTATATTAATACATTCTTCCCACACTAATAATTTTTAACATATGGAAATAGGTTTTTTTGTGGGGTGGGATTGTTGTTGTTAATCCTCACCCAAGGATATTTTTCCATTGATTTTTAGAGAGAGTGGGAGAGACAGAGAGAGAGAAACATGGATGTGAGAGAGGCATATCAATTGGTTGCCTCCTGCAAGTGCCTGACCAGAGCTGGGGATTGAGCCTGCAACCAAGGTATGGTGACTGTAATCAAAGCCTCGAACCCAGGACCCTTCAGTCAGTGGATCAATGCTCTATCTACTGAGCCAAACTGGCTAGGACTGGAAGGAGGTCTTAATGAACTGGGTGTATCTGGTTATGTACATATAAAAAAGAACATAGAGCTATTCAGCAGAGAGAGATTGGAGACTGAACTAATTTTATAGAGAAAAACAGGCAAGTGAGCAAGAGTCTTAGTGGTAAGAGTTTGAGACAATAAATGTATTAGGTGCTGACAACTCTATAGTTTTCATCTTTATCTTTCCACTTTCGGCCCTTGGGCTCTAAGAAAACGTTTACTATCCTAACAATACTAGTACATTCCCCATTTTTGCTTGAAGTAGCTCAAGCAGATTATTATTACTTGTTATCAAATGAATCTCTTCTAAGATAAGTTTTGACTGACCTTTATGTTTGATTTGGTTACATGGCCATAAACACACAATCCAACATTATGTGTGTTCTTTATACTCAGTATGAAGCCTTTTAAGGATTGTTAGTATGAAGTTAAACTACTTCAATAGTAAAATATTTTTACACACAGTAGCCCCGCTCCTCCCCTCAAAAAAAACCTAACAGTAAAGAATGTTTTTCAATGTTTTATTTGGTTTGAGGCTGGGTCAGAATTGGGAAACCTGACCTATAAAATGAATATAGGTAACATACAGGGTTACTGAAGTCTCTATGGAGATGTGGCCTAGAGGAATCTCAAGAATCCTCTGATAATTTTGAAAGATGGATGTATATTTAGCACTGCATAAAAATCTGGATTCATAGGAAAATTGAAAGCCAGGGACATCAATTTTTACAATCAATGCAAGATTTCATCCTAAGTGTCTTAAGGTCCTGGCAGACTTCACAACTGCCTGTGGCCACGTCCCTCTGCTTGTCCAAGAACTCGGGTAGATGTGCACCATATGTTCAGCTCATTACCAAGTCAGGCCTACAAGTCTATTTTGGAAGCACATCATTAACCATGGGATACATTTTTTTTTTTAATCACAGCATATGTCCTAATACAAGGAAGGAATTCTAAAATAATGGAATAATGGAGTATTGGCTTAATTTCAGCAAAACCAAAGAAAATATAACTAGGAAAAAGCCTAATCATATTAATATGTAAGTACAGAAATCACTGTCCACTTCCATTCTCAGAGCTAATAGTGATGTTATATAAAACCTTTACATTAAATAAAGTGTTCTCAAGTTACCTGCACATGTTAGACTCAAATAAACGTGACTTTATTTTCTTTCCCCCAACATTTGAATGAAAGATTAGCAAAACTCTTTAGAGGACAAAGATTAGAGTTTAAATTTTCCCAATATGAAAAGTAAACTTGAGTGGTGAAAGAATTGGCAAAAATAAATAAATGAAAATCCAAATTTATAAACATGGCTTTGTAATTAAATCCTTTTCTTAAGAATGATCAGATTGCTTTAATCTTATATTTGGACTTAAATAATTTTCATCTTTATGGAAACTAATATGAAATCTAAAACTTTAAGGCATGACAATGGATTGTGTTTTTCTTCTAATGATAGTAATTATTTGCCTTTAGTAATTATCTCTACTGCTAGTTGCAGGAATCTCTCCAAAATCTATAGCCTTGGGTATTACTTAAGGAAATTATGTTAATACACAGTTCTGATTTTAATTTAATTATTTTTATTCATAACCACATTTTCCATTTGAAGTTATGTTAATTCTAAGAATGTGACTTTGAAAGATGTTCTGACTGCATATATGGAGAAAAGCTTTCTTTAATTTGATATCACAATGTTCAATCTCTGACATACGTTATGAAAACCACTAGAGGCCCAGTGCATGAATTCATGCACCGGTGGGGTCCCTCAGCCTGGCCTACTCCCTCTCGCAATCTGGGACCCCTCAAAAGATGTAGTAGTGGGGCCAGGCTCTGCACCGCTCCGGCTCATTCAGGCCCCACTTCTCCTGCCGCAGCTCAGTAGCGCACTGCCATGAAGGCAGAGAGGCTCGCACCGCCACAGCTACACTCGCCAGCTGTGAGCCCAGCATCTGATGCCCGTCAGTCAGCTGAGCAGAGCTCCTGCTCAGCTCCTGCATTTGGCATCTGTCCCCTGGTGGTCAGTGTGTGTCATAGCAACCAGTCTACCGGCCTTTTGGTCCTTTGGTCACTTAGGCTTTTATATACATAGATTACCCATTTGAAACCAGTAAGCCCTCCCTTACCTCGGATTCCAGCTGCAAAGATATGTGGTATAATGCTCACTTAGATTAGGGACCTATTTTGCAAAGTAAAGTTAATTATAGATAAAAGAATCCAAGGCCAAAAAAAATTAAACTGACCCCAAACATATATATATTTGAAGCAATACCAAAGTTCTGGAGACAGTTCTGATTTTTTTTACATACAGAAATGTCCACCTGACCATTCTACCACTTAAAAAAGGTTTAGTCATTTGTCCATCCAAAGGACATCCTGGCTCCTGGTTTACAGCATCACCTTGGATATGGGAGGAGATAGGGCTGATGAACTAGTTGAATGCAATTTCATGAATTCAGTTTAATGATAATGAAACTTAATAATCCTGACATCCCTCTTTAGCCATCCTCCCTTCAGTCCATCTGGCCCTCATTCAATGAGTCTGCTTCTGCTCAGAAAATCTGAATATCCTAGAAGCCCTACATGCCAGAGCCCACTGGAACCACATAAGATTTCATAAAACATCTTGAAAATCCATATCCATATTTCATCTGAGAACAGATCCTATGCTAGTCTCAAAGCTCTAAAATTGCCCAAAAATTGAAACAATAACTAACATCTTTTCCAATAATCTCCTTTATCTTAACAATGTGTTTATGAAATAATAGCAAATATAATATTCTGTTCATTTTTACAGATAGAGATATGCAGAGACACAAATTAAGAAACTTGCCTGTTTTTGTTACCTAAATTACATTAGCATAAGTTCTAGCATCCTTTCTCTAACTCATTTGGTCTAATTCAGAACACATTATTTTCAGCTCTTGTGTGTAGTTGAAACTGTACTTCACATTGGTTGCTGTGTGTATCCCCCACAACTTAAACAATGACCCAAAGTATACTGTCCTCTGATTTCTCACAGTGCACAATGAACCTCTGAGTTTCCCAGGGTACTTACCTTATAAAAAGAATTGAACAATGAACAAACAAAAAATAAACAAACCTATTTTGATATATAATCTAATATACTTTTCTAAAAAACTCACTTTATTGAAGTCAGCATGTATTTAACCTATTATGTTCATTTTCAGTCATTCATTTTTTTCCTTTTGAAAATGAAATCATAATTTGGGACTTGGCTATGGTGCTTCTTCTTGAAACTTAGGTATTAACAGCTGAGACCTAAAGAGTCTCATGCACTCAAGCAAGGTATGTCTTAGAGTCAAATGTTCTTTGCTATAGTTTACAATTAAGTATTGCCTGTTGGAGAAAAGTCCACACGCTGGGCAATTTCATACAATTCACCAAAGAATGCAAATAATTCCTGCTACAGAATGATAAGGATGGTCACAATAAAGCAGCTCTACTCCGTTACTGAGTGCCAATTTTGTGATGAGCGCTATAAAACATTTTGAATTTTTAATTATTTGAAATCGATCCTATTATATGATTTCTTTGGCCAAACATTGAGGGGATATCCTTGATAGTTTCAAGTTGTGAGAATTCCACACTCACACTATTTTAACTTGGCTCTTGGAGGCTACAGATGTGTAGAAGTTAATTATTCTGGTAGAATGACAACCTGGGTTGAGATAGATGAGTAGTTCTCAAATTCAAATGTGCATCAGAAGCACCTGGAGGGCCTAACAAACAAAACTTGCTGAATCAGTTTTGTTTGGTTTTATTAGGTCTAAGTGGAGCCTGACAACTTACATTCCTAATAAATTCTCAGGGACCATACTTTGACAATCATTGAGACAAAAGACACGTACCACTATAAACTTTTAAGAAAACCCAGGAAAAAAATAGTGAAATAAAATTTTTATAATAGAATTTAGGTGACCTATCTAAAATTTAAGGTTGCTAGAAAAAATGCAGGATTCCCAGTTACATTTGAATTTTAGATAAACCACAAATTCATTATTAGTATAAGTGTATTCCATATATTGCATGAGACATACTCACACAAAGAAATGGTCATTGCTTATCTGGAATTCAAATTTAACTGTATGTCTGTATTACAACTTCAGCCTATATAGGGCTATTAGCAATTTGTTCCTTGGTTGTGAAGACATACACCTCTAAACTAGGAGGATCACATGATGTTTTTCTCCATTGCTTTTGCATGTACCTTAATTTTGCGCTTACCTTTTCATATGACAGAAATGACTTTGAAGCCTCAGAGAGGTGTGAGGCTTCTTTGGCTTTCACTGCTGAGAAAGGACTTGGACAAAAGGACTTAGCACTTTTTGAGGGAGAGGCGTTCATACACTCCACTGGAAAATGCTCAGGGGCGCGTGTTGATTCCTCAAAATTGTGAAATATGGAGAAGAAACAAAAATCTAAAGTTGGAGCCCTGACTGGTTTGACTCAGTGGATAGAGCGTCAGCCTGCGGACTGAAAGGTCCCAGGTTCAATTCTGGTCAAGGGCATGTACCTTGGTTGTGGGCACATCCCCAGTAGGAGGTGTGCAGGAGGCACCTGATCAATGTTTCTCTCTCATCGATGTTTCTAACTCTCTATCCCTCTCCTTTCCTCTCTGTAAAAAAATCAATAAAATGTATTTTAAAAAATTAAAACAAAATCTAGAGTTGGAGAATTCCACTCACCAGAAATGTTCCACAAGAATTTTGTATCACACACACAAAAATAAAAGACCCCAGTTTTCCATGGCACTCCGTATCAGGAGACATGAAGCTGTGTGGTTCCTCCAGGTCTCCTAAGGCACTGGCAGTGCTAAATAACTGTAGTGGGAGGGAGAAGAATGAATCAGGAAAGGAATAAGTAAATCAGGGAAGAGAGAGAGAGAGAGAGAGAGAGAGAGAGAGAGAGAGAGAGAGAACAAAAGATTTTTTTCTTTGTGGTTTCTGTGAATATGAAACTTTGGAGAAAAGCAATAACATTTAGAAAAAAATCTGGGGAGCTTTCTGTGGGACATATCATGGAAAACCACAGGCAGCTCCCTTTAATAAAACCAGTTGCAATCATGAACGTTATACATTCCATTTGCCATCCTTTTCTTCTTTATATATGATCTCAGCCAGAATCCATCCTAGATTTATTTAGGGCAGAATTCAATTATATTTGTTCATAGTAGGTTGGGGAGTAGTGATTATCAAGGATTTTGTGTCTCAATCTCCTCACTCTGCAGTAACTTGAATTAAATGAAACAGGTGTTAAACTTTGTTGTACATTGGAATCACATGAGAACTTTTAAAAAATATATTAAACCTTCATCCTTAAAGATAATTATTCCATTGGTCTAAGTGGGACCTGCGCAACCAAGGTCTAGAACCAATGGATTTAAATTATCAGCCCAAGAGTATGCTTTCAGCATGACCATCAAACTGTTGGGATAATATAACAAAAGTGGGATCCAGGTAAGCCCCATAGTGATTACTGGAATAACAGAAGCAACTCAAAGGAATATCATGGAGACCACACTGAAGTTGGGGAATGCTGTCAGAACTGTGGGACTAGCCATGAAACCAAACCTAGGCAGTAGTATGTGAGTTTTTACTAAGTTTAGAAATCTATAGAAAATTCCCCATGGAACCTCAAACTGGAATTTTGTCTAATTGTTTGCCCATCCTCCATGGTACCTGGTTTCTGTAAAAACTGGGTGGTGAAAACAGATTAATTTCTGATTTGCTTAGAGTCTTCTACCTAGCTCCACCAGCTACACTGGGTTCCCAGGGTTAGTCACAATGCAGGGTCTAGAATTAAGGAGACCTTGAACCTTCTAAGATGGACTGAATACAGTCATAAAATTGATCAATTCATGTATAGTACTGTGCCAGAAGCAAGAGGAAAAAAACCTTGAACTGTGTTATAACATATAGAAACAACACAGAGATGGATAGATTTAAAAGCCAAGATGGACTGCAATTTATGTGAAAGGCCATCCACTGAGGGTTTATATGGATTCAAAGTCTTGAAGATAACTATCTCTGTGCAGGATCTTCTTACTGTTCTAAAAGGGGGTTAGGGTCAGAAAGTTAAAGAATTCATATTCTTGTGCAGTAAGTGTGAAAAATATATTCCTGCCTGGCTGGTGTTGCTCAGTGGTTAAGTGTCAACATGTGAACCAGGAGATCATGGTTTGATTTCCAGTCAGAGCACATTCTGAGGTGGTGGGCTGGATTTCCTGGAGGGGGGGGGGGGGGGGGCAGGTATGAGGGGGCAGCCAATCAAGGATTCTCTCTCATCATTGATGTTTTTATCTTTCACTCCCCCTTCCTCTTGGAAATCAATAAAAATATATTTTAAAAATACATATAGTCTGTCTTCTGTTTAGAAGAACAATTCAATGAAGCTCTCTATTCCAGATCAGTGAAAGAGACTTGGAGTCTCAGAAGTTTAGTTCATACAAGGGAGATTGGCACACAGAAAATAACTATATTAATTGCATGGTCACCCTACACAGGTCCCAAAATTTTCATTGATGATAAAGTCAACTAGGGAAGAGGACAAAAGGGATTTAATCAGACATCAAAGAGAACTGACCAATGGAAACCAGGTCTAAAACACTGTGGTATTTTGGGGGGAAAGGAAGTAAAACAAGTATATGCCTTGAAGACAAAAGCCCAACAAGCAGGTCCCAATGCAGGGGTATAAAAATTGTATCCCTATCTTGATTGAAGATTTCTCACAAATTTGCTTCTCGTATGTATGGCATAGTGGTATATATGCTACATTACTGCCCTGTCCATCCTCTTATCTCTTAAAACTTTTCAGACTCCAACATGCATGGGATACAACCTGAACTTCCAACAGCTTGACTTTGCTAGTGACAAAAACATTTAGTGTTTAATTTATCCAAAGCATTTGTTTCTGTTATAACCAAAAACATCAATGTTGGAAGAGAGGAACTTGGCTCTCCGAGTATTCTCTACCCCTCAGAGCTAAGATCTGAATATAGAAATTTAAAGGCCATAGCATGACCATGGCACTATCTCCAAAATCCTTAAGAGAAATTATGTTCACCTGAAGGAGAAGAACCATGGGTGTGTGTGTTGCGGGGGGCGGGGGCGGGGGGAGATATACTCTAATTAAAAGGAGTCCAAAGGTAATCCAAATAAATATTATTCTTCTTGGTATGGAAGATCTCAGAGATGGATTTATGAAACATTAAAATGAAGTAGAGCATTGTATGCTCCATGAGAATTTCCCATGAGAAAGTAAGCAACTAACTCTCTGTACCATTGAACATGGAATCACCTGGTCCTCCAGCCATCTGAGATAGTTCAGCACATCAGGGTGTTAGGGGCATGAATCCCAATGGCCATTTGTGGCTAGAAAATTATGCAGTATGACAGGGTTTGTGGAGGGTTGGAAGGGGAAAAGAAAATGAATTAGTTAAACATGAGAAAATCAGATTTGTAGCGACTGTCCTTTGTAGGGAAATTCATGAAAAGATTATGAGCTAGAAGAACTGCCTCATAGTGAATTATCAAGCTACAGGCATTAACTTGAAAAGTAAATAATTATTTTTTTCTTCTTTTCTTTTCAACCAATGCTTTTATACAAATTAATAGTACATTTCTATGTTAATACAACTAAATAAAAATATAAATAATTCCAAACAGGCTATTACAACAGTTGTTGCAAATAGAACCAAATTAGGAAAATTCAAGTAGCTTTTGTGTTCCCCTCCCCCCGATAACTAATCCTTCATTGCAAGATATTATTGCTTACTTTATTTTTATTTTCCCCATGCTTGAATGCTTTTATAAACTTTTCCAGAATAGTTTGTTTTCTATTCAAGGATCCTTTCAGAAATATATACAACTTCAGTTGTTGGGGTCCAGCCCCAGCAGGTCCAGGGGTTCCCAAAGGTGAGGATGGAGTCGGCAAAGAATGAAGGACATGGAAGCAGCGTTCAGATGATCAGCAAAGCCAGGTTCTCTAGCCAGGTTCTCCAGCCAGGTTCTTCCTTTATTCTCCTGTTACATCTGTATTTATACCATTTGATTTTAATCCTATCCTTTCTATTCCAAAGGTTTAGGGCATTTGTTATCTCCATTCCAAGGTCACTACTCTACTGTTCTGTTAAGCTACAAGGAAGTAACTGAAGGAGATTATCCTAAGTAAAGGTTATGTAACTTAAGCGTGATTGTTCGTAGTTAAGGTGATTAACTACCCACCTGGTACTTAGTTAGGGGTTTTTACTGATTTATTCCCTTCCTTAGTCCTGTTAATCTCTAACTCCAGGGAAAAATCCCCACCTGGGGAAACCTTTCTCGGAGAGGTGACCCTTGTTAGAACACATAGCACTAAGAAGGGGAGCAAACATATTAAGAACAATATGCCATATATACCAGGTCCCTTGAAACATATGCTGTGCAGATGTTTCTTCCCTGCAGCGACTGTGTCAAGCAGCAAGGATGGACCAGGTTCTGGCATTCAGTGTTTTATTCTCTTTAAATATAATTCATTGTTTTTATTTTTTGGTAACTTGTTTTGAACTTTTCTATTTAGAGAGTATTGTTCATGATAACATCTACCTAATCAGCATTGTTTTCCTATATTTTATCAGTAGGAAGAAATCGTCTTTCAAGCCATATAGATGGGAAAATAAAGGACTCTGATTAGTATCTATGTTGGCCTTAGGCAACAAGTAGGCTTGAATCCCAGCCACATGTATCTGTGGGTAGAAGGTGGAAGCCAAGAATAGGATGCTTGAATGACAGAGACTGATCATTTTAAGAACAGCATTTGTTAAAAAGCATTATGGTACAGGCATATGATGAAATAAAATAAAACTATTAAAATAATGATCTCTGTTGATCTACAGAAATGCAGAATATAACAAGTAAAAATAATAAACTTCAAAAAGGCATGTAAAAAATGGCTCTATTCTTGTTTAAACACACATATTTATGCATAAACATTTTATTAATAGCATTTATCCCTGAAGATGTGATTAACTAAAAATAATAAACTACAAAAAGGCATGTAAAAATGGCTCTATTCTTGTATAAACACACATATTTATGCATAAATATTTTATTAATAGCATTTATCCCTGAAGATGTGATTAAAGGTGATTTTTGTCTTTTTCTTTACACTTGTCTATATTTTCTGAATTTTTCATCTGTATTAATTTCATCCCAAAAAAGGCTATAATTCTATTTTCATGTCTAAGTAGTTAGAAACTTTTAAACAGAAACAGATATAAAGTGATTTAATCAAGTAATTATGAACTCAATTACATGCTGTTTATCTCCCTCGTATCCTCATTCCCACTCTCCTGATTAAAAGTTGATTTTTTTAGCTTAATAACAAAAGATAATCACTTTTTAAGGCAGCAGTTTTGTATCATCCAGCAATATGTTTGTAATCCTTTTCTATCCTTGTATTAAAGTCATCCTTGGTTGCTCTCAAGCTGCCTTTTATATGAAAAGACATGCCCTTTCACTAATGTGTGGACTGTTATTTTCCAGAAGGCTAACTTGGCTGATTGATCAGCTGACTCTGCTTTTCTTAGCTGGCACTTGGTCTCTTTCTTTCAGATAAAACTTACCTCAACATAAGGAACATGTAAAAAGAAAGAGCCTCAGCTTTCTAGGCCTGAGACCCGTCAGCCATGGGTTCTCCAGAGGTTTTTGGGTTTCAGTTCTCTCTCTTGATAAATTTTTTTCTTGCTAGAAATGCTAAACTTGTGACCACAGTAATCTATAGCATTGGATAACTCTTTACATTTTCTAAAATGCCCACAGTAAATCAGAATCTTAGGGCTATCAGTAATTAAAACTAAATGTTTTGTTGTATATTCTCTAGTCAGAAATGGTATTCTTTTTCTTTCATTTACACTTGTTAACTAACATATATTTCTTTTTTTTTTTAATGTACAATTCAGTGGTTTTTATTATATTCAGAGTTGTACAATCTAACAATTACCGCTATCTAATTTTAGGATCTTTCCTTTTTCTTTCTTTCTTTTTAAAAAGACATGCTCAGCCCTAGCTGGTTTGGCTCAGTGGACAGAGCCTGGACCTGCGGATGGAAAGGTCTAAGGCAGCGGTTCTCAACCTGTGGGTCGTGACCCCTTTGGGGGTCGAACGACCCTTTCATAGGGGTCACCAAAGACCATCGGAAAACACATACATAATTACACATTGTTTTGTGATTAATCACTATGCTTTAATTATGTTCAATTTGTAACAATGAAATTGGGGGTCACCACAACATGAGGAACTGTATTAAAGGGTCGCGGC
>NW_005371219.1:5257891-5261224 GCF_000412655.1 Myotis brandtii
CAGTGGTTCTCAACCTGTGGGTCGCGACCCCTTTGGGGGTCGAACGACCCTTTCACAGGGGTCGCCTAAGACCATCGGAAAACACATATATAATTACATATTGTTTTGTGATTAATCACTATGCTTTAATTATGTTCAATTTGTAACAATGAAATTGGGGGTCACCACAACATGAGGAACTGTATTAAAGGGTCCAGGTATTAGGAAGATTGAGACCACTGGTCTAAGGTTTATTTCTACCTCAGTTGCTGGCTCCTACCCAGCCTGGCCCTGGTCCGGGCTTGGGCAGGAGGCAACCAACTGATGTGTTTCTCTCACATCGATATTTCAGTCTTTTCCACTCTCTCTAAACATCAATGGGAAAATATCCTCGGGAGAGGATTAAAAAAACAAACAAAAGTGGGTAACCTGGCCAGAAGGTCAAATCTTCAAAGTGCATGCAAGCTGCTCCTCCCAGGGGGTCAGGACTAAATGTTCTTGAGCATCTCCAGGAAGGCCTGAGGGGATGGTGCCTCCACATTCTGGAAAGTATTCTGGACTCCGAACAGGATGAAGTATTTCACCTCCAGCCAGATGAACCCGAAGTGGTTCTCATCAAACAGGATGAAGACTCCAGGGCAGCGCCTGGTGGAGGCGAAGCCATGTCTAGTAACAGTAACAGTGTCCACGCCATAGAAACACATCCTGCAGGTTCGGGGGTAGTTCTGGTCTCTTGAGCGCATGCCCACAGGCAGAACAAACGGGACAGGCTGCTCCTCCGAAGCTGCAGCCCCGGACTCCCCCATGCTGGGCTGGGCAGGGCTCTGCCAGCCATGGCCCTCGCTTTCCTCAGTCCCGTCTTCTTGCTGCTGCTGCTGCTCCCGGATCACCTGCTCGTCAATCTCCTGGACCACAAGGTAGAGCTCGTTGAAGTTGCGGAAGACCTCGCCATCTCGCAGCTGGATGCGGTGCATGAGGTGGATCTCTAACTTGTTGGAGTCTCCCGTGATCTTCGTGACCCTGGCATACTTCCCATGGAAGCTGAGCATGGCAATCTTTAGGCCGAAGGGATCGTAGTTGTATTGGAAGAGGCCTGGCCTGATGAGGTCGTCTGGGTGGCTCAGCGGGAGGTAGAGGAGGCGGTAGGTCAGGCAGTCATACTGATGTCTGTGCTCCTGCACCAGCACCAGCCCCCATGCTTCCCTAATCCGCGTTGGTGAATCCGTTCGGTGGTCTGTCTTCTTGCACCGGGTGGTGAACCTGTCCTTCTGAATCTGCATGTGGTGGTTGTGGGGCCTGCTGTGGAGGCCTTCCATGCACTCAACCATGGCTGATTTCCTCTCCGTCAGGCAAATTCTGAAGGAGGGATTGAATTGCATTGGGCCATCCACATGGGTGTTAAGGCAAGGCCCGTACATCCAACCAGTAATGCATAAGCCATCCACCACGACATTCAGCAGTGTTCTATAGTCATTATCTAGCTGCCACAAACCCAAAATCACTCCCCATCAGCACCACGCAGCCACGTCCACCTCAACGTGCTTTTCTGCCGGGGCGGGACCCGCTTGCTGTTGGCCGCTGCAGTCTCAGCTGAGCCCTGGTGTTACTGAAGACACCGACATCCCCGCAAAGAGCAGAGGCAAGCGCACTCCTCCATGCCTGGAAGCATAACAGCCACCACAGCATGCCAGGCTTTAAGCTGGCTGGGTCCTGCCCCAGAGTCGAGCCGGCCGCTGCTGCTGCAGTCTCAGCTGAGCCCTGGTGTTGCTGAAGACACAGACATCCCCGCAAAGAGCAGAGGCAAGCGCACTCCTCCATGCCTGGAAGCATAACAGCCACCACAGCATGCCAGGCTTTAAGCTGGCTGGGTCCTGCCCCAGAGTCGAGCCACGCCCCCTCAGAGAGGAGCCAATTGTAGCACTTTAGCAACACTTCAAAAGAAACCCATACCCATTAACAGTCGCCTCCCTTTCCCAGTGCCCCCTCCCTATTCTCCAACCCTAGCCCCAGGCAGTCACTAATCTGCATTCTGTATGGATATGCCTCCAGGGATATGCCCATTGGGGGGGGGGGCATTTCACATAAATGCAGTCATAATATCTGGTCTTTTCTGACTGGCTTCTTTCACTTAGCATAACATTTTAAAGTTTTATGTATGCTATATTCTAGTGTATGGGTATACCACATTTTGTTTACCCATTCATCAGTTGATGAATATTTGGGTTGTTTCCAGTTTGAGGCTCTTATGAATAACGTTGCTATGAACATTGTGTACAAGTTTTTCGTGTGAACATGTTTCCATTTCTTTTGGGTATGTACCTAGAAGTGGAACTTCTGGGTCATCTGGTAACTCTATGCTTAGCAGGTTGAGGAACTGCCAAAAACGTTTTCCAACGTGGCCCCACTATTTTACATTTCCACCATCAATGTATGAGGGGTCCAATTTTTAAACATTCTCATGAATGCTTTTTTCAAAAATATGTTATAGCCATCCTATTGAGTGTTGAGCGGTATTTTATTATAGTTTAGAGCAGAGTTATTGACTGTAGGTTGACTTGACCTTGAACTCCATAAGGGAAATCTCTTCTATGCTCAGCCTTCACCCAGCCTCTGCCAAATCTCTCAGGCCCCTGGTAGGAATGGGCTCCTACATGTGAGCAAGGATGGACTTGAGTTCTTCACTTTCAGTTGACCTCAGTTCTTCACTTACAAGTGACTAACTTTGCTAGTTCCTTGGGTGAATGGATGCCCTCAAAAAAAAAGTTCACAGGATCTGCCCACTGTGAACATAATTTTCCTATGGGCTGGGACTGGCCCTGCCCATTCAGACAGGCTTCCATTCTCAGGTTGAGAGCAGCTAGATTCCTTCTCTCGACTTTCCTGGATTCCTACCAGAGAAACACTCGCACCTTTGGAGGATCCTCTTAGTGCCCTGGGGGGAATTTGATTTGCCTTTTGTCAGGAATAGACATTTATGGTGGTTTATTTGATACAGGGGTGTAAATTCCATCTGCCACAGACACTGACTTCGATCATTTAAACACAAAAATATTCTCAATCCCTCCTTTGAAGAGTAGCCCTATATTATTATTGGTATGTAACTGGGTAATAGGTGTAAAGACTCTTCTTTTAGGATCCTGTATTGATGGGATTTTGAGGGACGGTCTCCAAGGGTACATGTGTGTCTGGTGGGTCAAGGAGAACCTAGGAATGTGAGTGCAGCTGGTGTATGGCATTAGGAGGGCTTGATGGGCTAGTGAAGAGGTCCAATCACCTTTTCTCTCCCAGGATTGAGAGAGCCAGGGACACCACTGCCCTAGGAAGAAATCTGTGTAGGAAGGTCAAAGGCAGGTC
>NW_005371219.1:5261831-5271321 GCF_000412655.1 Myotis brandtii
GAGGGCCCGGCCGGGCCGGGGGACCCCCCCCCCCCAGTGCACAAATTTTTGTGCACCAGGCCTCTAATAAATTAATAATTATGATAAATGTAGAAATTTTGTTCCATATTGTTAAAAAACAGTTACAAACCATTGGTTCAGAATAAATAACCAGAAGCACATTATCTTTAAGAGATTTTGAGATATTGTATTATCTTACATTTTTCTCACAGATAAGTATAATATTTCTAATGCAGTTCTGTTGAGTAAGATTGTAAAAAAATTGATTTTCATATTAAATTCCATCTAAAATGTACTATAGTTCTTTGGGTCATAAACCATAGACATTCCATTTAGTTTACAATGCTTAGGCAATTTGGTTTTTTTTCTTCTTTTTTTTTTTTTTTTTTCCAAGGGAACTTAGCTTTTTTTCTTGTTTTGAACAATAGATCTTTTAAAGACAAGAATCCAATGACCTTCTTCAAGGGTCACTTGGAACCTTGGGCAAAATGTAACAGTTCTTACTGATGGATTTCCACTCCCAGTTGCTGGAGACTCAAAGTCTATGGCAAATACAGTCTAGGGAAACACAAAACTTGATCTGTCTGCCAGCTCATTATTAATACATCTGAGTGACCTGAACCCCTGACCTATGCACTGAATCTTTAAGCAAAACTTTCCTTCTCACTCTCTCTTCTCTATGGCACTATGGTTGTTGCTGGCTTTGCTTACTTTCTCCTATACTTTGGATGCATGTAACCCCCATCACAGTATTAAATCAGATTTATTTTGTTTTCCACAGCTGTTCTTCTCAACCCTGTTAATACTTTGTGGCAAGATGAGTTCGCTAAAGAAAATAGCCAGAGCATGTGGGGTGGTGGGAGTAAAACTAGAGCTCTCTTCCTCTGATCCCCAAGTCATGTTTCTCCTACAGAGCTTCCTTCATACATCTTGGAAAACTTTAGATGCCAAAGTCACACTATTAGAAAGTTTGGGAAGAGAAAAGGAAAACAGGCAACAAAAACCCTGGAATTAAAAACAACTCTTTAGCCCTAACCGGTTTGGCTCAGTGGGTAGAGCGGCGGCCTGAGGACTGAAGGGTCCCAGGTTCGATTCCGGTCAAGGGCATGTACCTTGGTTTCGGGTGCATCCCCAGTAGGGGGTGCACAGGAGGCAGCTGATCAATGTTTCTCTTTCATCGATGTTTCTAACTATCCCTCTCACTTCCTCTCTGTAAAAAATCAATGAAATATATTTTTTTTAAAAAAAACAACTCTTTAGACAGCCCTTAAATGTCAACCTAAACATTAAAAAAGTGAATTGGTACAAATTTCATATGCAAGTGCATGCGTAAGTAAAATTATTTGACTTAGTTAACTAGTCTAAAATGTTAGTGCTAGCCAGATGACTATATGATAAGAAGAAGAATCTATCATCAACAGGAGCATATTAATGTTGCTATAAAACTTGAAATCTCCTGAAATTCTCTACTTTTATTGCAATAACAGAGCTTGAAGAATTTCATTTTCTGTGATGGTTCATCTCCACAGACCCTGGTTATTGAACTAAGGAAAGTAATCACTAGTAGCAACATAGACAGTTCGTTGTCCAATTGATTCATAGCTCTTTCTCTTAACCATGAAAACCTAACATCTGATCTCTCCCCCAACCGCCCAAAAATAATTAACAAAGTTCTCTGGGCATTAAAATCTATGCCTAAATGTCATTTTAATTTGTGTCACTATTATTTTATTCCCCATTTTTCTTCAGGTAAAACACACACACACACACACACACACACACACACACACACACACACACACATATGCACACATCAAATTGTAGTTTCAGTTTTGCCCAGGTATTTTGACCCCAAAGAGATTATAGTGAATAATTTTAAAATTGTAATTACATTATAGTTAGGCAGGGACAGTATCATTCCTCCCTTTATATCTCCTCTTTAAAAAGTTTAAAGATCCAGAAATGGGTTCATGGCTGTGAATATGGAAATGGCTATACATAATGTTTAAAGTGTTAAATTTGAGCTGAAAGTGAGTTCTTTCGCAAGCAGTGAAAAACCAGGGAATCATTTCATTGTCCTGACCCAGTAGCCACCAGATGCTTAGAATTCCACGTATTTTAAGGACAAACTATTCAATGACTCTTTTGACACCCAAAGTATGCCAATAATTCAATGTATTAGTTGGATGCAAATTTTATACAATAAGGTATGGAAAGCAAACTGTAATTGGGAGCGCAAGCGTGAATGGAGCTCTATCCTTTGACAGAGCCCATTGTTGAACTCCAGCCTGAACCTCCGACCCTTTACTTTGCAGGGATACAATAGCCTTTGATATGAGATGGTGGGAAACGGACTTAGAAACTCATTTCACATTCAGTTGCAATTCATCAGTTTGGCCAGGACTTTTAGCAGCTTTAATGACCACAGCAATTGATGGTTAAATCAATTTGTGCCGGTGACAGCATGGCTGGCCTCTAGACTGTAACAATCCAGGATTACACCAGGCAGAAAAGACTCTGCTATTCAGATGTGCACAGCTCCTACTCAGTCCAGAGTGAGAACAAGGGGAAGGCCGTCTCTCACAGGGCAGGCCTGGAGAATGCACACATTCACGCCAGTGGACTACACAATGCCGGGGTTTCTTTCTAAAGTGGTGCCGTAGATTTTTTTAAGTATTGTTGCAAGTAAAAATATACAGTAGAAGACAAAGATTTCTAATATTTAACCATATCCTAAGAGAAAGTAGCAAACCAAAAAGAATTTAACCTTTGTTCCCCTGACCAAAATGGGTGGTCCTACTCCCACCACTGCCAGACACCCCTGCCCCCATAAAAAATAGAAAGAAAGGAAAACCAACAGCAGAGATTATGACAGAGGAGGTTTATGTTTGAGGGGGGAGAGGGGAGTAAAATAGGAATTTAAAAAACAACACTGCATTCTGTGTCAAAAAGAAAGAAATATTGCTCCCCCTTCTGTTTATCAAAGGAATTTTTATTCAGAACAGAAGATCTATCTTTTGAATTTTTAAAACATAAATGTTTATAATGAAAAAATAATGGCAGTGTCAGCATAGTAGGACAGCCGGTATAGCTTATGTGATTTATTTATAATAAAAATGTTAAATTAATAAATACTTCTCTGAGACCACTTTTTCATGTTTGAGAAATTTATAAGCAAAATTGACATTTTAAAGATGGGGTAGGGACAAAGTCAGTTCATACCAACAAAACAGTTTTCCAGCACAGTGTTAGAATGACTAATTAAATCAGACACAATACAGGTCTCATAAAATGTGTTACTTAAGGCATCTAATTCTAAGTTCAAGTAATTGGGAATGCCAATATATTATTTAAACATCTGAATTATAGTGGCTAAAATAACCTAAAGTCCACTGATATACTTTAATGCACTTCTGAAATATGAGAGGTAATTAGATAACTGTTTAGGATTTCTTTAAATGAGCATTAATGCTACAGTGTTTGCAAAACAAATTATCTCCAAAAGTACAGGAATAATATATGCATTGCATTAAATTCAGGATTTAATGAAACTTACCACAAGGATGGGATCTCTATAATCTTGTTATCTTTTATACCCTATTAAAAGTCAGACCAAATAATACAATATATTTTTTAAACTATGGTGGAAAAGGGAAAAGGGGTCCTTAATGAAACTGACCACAAGGATGGGATCTCATATTTTTTAAACTATGGTGGAAAAGGGAAAAGGGGTCTCTTTTAGAACATGGGTAGGTCCATGGGAAATGGATTGCACAAAACATGCAGCTATAGCACTGTGTAAAAAATGTAAACAACATTTTCCACCAGATTTGTCTAAACATTGAAAGAATATTGAGGTTGTACAGAGGAGGTCTTGGCACTGAGTCCAGAAGCTGTACTTGGTAACTGAGGAGGGGGAAGAAAAGGAGGCGAGTTTCCATGACAACACTGGTGCGGAAAGCAAATGAAACAAGCATGCATCTTCCCAAGGGAGGAAGAGAATATGGAAACTGGAAATGAAGGGGGAAGGGCAGTGGCGGCTTCTGAGAGGCTGGTTTATGCTGAATAAGTGTTCGGTGTAAAACTGTGATGTGATCCATATAAGAGTGTGTGTTCTGAGAGAGCTGGCATCCTCTTATAATGTACTGCTTCAGTGATTAAAGATCACTTTGCCTGGGAATATATATTTGTCTTTCAATTTCCAGTTTGAATATATAAAGACACTGAATTCATCTTGATGCATACATTGTCTTCTGCCTTCACAATAAAATGACAAGAGGTGACTAGACTAGGCCTTTGTATGTCATTTTCTTTAGCATTTTACCTGGGAATCAAGTTTATATGGAAAGGGGGCTTTTATTTCCTTCTCTTAGCATTCAAGGGCAGATAGATGTGGTTTCTCATACTTTTGCCTATGAAACTCTAAGTCACAATCCTGACAACAGTGTTTCATGTGTCACAAGGCAGTATTTTATTCTTAAGGAATAAGACTTTATAAAAACTCTGTTTTTCATCTGATTAAAATGATCACTATTAATATTTTCATCTCATTATAAACGGCTCAGTGTAAGGATTAAAACAGTAATGGCACCAAGAAGAGGTGACAGATGGAGAGCTAACTCTCCTCCATGCTCTGGAAATACACACACTACCACGGAAGAAACTCTTTCATCAGAGGTCAGGTAATATTGCAAATTGGCACTGAGTACAAGGGCCCTGATAAAATATGGGCTCAATACTAGTAACACAGGAGTTACCAGTACCTTTACACCATCATCTGATGTTTTTACCAATAAAAGTCCGGATCAGAATATACGCTGGTCCATAAACTCTGTGAGGGCAGTGACTGTCTACCTTTGCACATAATATTCCCAGCATGCCTCACCCCCAGAGCCTACATACGGCATATGTTCAATGCATATTTGTTGACAATTGAAAGAATAAGGTAAACCATTTTTAAAAATGGTGAGACACACCCTGGCTTGTGTGGCTCAGTTGGTTGAGTATCGTCTCTGCATTAAATGGTTAGATTCCCCATCAGGGCACATGTCTGGGTTGGGGACTCAATCCCAGTGGGGGATGTGCAGGAGCTGATCAGTGTTTTGCTCTCACATTGATGTTTTTCTCTCCCTCTCCCTTATTGTCTCTCTAAAAATCAATAAAAATATATATATTTTTAAATTATGAGACACCACTTGTAAATGCACAGGAAAGAAATAAACCTTGATTCACCTCCAATATAATAGGCAGCATGCTCTTGTTATCTTATTTAATACTCACCTATACCTGGAAAGGTAGGTATTATCATCCCCATTTTACACATGAGAAAGGAGAATTGCTGGCAGACTCAGGTACTTTCCCAGATTTAGACCATTGACAAAGTTGAAACTCAAATCCAGTCCTAAGTAAATAATGCCACTCATGATCTTTGAATTTTTTCATACTGCTTATTTTACTAGATAGTGCTGACTAACTCCCACTTTGGTCTAATCAGAAAATAGAGCATGCCAAGTATACTCCTCCTCCTCGGGGCCTCTCTGAAAGCCCAGGGAACAATGCTTCAGATCTCCCATCAGCCCTGCCCTTAGAAGTCAGTAGAGGCCAGGACCCAAAAATCCAAAGTTGAAGTAACCAACTATAATTCTCAGTACTTTGTATATAAGCAGGGTTAGAGCTCTGGAGAAATAAAAATATTTGAAACCTTAAGTTTTAATGCAATCTTGGCACAGCCCACATTTCTGTCTACTCCAATATGCTGTTTTATACATAGTATGATTCACTCTTTGCCTAGACTGAGCCCCTCTGAACCAGCAAAGCTTTACCCAGATTCATCTCAACCTGTTCCCTTTCTCATCCTAACTCTATCAACCTTGTTTAAATATTAGTTCCAGTGAATCCAATGGAATCTACATTCCATTATAAATATATTTTATTATGAACTTAGTCTCTTCACAGCATAATCTCTCCACTACATCTTCATGATTTTCTTAACTCTGAAAAAAAAATAAGCTGTTTATTATTCTTCTCCCTGTATTTCAAGAGCCGAAACACTCCCAAGTTCTCACCAACATTTTCAGACCATTATTCTTTCACCAGTGTTTAAAAAAGGTGGGATACACCTTTATTTATGTGCCCATATATTATGAGCAGAGATAACGTGACAGGCACTGTCTGAAGATATTGGTATATTTTCCATAAATTTCAGTTCAACTCCATAAAGTAGTGATTTTTGTCCCCATATAACATTTCTTTGAAAGTAAGTTTTAGTAGGTTAAATACATGATGCAGCTTTTGGAGTGGGGATTAAACCCCCAATCCAGGCTCTCTTCACAGCATCATAGATCCTCTCTACCTTTTCACTGTCTATCTCCATGCAACTTCCACAGTCACTAAGGACTCTGATGATCGACTCATAGTTTTCCTCTTAATTGCCAATATCGTGGGGCATGCTCATGTCCACCTTGATCGTACATCTTAGTACAACTCTAAGCTCTGCCCTGATCATCTTTTTGTGTGTGTCAGAAACCCACTCTTATGGGCTTACCCCAACCAGTTTCTCAAAATGTGTCCTAGAGACCTTTGATGATCACAAATGATGTCAGCAAACACCTGGCAGTTTAAAGCAAAAAATAATAAAACCTTTTTGTTTACTTTTATTTCACAAATTTTATTCATTTAGTCCATAAATATTCCTTATGCATAAACTAATTGCCAGTCAGTATTATAGGCAATGAAGATACAGCAATGAACAAGACAGACAAGTCCCTGTTCTCATGAGACTCGTGAGTTTGAGTAGAAAAAGAGAGAAGTAGAAAAACTTTTAACAGAAAGAAGTAAGACATTATCACGCAGTCACTTGTAACCAATATCCATTCAACAAATATTTCTTGAGTTCCTGCTTTCTTTTAGTCACTGTTGTACACAGAGGAAATCAAGCAATAATCCTAAAATGATAAAGCCAGAGAAATATTTACCCCCGGGAAAGAAAATGGTATGAAGCTTATCATTTGATTTTAGCCACGGTTGGTCCATGACCTTGGCTTCAATATATTGAAAGAACTTATTCCATATCATTGCCAAAGTGTCTGGGATTAAAACATACAAGTGTTCATATAATCATCTGTTCTTCTTTGTGTGTATAATGGTGTTTGCTCTTGTGTTCAACTGAGAACTCCTTGGAAGCATGAGTTTCATTGGCCATAAAGTTGGATAAGCCTAGAGTTTTTTATCTACTGAAAAAGGTGGTTTTTGTTCATTTGTTTTCTCCAGAATTATCAATGCCTTTATTCTCTTGGAGATATCTTTTTGGTAGTGGTGGTGATGGTGAGTGAGAAATCATCTATCTATATGTATAAAAGTTTAAGCGATTGTTAAGACCGGTCGACCAAATGACCGGTTGACCAAATGACCGGTCGACCAGTCGCTATGATGCGCACTGACCACCAGGGAACAGATGCTCAACACAGGAGCTTCCCCCTGGTGGTCAATGCACTTCCACAGCCAACCTCCCATATCTAGCCAACCTTCCGCAGTCCCTCCCCCTGAACTGGGCAAGATGGCCCTGATTGGCCCCGATCGCTGGCCAGGCTGAGGGACCCCACCTGTGCACGAATTCATGCACCAGGCCTCTAGTAAGTAAATAATAATAAATAAATGTATTTCAGAGTATAGGGCATGAAGAAATTTAACATGCATAGTAATGTGATAGAGGTGAGAGTTAGGATTTGAGATCCGGGAGGAAGATAATAAATATGGTGCTGGAAGAAGGCCCTTCAGAAAGAGGAGATTTGCGAGCTGAAGAATAAGAAGTGCCAGATATTCTATGATGTTTTGCATAATCATCACAAGCTTCAAGGGTGCACATATGCAACAACAACAGAAACAGTCAGTAGGTTTTATCTAACATTCAAGTTTAAAGTCTTATCTAAGATATTGTTTCAGAACCTACCTGGTTTTGTTTGCAGTGCTACTATCCTATCACATATTTCAAATTCAGAAAATAAATGTATCAATGACTCAAAATTTGTTCATTGAAGCATAAAAGTGGCACAAATAATCAACAAATTACTATAACAAAGAAAGTCATAGTGAGCCAAACTCCAGGATAACATCTGATGTGAGCCTTTATGTGCAAGGCAAGTGAATCTGCAAGTGCAACGATTTCACACAGAGAAAGATAAAATGAGAATAGACTACATGATAATGAGTATCTGAAAATTCAATTGTATTGAAGCAGTGATCAATTAGTCTCAGTGCATTTTATGTTGAAAGTATATCAAATAATGGTACAAAGCCATAAAAGCTTTTTATATTTTTCTCAAAAAGCACAGTGACTTCTCTGATAAGCCAACTCAGTTTTTCTAGAATGTGGAACAAATAATGGTTTGCAGTATAGAATTGATAAGCTTGCTTACCAAAGGCAGAGAAGAAAATAAAACAACAGAGATAAAATTCAAAGTCATATGCCTCATAATACAAATAGGTATTAATACATACTATTGCTGAGAAGTTTATAAGACAGTCAGCAGTCAGTGGTGTGTGTGTGTGTGCTTTGCAAAGAAAGCAAAATAAGTTGCATACCAAATATACTAGTGTATTTTGTATAACATCAATGGTGTATAATTTAGAAGAACAATTGTTGCTATATTTGTGTACTAACTGATCATTTGATTTAGAGTTCTACAAATGGCACTAATATGTAAAGCCTGAATTAGGTCCTAGTATGTGTGGGATACATATGAGGGGAAAGTGCTAGGTGATTATTTGTTCTATTTATTGTTGAAAAAATGAAGACAAAGATGTGATTTTTAGCAAGTACTGATTACTTTTCAAACAAGATATAGTCTGACAAAGTTCATATAGATCAATGCTGACAAATACCAACTATATGTATAGCAACAGATATGTTGCCACACAATAAAACTAATTGCACCTGCATATCAATCAATACACATCTTCACTAACAGAGAACTCTTGATAATGAACACCATTTCTCCGGAAGTAGATTCAGTATTGAAAGAAACATGAAACTTTGTGCACATAAATATGAATATCTAGCACAATTTGACAGTTATCAAATAATCATTTCCATGGTGCAAATTCATGTTTGTATGTATAGGACTAACTTAATACAAATAAAGAGTAAGAAGAGAAAACTGTTGAGTGTGGTTGCTAATCTTATGTATTAAGCTATCTACAGCTGAGCTTGATACCAAACTTTGGTGAAAAGTTAGGACAATTCTCTTATGTAAGCAATGATCATTATTTTGTGTGTGTGTGTGTGTGTGTGTGTGTGTGTGTGTGTGTGTGTGTGTGTTGGTGCTGAGTTTAGCAGCACAACATGTTTTTATTTTTTTTTAATTAAATCTTTATTGTTCAGATTATTACATTGGTTCCTCTTTTTTCCCACCATAACTCCCCTCCACCCAGTTCCCACCCCACCCTCCGCCCTCACTCCCCACCCACTGTCCTCATCCATAGGTGCACGATT
>NW_005371219.1:5272910-5289686 GCF_000412655.1 Myotis brandtii
GGTTCCGACCGATGCCAGACAGTCCCGCTTCTCCCATATGAGTATGGGTCCCTAGAGACTCACCCGGAACTGGAGCTCAGAGCCTGAGACTCCCTCCCGATTGAAAACGACAACTGCGCCCTCAGCCACCAGCCCGCTCAGCATGCACCTCCGCACCTTAGTATTTTACTTCTGCACCGCGCCTCCTCTGAGTCTCGGTATGCTTTTCTCTTTCCTTCTAGTTGTAGAATTTCCACTCAGCCAGCCTTCCTGTGGTTCTGGATGATGTCTGTTTCGTCTTTTAGTTGTATTTTTGAAGTGGTTGTTCGAGGCAGCAAACTCCAGTGTTTACCTATGCCGCCATCTTGGTTTCTCCCTGATCATTATTTTTAACACATTAAAATATTGTTTATTTTTTTATCTTTTATGCTGTGATAATTTTTCTACGCATTTCAAAATATTGGTCTGTTATGCTCCATGTATCCATTAAGTAACTTACATTTTATAAAGCTCTGTTTTGAATCTATAACTGCACAGCTGCTTAAACAGCACCATCCAATAGAAATATAATGCAAACCATAAATGTAGTTTTAACTTTTATAGTAGCCATGTTAAAAAAAGTAAAAAGTAACAGGTGAAGTTAATCTGAATAATATATTTATTTAACTAAATATTTCTCCAAATTATCATTTCAACAAGGAATAAATATTTAAAATATTTTAAAATATGAAGATACTTTTCATTTCTTTTTTCATTTTAAGTGTTCAAAATCTGGACCATATTGTACACTTAAAGCACATCTCAATTTGACTGCATGTGACTGGTGGCTACTATATTGGACTATAGTCCTGAGCACTTAACCTTAACAATCACATTCTTTTATCTTAACCTTTTATCCATTCACTTTTTCCAATATTTTTCTCTCATCTTAATTTAAACCCTTAAGAGGCTCTATGCTTTTCTCCCCTTCTTGGAGTTTAGCAATTCCCTCTGCCCTATGTTAGGGAAGCGGTGGTTTGCTCTCTAACCAGTGTGCTTCATCTGCTAGACCATTCTACAGTGATGGATCAGTTTAAGCACTCACTTCCCCCACCCCCCAGAACCATGAGCACTACTGAAGAAAGAATATAGTCATGTTGATGAGGGCCATCTCACATTTATTCCTTTTACCCTCAGCTGAGTTCATAGAATGAGCAAACTTGGGGGATATAAAATTTGGTGAGTCCAGTGCCCCACAGCTGGTCTTAATAACAAAGCTGCAGGGTGGAAATAACATGCATTGAGCTACACTGCACCAGACCAACTGTGTTTTATGATCCCAGGACCGGTTTTCCCACAGCATATCTTCCCACAGCTAATGGCTTACATGACTTGAAACTCTTCCCCCACTCCTGCAGACCTTGCTGTGTTGGAATGTTGAGGTTTCTAATGTTAATCTTAACCACATTCTCTCTTCTGTGTGTTGCCCTGGGATGGTTCAAAGCAGATGAATATGTAAAACTATAACATTTTTGAGAAATAAAACTTACTTTTCTTGGGTCAACATACTGAAAAGTATTTATTTCTTGTATATCACATTATTCTGTCTTAAGCTAGCAAGATGCCTTGTCAGATATTCAAATATCTTAGTAATATCACATGAATGGTTTCCCCTGACCATTGTGCTCCTCTGTTGCAATATCAGACATTCCATCATTCCATATATTTGATTCTTCCTTACTTATTAATTTGTCTAATTTCCTTCATATATGACAATTATATGGCTTTATACCTAGCTTATCACCTGGAGACAGAATTAATAATACTGTATTTCACTCTAATATTCCTTACATAACAATTGTCACTGCACAAATAATTTTCATACTTGTAACAAACATTTGTTGAAACAGGCACTTTTCTAAGAATTTTATTTACATTAATTTTATTCAATATTCACAACTACATTGCAAAGTAGAAAGCATTATTTTCTCCATTTTAAGAGTAGGAAACAGAAGCACTTAGATATTAATTAATTGAAACTTATAAAGTTAGCAGTTAATGGAGCTATGATTCATACCCAGGAGTTCCAGCCTGCATCACTACCCTTTCTGAGATATAGGTTCATTAGTACATACCTTCATAGCTATAATGATTTTTACCTACATTAAAAAAAATTAAATAATTTCATACTTACAGGAAAGTTACAAAAATAGTATAAGTAATTTTCATATTACCTGCACCAAAACTCTGATGGCATAATTAATAAAAGCAGAAAGTTAATATTAATACAATATTAATTAAATTAATATAGTTTTCATCTTCAAATATTTTTCAAATTTTGCCAATTATAACACTAAAGTCTATTTTCTGACCCATGATCCAATTCCAGGCTAAATAGTACATATAATTGTCATCTTTTCTTAGTCGCCTTCATCTGGAACAGTTCTTCAACCTTTCATTGTTTTTTATGACCTTGACACTTTGACCTCATTATTTTGTTGACTTCCCATTTGAGTATCCAAGATAATCTTGAGGCTTGGGAAACCTGAACATTCACCAGTGGGAAGTTCGTCCAACATCACACAAAGACCCAGCATGGATGTATATCTAACCCTGTTCTGATGGGATATAAGACCGGCCTCTCCGGGAGAATCCATGAGTTGCATCTTTGAGGTGACTGGGATGAGTGGCTGTCTCTCCACTCTATGCCCTTTCCTCACCAGGGCTCCTTTTTCAGCGCACTCTTGGTTTGTAATGAATTAGAGAAATATTTCATTCTGCTATGCAATCTGTATGAATGTGATCGCTTAAGCATTTTCTGCCCTGAGACAATTACATTGAGAGGCATGTGAAGGAATTTAGTTTGTTTTCTAATATATGTTCCTCATGAGCATTCTTAGCTAATTGACTCCAGATGAATTCCCTGCATAAATAAAAACTATAACTACCACATTTCTATTGTGATATTGGTATGATAGGCAATGTCTCTGTGTTTTATAAGTTAAGTTAAATGCAATTATTTGCCAGTTTCAGGTTATTGCCTATTTTTATTTCCTAGATTATCAAGGCAAAATTATCATGTTACTTAGACTAATACTTGAGTCACCTATAATTATCACAGTACAATATCTCAGTGGACATTCTAAACACTGCATGTAACAACAAGGGGAAGGGGTGAAGAAAGAGCATTTGTTAAATGTTATGTAACTTGTGTAATATACATAAAATTATATGTATATTAAATAAAAAAAACTGGGGAGTGAGGGCTTTCTCATAAAGCTCAATGAAAACATATCTTGTTTTTACCACTATGACCACTCTCAGTTTACACTGCCCCTTCTCAGATTTGATCATGGAAGTTGTCGTTCATTGATCAATGTGCTTGACTCCATCCTGTCCACACTGACAGGTAAGACTACATTAACTAATACCTTGTAAAGCAATAGCAGTTCTCATGTTTATTGGTCTTAGGACCCTTTAATACTTTTAAAATTTATTAAGACCTCCAATGATCTTTTGTTTAAGTGGATTATATCACTAGTTACATATTTAAAGTTGAAACAAAATATTTTAAAATATTTATTTGTCAATTCACTTAAAATAATAATAAGCCAAGACAAATTACATCTTTATTTTATTGTGAAAATAATTTTGACCTCACAGACCCCCTAAAATGGTCTCAGAGAACCTAGGGATTCTAAGATCATATTTGTAAAATAGCTATATAATAGACATTTCCTCAAAACACAGTCTTTTTATTTGTAGAATTGTCAAATCTTAGGAGTTATTTAATAGCTGTTTCTGATATATATCTTCTGGAAATCACCTTCTATTTCACCACCACCACCAATCTCAGACATTTAAAAAACTTGACTGAATTGGTAAAGTCTAGGCCTTTGCTCCCAATATTACTCTCTGCCTGAAATAGTAACTGTTTACAAGTTTCAAATTGATTGACATGCCTGCAGATGAATCACTCCCAATTATTAACTATTTTTAAAGTTTTTCATTTTTCTGACAATGTGCTCACAATCTAATTGGTAAATATATTAATTAGAATTCTAGTTACAAATTACATTAACCCAGCTCAAGTTATCTTAAGAAAATAATAAAGTTTATTGGGTGGATACTGGGAGAATTTACTGAAGAAATAAATGCAGAAATCGAAACAGTTTTATGGACTTTGAGGATTGCAATGAAAGATTCAAACATAAAGGATCTCTCTCTCTCTCTCTCTCTCTCTCTCTCTCTCTCTCTCTCATCTGTTTGTCCCTTTTCCTCTGTATGTGAGCACGGACATGCACACCCAACCTTGGCTGCACACTGCTTGTCCGCTCTATTCTCCCCGCTTTATTCTCCGAGGCTTCTTATTTTTACCGGAGAACACAGCCACCAGCAGCTCTGAGTTGCAATCCTTACATCTCCAGCAATGAAGTTTTTTCTCCAGCACAAAGAAGAAAGGCCCCTCTTGGGACATGGTACATCCACCCTTTTAACCAAAATGAAGCTAGGAGGTGAGGAACCCAACTCAGACAAGTGTAAGTCACATAGCCACCCCTAAAATGGGAACAAGAAGGAAGGAGGCCAGGAGAGCCACCACCAAAACTACTTGATTGGAATCAAGGAGGAGAAGGCTCTGAAGGGAAGATGAGAGCTATTTCCTGAAGAATGGGGATAAATGAGGCTTTTCAATGAAAACAAAATACAATCAACTATAGATAGCTTTTTATTACAACTATTGACTTTGAAATTAATTACTGTATGTATGTCTTGGATTTAATTAACCATTCAGTTCTGTTAACTTTTATTTTTCTGAAAATAATGAATATCTTTCCTTCACTCACCATTTCATGTTTACTATCCTAGTACAGTCCTTCAATACTCAACCCATTCAGACTTCCCTCAATATTCAATCCCTTCAGACTTCCCCAGATGGCCAATGGACTGACTCCTCTTCATTCCATTTCCTAAAGCGTCACTTTCACACAAACTCTGCCCTAGTCAAAGCCTGCCCCACAAATAACTTTCTGACAAGTGTCATAGTTCTCACATTTCTCCTCACCTGGAATGCCTCTCCCTTATCAACCTCTGCTTTCAATGCTGAACCCTTCCTTTACTTCCATCTATCAAGTCCCAGTCCCCTATGAAATATTTCCAATTTAGTCAGCTCTTAGGAGGGTACCTCTCTTCTTTCTAGCACATACAATCAGCACATTAATAAATCTTTACTATTTCAATTCTTGTGCATTAGACCAGCTGCCTGAGGAAAGGTACAATAGTTGTTATAATTTGTATCTGCTGCTGTTTCTGCTAAGTTTATAGCTCTTCAAGCTCTTATTAATTCTGAGTTTATTCTCCTCATATTTTTCTTGATTTTTTTTATCTGCCTTACATATTTCAATTTTATTGCTCAAAGTTTTTCTCACACTATTTCAATGAAATATTTCCTAATCCATGCAATGCCTTAGTAAAATGTGGATAGCTGAATATAATTCCAATGCAAAGCTTTTAAATAACATTTTCATTATCTGGATGATGTGTGGCTTTGCCTTACTAAAATACATTACTAAGAGTACAACCCTAATATAGTGAGTGAACAAAATATATTTAATAAGGGAAATAATTTGAGGATTAAACAAATGGAAATATGCAATAGTGAAATGTTATTTTATAGACCTGAATTTATTTCAGAACTAAGACCAAGAGGGAAATGAGATAATCATTAAATGAAAAATATCTCAATTGTGAGGGAAGGTAAGAGAGAATCTGAAGTGGTCAGAAAAAAAGGTAAAAAGGATTGTAAACCATCACCTGAAGGCAGCCTCTGTGATGTATCTTCTTTGAACTGTGTAACTTAATGGCTCTTTCTTCTTTGAATCTTCCTACATATCAGAGTAGCTTCTGGGTGCTACATGTAAAATGAAAGGTAAATAACCAGAGGAAATTAAGCCTCCTGTATTCTATGGATTGAACCCTTGTACATACAGTTCTGATGAGTCTTGCTATATAGTAACTAGCCTGGCATTGACACAGCCTTACAATTTCCCAGTATTTATATGGTTTTCTCTGTGACATTGATGTAGGTATATTCAAAATCCTACCAATAGGATGGGTGTTGAGTATATTGCATGTTGGACCCTCAAAAACAAGACCTCCTAATACTCAGCCAAGCACACCAGGTATTTTTCTCTTCACTTTTCAGTCACCACACCAAACCAACCCTACCAATATTCAGGGCAGGCAAAATCATTAACTTTATTTTGCTTTTTGTAATTATTTCCTCTGCCATAGGAAACCAGGACAACGTCTTGGTATTATGTGTTTGTGGTCTCTTTTCTGAAGCAGAAAGCAGATGACACTCCAGCTCATGTGGAATTGTAATATGACCTTAGTCAGAGCCGTAACAGCATTTAGATCATTTCAGTCAAGTACCTGTCCAGAACTTGCCTCCAATAATAATCGCTGCTCTGGAGAGTATTTTGTTAGATGGGGAAATCAATCCATTATGCCTATTATTTCAAATAGCTCTCATTGTTGTGAATAAATTTAAAAAAGAGAAAAAGAAATCCTCTCCTGAAAGATCTTAAAAGAATACCACACTCTGCTAATTTAGAATACTGTGGTGTAATATGTGATTATAGATTTATGAAGTATGTAGTCTACAGAGGTGACAGTGTGAAGAGACCCTTGGTATACAACAGTGTTAGGTGCATTTAAAATAATGTTTTATTGGAGTACAGTTCTTGCTGAAACATGTGACTACCCTGTTGCCAGTGGAAGAAAAAATAGAAAGAAAAAAAATGTCAGATACTGGTTGCTATGGCAGCAAGTGCAAAGAGTGAGTCTGAATTCTGTCAAGGTAATGAATTTAGCATCCACAGGAAAAGAAATGGATTTCCTGTCACACACTGTAAATCCACCACAGGAAATGAACACAGTGTAGACATTTTGGAATGTCTAAAACCCATTTAAGATGTGCAAAAGTGGTAGAGAGAGTGCATCAGATTACCTCAAGGGGCTCACTCCTTCTCCATCAGTGTGTTTTCATCCATATCTGTCAGAAGGAGGAGGAAAGAGCTTCAGTAAGAATCTGGCAGTTTGTACTCGGCAGGCCCCAAAGTGACAATGACACGGCCACAGTTTTTCCTCTGGGCCTCATGGCTGTTCTGTGCTGCTGAAAGCCTTCTATCTGCGAATGCTCTTCAGAAGGGTGTTTCAGTCCTTTCTTGACTCTTGGTGATTCTCTAGTTTTTATGCCTGTATATTTACAAGATGTGAGGGCTTCTCTAACCTACTCTTAGGCTCTCTGCTGTCCTTTATGAAAGTTGTATTATGTTGGCATTGAATAAGCCATTTTCAAATGTGTGTGACTATAAATGCGGTATCTTTTTGGACTAAGGACTAGACATCATATTAATTTAGGGAGTGCCAAAGATTCAAAGATTCAAGGATAAGTTCTCTTTACTCACTCTCATCGATACAATACTAACTACCTAACTAGGATTATACATTATACTTAGTAATGACATTGAGATGGTTTAATATGGGTGCTGCAATAGACCTGACTCTCAGAAATTTAATGCTAAATATTTTTTTATTGATGCCCCTGTCTGATGTGAGTAAAGCAGCCCCCGTGTCTTGTAATTTTGTTGCCTGGAGCACTTGACCTCCACATTTGACCTGGAGGGGAACAAAGAAGTCTGAAGAGACAACCCAACTGTAGGAGTGGCATGAGTTCCATTCAAACACATATCATCGGCCAGAAAATAGTCCCAAGGCAACTAGGACTGCAGGGAATCATGGAAATCATAGGTGAACATGAGTAGTTTCTACAACTATACTTTTCTAATAGACACTTTCATGAACAGTGTTATCTATTTTGAAAATTTAAGTGAACATTGCTATTGATGGAGAAATACAAATCAAACTTGGGTAAAATGGCAGAGTGGCTGCAAAATCTGCATGATAAAAGAATGACCTTTAATTTGTGGGTGCTTTGAGCCTTATTATGTCAACATTATTACTTCTCTGTGATTTACTTATGCCCTGCCTGTTTGTTGTTATTGTTGTTTTTGCTAAAATATGAGTGCATACAATAATCTTTAAATTTTATTAGAGAAATATTTCTGTGTTAATCAGAATTTTAGTAAGGAATAAGAAACAAGGATAATGATGATGGCCTTTCATTATACTTTCAGACAAAATTAAAAACTCTTATATTCTTAGGAGCCTATTGCCCACCTTTGAAGTATCCTTATACTTAGTCTTCAAAGGAATCCGCATGAATGTGCTATTATCACAAAATATCTTCATGTCGCTTAGCAGTCCAGTAACAGCATCCTGATGTCAGAAAAATTATAATGAAGTTCCTTCTCATCATTGCTATTTCTATTATCTCTGAGGAAAGTTAGTGTAGTCAGAATAAAACAGCATCAAAGCAAATACTATGCCATTGTTTATATCTGTATACTCAGTAAGCAGTAAAGACTAAAGTAAGGCAGAAAGTAAATATGAGTTACCTAAGTCCATTTAGATGGAAAGCAAAGAAACAGAATTCCTAAGTATAAACTTGGCTGAACCCATTTGAAAGCCAAACTTGCCTATTGCTTTAGAAATTAATGGACTGCAGATGTTACTATATTTTAACAGCACATTGTACCCAGATCAGAGACTATGCATGGTCCCAGTAGGACAGATGTTTTGTGCAGTCAGTGGAAAATTCAATCAAATAAGCTGTAATTGCAAAAGTAATTAAAGTTTATTACTTACAATAAATACACTCAGAAAACTTCAATAGTTAAGGGAAAGCAACATCAAAAAAAATTAAGAATGAAAGAATGTGATTGCTAGGGAGAGGCAAATAATTCTCTTTCAGTCCAGAGATAAGAAAATATTTGCAAAGAAGTAATAACAGTTAAGTTAAAATATTCAGAGATGTTTCTTATAATAAATACTTGAGTTGACAAAATTATGGGGCAAAGAATATCATCAAACACAACTGATGACAGATTTAGATATATAATAAATTTCAAATAGTTACATAATTTCAAAATTGTACCATTGGGAATATTACATAAGAGGTTAAAATATGTTAGATCTTGCCAGTTTTCTTCAAGCTTGATATCTGGTTTTTTAGAATAATTCTGAGGAGTGTTTGGGGATCTTTTGTCCTCAAAAGTTCAGTAAGGTGTCACTAAATATGCATTTTGTAATGTGTCACAATAGATAGAATTTAAAATTTACTTTTTGTATACCTAACACTGTGCTAAGAACTTTATATCAGTCCTGAGAGATACATTCTGTTATTACCTGTTTCACAGATTAAAATAATGGGATTTAGAGAGGTTAAATAACATTCAAACATCACACATTAAGTGGAAAAGTTGTGATGACAAACTAGGCAGTTATACTCTTAAATATTTCATTATATCACTTCAGAAAGTTGGGATTCTTATGCATTTTAACACTGCCCTTTTCCAGTAGTCATGTGAAGGAACTACATTTTTTTAAATCAAAGTTTATTCATGAATATCTTAAAATCTTTCTTAAACTCATTTACATTTTCAGCTTACAGTGATTATTATATAAAACTAGGGCCCAGCGCACGAAATTGTGTGCGAGTACGGTCCCTAGGCCTAGTCTGCGATCAGGGCCATCTTCCCCGGCTGCCAGCAGCTGGCCCCGCCCCCTACCGCCACCCACCTGAGTTCCAAGTTTGCCTAAGGGAAATCAGAGCCTGAGGGCCAGAGGGGAGGGACCTAGAGGTTGGCCGTTCCCACCCACTTGCCAGGCCCAGCCCTCCGCGGGTCGCCCTCTGTGTGGGGGGCAACTGGTGGGGCAGGGGGCCTTGGCCTGGCGCTGCCCGCATTCCCCGCCACCCACCCCAGTTCCCCTTCAGGTGATGGGAGCCTGCCAACTGAGGAAAGGGACCAAGAGGTGGTCAGTGCACCTCATAGTGACTGGTTGAGCAGTGGTTCTGGTCATTCTGCCCTTATGGTCGCTGGGCTTTTATTATATAGGATATAGGAGATCTCATTTGATACTACTAATATTTCAAGTTTCGGGATTCAGAGAACCTCTTCTGGATTTGATGCATTAAGGATCTTGCTCACATTTTTCATAAATTAAAACTTTTTAGGTTTGTCATCATTTACTCTTGTGTTAGCTTTTAATTATTTTCAATCGGCCTTATTTTCTTCTCATTGGCACTAACATGGAACCCATTTACCCACTTTATGAACCTATTATCATTCTTCAAATTATTCTCCTTGATGTTATAGTTTCTTTATCCTGTAAGACATATCAAATTAGAATTACAAAAATTATTTAACTTTTAGGAAGGCCAGGCTAAAGTTTTCAGTTTTGTTTCTTTCCTGGTAATGCTTTTTAATCATAACATATTCCCTGTTTCACAGATGAAAATAATGGGATTTAAATCCCATTAGAAAGTTCAAGAAATAGGTAGTTACTTCTTTCTAGAATCCTTTCTAGGAGTAATTTGTAATACATTCATCTTCAATTATTTTTTTGCATTTTTAATAATGTCATATTTATTAATATAAAAGTTTTAAAGTTTCAAATTCTGTTATCTTAAATTTTTAAACTGCATTAATAGAAAGTTTTTTAATGGAAATTCTTGCTTTTGATGATATATTGAATCTTCTTTTAGATTCATTTCTGCACATGGTAGCTTAGTAAATACTGAGAATGAGGTGTTTTCTTTCAATTACATTTTGCTAGAAATAATTTTCCCACTTTAGACGTAATTTACAACTAA
The DNA here is from genome assembly GCF_000412655.1 of Myotis brandtii. Taxonomy (NCBI): domain Eukaryota; kingdom Metazoa; phylum Chordata; class Mammalia; order Chiroptera; family Vespertilionidae; genus Myotis; species Myotis brandtii. The sequence goes on from NW_005371219.1 coordinate 5,283,646, forward strand.
AACAAGAGAATAAACAAAGTGCACGTTAAGACAAATAGCCTGAAAAATAAACTCCCAAAACCATTCATATGTAAGTATAGTTAATCCACTGCTTTCTAAATGGTGGGTCTTGGAAACATAACAGTAAAAGCCACAGGTCTATTGTTTGAAAAATGAGTAATAAAACAAGTTAAATAGCTTTTTATAACCCAGTTCTAAGTTTTTTAATTATACTAAAGTTAGTTATGAATTTCCAAGAGAAAAACATAATATGAACTACTTCCCAACAAAGAGTGAAATTGCTCTCAGTTCTAACACTCTGTAGAGCACACACTAAGAAATGCAGAGATAATTAGTATATTCCACAAACTACTATTGTAAACTAAAATGATTTCTACTTATACAATGTCTTGCAGTGGGTATGTCAGGTGCCATTATTATTTAAGGATTTATTCCAATTGCAATGACCCTGAAGATGGTCAGTACAGAAAGGGACATTGCTGGGAAGAAATGAAGCAGAGTAACAGGCAACACATCCTATTTACCATCAATATCACCTCTAAACTTAGTTAATTGGCTTTATTAACTTTTGTCTTTACCAACAACATTTAGCTACTTCCATTTTTCTGTAATATATGTTAACACAGACATAAGTAGTATGTGAAAAGGTTTTCCTTTCCATTCAAATGTTTTAAGTTCTTAAAGTACAGTGTTAGTAGTATCTATAACAAAAACAAAACTAAAACACTGGCTCTCTTTAAACAGAATAAGTCTCCAACTGGCTCATTGATTTTTTTCTATCAACAGTTGTTTAGGTTTCCTAAGATTCTTTAAAAATCTACTGGGAAACTGGAGGGCTGCAGCTTAAAATTTTATTATTCCCATTTACATTATATCAAATTATTGCATTTGTACGAAATTTGTTTATACCATGTGCCAAGCAAATAAATAAAAACATGAACAAATGTTCACCTATTGGTCACAATATGAAATGTGAAGGAAGTTAAGAAACGTAATTTATTTAAAAATATCTTACATAATATTTCAAGGCAGCAAGGTGAAACACCTTTTCTTGTCTCATGAGGTCTTAGTTACAACAAATATCATAAAACCCTCAGGTAAAATTTGTTGTACCTCCTTCAAATATTTTTTGGGGAGTCCAAAGGAGAGAGATACATCCAGACTTAAGGTGTGATTTGAGCAGTCTCTGAGCAGTGCCAGTGACCTGAAATTTGACCCTATTGCCCATCTCTTTACCATTATAAATAGCATTATTCCTTTGGATACTGAAGAAGATTCTGTCTTGAATCATATACTATTAGAAATACAAATGCTCTATGGTAGAAGTGATGTCAAACAATAGAAGTCAACTGAGAACAAGACCCTGTGACTAGAAAGGATGAAAAGGCTGAAGGGAGAAAGGAGAGATCATAGGGAAATAAAAGGTACAGAAGAGAAGCTTCAGCTCTTAGAAAACTTCCTCCCTGTGGACACAAGAATTTTCAAACTGCAGAACAATTAATGGCAAATAAGATTGCAAGAAAGACACTGGAAATTTTTGTTTGTTCGTTTTGCTTAATCTCTTTACCTTTTTCACCCAGCCTAAAAAACTCCCTGCCCTCTTGACAGCTGTCAACCTGTTCTCTCTCAGAGTCTATTTCTATTTTTTTAATATATTTTTATTGATTTCAGAGAGGAAGCAAGAGGGAGAGAGAGAAACAGCAATAATGACAGAAAAAATCATGGATTGACTGCCTCTTGCACACCCCTACTGGGGATCGAGCCCACAACCCAGGCATGTGCCCCTGACCTAGAATGGAACCATGACCTCCTAGATCATAAGTCTATGCTCAACCACCCCTACTGGGGATCGAGCCCACAACCCACACATGTGCCCGAACCTGGAATCAAAGCATGACTTCCTAGATCATAGATCGATGCTCAACCACTGAGCCACACCAGCTGGGCTGTTCCTATTTTGTTTTTTAATTTATTTTGTTCATTAGATTCCACATATGAGTGAAATCATATGGTACTTGATTTTCTCTGACTGGCTTATTTCACTTAGCATAATGCTCTCCAAGTCCATCTATTCTATCACAAAGGCTAAGATTTCTATTGTGTAAATGTACCAAAGACACAGACAAAGCATGGTGATTACCAAAGGGGAGGGGGTGTGGGGAGGTAGAAGAAGGTATATGGGGGATAAATGGGGATCGAAGGAGGCTTGACTTGGGGTGGTGAACACACAATACAATATACAGCTGATGTAGTGTAGACTTGTACACCTGAAACCTATGTCATTTTATTAACCAATGTCACCCCAATAAATTCACTTTAAAAAGGACACTAGAGAAACAGATAGTTGTTGTTTCTAGCATTAGCATTCATTTTTTAACAATGAAAATATATTTAAGTAAAATAATTGAAATTGCTTAAAAAATTTTAAGTTTGAGGAATTAACACCTCAAACAAGGAAACAAAAAGTAAAAGAGTAAGAAGACCATGAAGCATCCCATTTCATTCATTCAGCCCACCCAGAGGGATATGAAGTCATTCATAAACCAAGACTTAATCAGTGGAGGCAGAATTAGGCCCAACCCTCACTCTTCTTAGAACAAAGAAAGGAGGATTTCTTTTTATGTCTAAAGTTATTGCAAATCCCATAACTGCACAGATGATGAGAAAATGATATATAAAAATGAAACTGCATTATCAACTGTTTCAGGAATAAAAATCTCAAACAAAACACTCAGAAGTTAATGCATCAGCATTGAACACTAAAGTTAATACTGAATATCTTTAAGACAATTTTAAAGTATTAGTATAATCAATGGGCCTCAGATGGTAATTAATATGGTGAAGATTTTTAAAGAAAATAGTCACTCCTTAAATTACTGAAATGGTATCAGAACACTTAAAAATGAAACCAATTACTCTTTTTTGTAATGTATACCATAAACTTCCAAATTTTTATTACTACTGATTTTCTCAATATTTGAACTTTTTGTTAAATAATTAAAGTTCACTATTTTGTGAATTTTAATATATTTTCTATTTTGTGAATTTTAATTAATTTTCCATTTCAGTATATATACATAGAAAATAATATAACAATCACTGCCCATGAAACCACCACTCATAATTTTAAAATATTATTAGTCTGAAACATTTGATGCTAATGTTTCTTCAATCAAAGAAGTAAATTATTAAAACTAAGTTTACCTTTCCACAGTTTTATTCCCTACTCCTCCTTTCCCCAGAAAACCATTAACCAGAATTCATTCTATGTGTGTGTGTGTGTGTGTGTGTGTGTCCAGGCATGGAAAAATAATCATACTACACAGATATGTATTTATATATAATTTTGGTATTTTTAAATTTTACTTAAAGGATGTCATTGCTAAATATTTTTGTGCGGCTTAGATTTTTATTGATTATTATTTTATATGTAATCTATCCTTATTGATACGTAGTTATTCATTTTAACATCAGCTGAATATTCAAATTGTATTTTCAATGTACTCTTTTAAGTTTCATTATTTTAAATAATTTTCCATATAAATGGCTTTTTTCTGCTTCCTTGTTACCACCCTTTTCTGGCCTTTCATCCCAACACATATACTCTCAGAACTTTTATTTTAGGTCTCTCAAACCCCAAATTTTGTTTGTCAATGTTCAGGAATCAGGCTTCCTGGTTTTAAATGTTTAACAGGCTGAGATGCAGAGTGTGGACAGGAAATACCTCAAATTTTGTCAGGTCCCCTTTGGGTGCGGTAATTACATATAACTCAGAAACTTTTTGCAACTGAGTGTTAACACATGAAACTTCAGGGACTGTGTTTGGAATGTCATGTTGATTTTCCCAAAGGTTTAACAGTTACTAGTCGAATGACAAGTTAGGAACAAAAACTAATAGGTAGGGTGTGTGAATCACTGACTGAACAGGGAGTTTCTATTAATAATGTGTTTCAGCTGTGTAATTTGGAACGCAAAGTGAATGGGAAGGGTGAGCTCATTAGCTCACTCAGAAAACTGAACTCTCATAAAGTTTCTCAGTTGAGTTGAGATTGTTTTGGATGAAAAAATGCTGCAGCCTCCCTGTCCCTAGTGTTCCCATTTCTTCCATTTCTGGATTTAATGAGTATTACATTATTTTCCTTCACACACACACACACACACACACACACACACACACTGTGTATCAACATGTGCAACACACAAATCTGAATATTTAAAATAACATAAATCTACTTTTATGAGTAAGATTGTATTTGCTCCACATCTTGTGACAATTCTGACACTACCACCTCATTTATTCTTCAGATTGAACGTTAATCAATTGAAATAATTAAGTGCATGGGAAAAGGCAGCTCATAGTTTTCATCCCCTCCCCTCAAAATATCATGATTAATTTTAAAATTATCCAAAGGCTAAAGATTATATTTGTGGAACTTTATATATCACAGAAATTTTATATTGCATAACTTATGTGAGTAAAACTGTTCCATCAGTGCTATAAAATAAAAACAACAACAAAGGCAAAAATGATCCTTGTTCTCAGGGAGTTTACATTCTAATAAGTGGAATAACAGTCAAAAATAAAAATAGCTCTGACTATGAACAAGTCTTAATAAGGAAGAAGGGGAAGTTTTTCCCAGGAGGGAAGAAATGCAGTTGGAAGATCAAGAAGAGTTCTATCAATCTACCTTTCTGGAAGTGAGGCTCCAGGGACCAGGACAGGATAGGAGAGTTGGGATTCTAAAGCCTTAGTCCCTATCCTGGCTCCACCCTTACTGACTTGGATCATGCCAACACATAGTAGGTTGTATACATATTAATATTAACCCTGCATCTACACATCAACTTGGATAAAATTTATTGATTTACTCTATAGAATGCAGAGCATCACAGTTACTCAGTCTTTGTTCCCCTCCCTCAAAAGGGAATAAGTGACAATTTATACGATTCTTGTGAGGATCAAATAAAAATAATAGATGAGAAAGTGTATATAGTAAGTTTTAGGCACTAGAAATATATTGCTATCATTCACTGAGAAAATTTTTTTTAATCCTCACCCGAGGATATTTTTCCATTGATTTTTAGAGAGAGTGGAAGAGAGAGGGAAAGACAAAGAGAAATATCTATGTGAGAAACACATCGCAACCGTGTCCTTGATCAGAATCAAACCTGGGACCCTTTGGTCCACAGGCAGACACTCTATCTACAGAGCCAAACCAGCTAGGGCTGAGTTACAGGATTTTTAAAGTTTGTACATCACAATATAAAGGTAATTTTTCTGTGAATATCCTATGGGAACAGGAAAGAGAAAAATTTCAGACCATTGTTATCCTCTTCTCTTGGCCTCAACCACTCCCCATTCCACCTCCCCCCTCCCCGAGTGGTTAGAAGGTAGTTTACCTTCCAAACTCAGGATTTTCTTTCCCAGGGGTGAGTGGGACTTTTCCCAGGAAAGTTAAAGCACAAACCACCTCCCTGCTCTAAACAGACTCCAAATTGAAGCCAATCAATGTCTACCTCCTCTATGGCCTCAACAAAATAGCCTTAGGGAGGAAAATGTAACAACTGGGTTTTGTAAAGCTGTGGAGTTATCTGTGATTTTAAATCCCCATTCTAGGCTAGACACCCTGCTAGGAAGAATGGAAGGTCTGGGTGTTCATTGCCCGCTATTTCTGTGTTCTGTAGTAGCCTAAGGAAGGGCGCCCAATTTGGAAATAAACCACAGCACCGTAATGACAGTGATCAAGAGGTAATGAGTAACCTGCTTTCACAGATTAGGTGTATAAATTACACCCTCAGAGATAACATTTATTGTCCAAGAATAGGAACATCCTGAGCATTATGGCATTGACCAAACTGTCTGTACAAATCCTCAAAACAGGCTTTGTATGAATATGCTACATCAATGTACCATACTTCGTGTGCTAATCTTTTTATGATGCTCTCATTCTATAGCATTTCCATGATGGTGTAAAGAGAAAAAATAGGACTACACCCAAAAGGAGATGGCTAGAATTGTTTAGAATATATATATTCTAAAT
>NW_005371219.1:5289745-5326435 GCF_000412655.1 Myotis brandtii
GAGAGAGAGAGAGAGAGAGAGAGAGAGAGAGAGAGAGAGGAAATAAAGTGATCCCTATTTCAGCAGGTAAAACAGATTAAGCAAAATAAAGGACAATGTATGGTGCTCAATCCATCTTGCCATCTTGACATATCTGAGAGAGACTATTTTATTAGGGTATTTTACTATTGACAGACTTTCCATCAAAATGGAAGTTGTGTGTATATTAATATTAACCCTGCATATACACATCACCTTGGTCTAGCTACATGCCTTTCTTCTCAAACATGCCCATAAAATGTTGGTATTACAACAAAAAATAAGAATCAGTAAAGCCTATAAATCTCCATGAGCTGCATGATTCATTCCTTATCAATCCAAGTAATTAAAAATGTTTTAATCTTTTGCTTAAGTTTCTTCTTTCTCATATGTAATATGCATCTAACACATTTATCATTATGACATTTTGCACAGCGCCCAACACACAGTATCCATTCCCTTCCCTTCCCTTTTTCTTTATATGGTGCCATAAAGCAAAGTGGCTGAATAAGAAGTGATTATGAAGAATAAATAGAGGTAATTTTAAAAATAGAAAAGTTCTGACTGGCCAGTGTGACTCAGTGGTTGATGGTTGACCCATGAACCAAGAGGTCACCTGTTCATTTCCCATTCAGGGCACTTGCCCGAGTTGTGAGCTCAGTCCCCAGTAGGGGGTGTGCAGGGGGCAGCCAATTGATGATGTTTCTCTCTCATAAATGTCTTTACCTCTCTTTCCTTCTCCTGTTCTTTCTCTCAAAATCAATAAAAAACATATTTTAAAAAATATAGAAAAGTTCTTATAAAAAAGTAAACTAAGTTTCTGTGGATATATAAGTTGTTTCCCTGAAGTGTTTTTTTTTCTTTTACCCATAAACCAATCTGCATTTCTCTGTATTTTTTCTCTCTTCACTCTCCTGTGCTTTGAGATAACTTTTTCTTTCTTTACTATTTTTTTTCCCGTTTTTCTCTCAATATTGGAGACCTCGGCTTTAAGGTTATTTTTTTCTCTTCTTTCCCATAGGATCTTTCATGGGAAGTCTATCTGGGGTTAATCTCAGTATATTTAGATGAAGCATATGACTTCAGTTCCAAATTCTCACCACAGTGGAGTTTGGAATCCACATCTTAAAGTGAATCACTCTCAAGCAGATGACAGTTTCCCATAGGAACAATATACTTTGGGGGGTTTTCATTCCTAAAGAATCAGCCTCATGTGAATCATAAACATGACCACCAATATATTATTAAAGTGAAGATGCAATAATATAAAATACTAAAACAGATAGTTAAGTACTAAGTCCTAAGAAATAAATTTTAAGAGTATAATTTATATTGATGATTATATACTCTACTATAAAGTGAGCTTCCAGACAAAGAAAATGGGCTTTCTTTAATTTATTCTAAACATAGTGTGCTAGGTATAAAAGCATGTCATTAAGCATTTGACAATTAAAAATATAGTATTTTTGAGCTGAAAGCAAACATAGATCTCATCTGGTTCAACAATGTATTCATTGGTTTTTATTTTACTGATAAAGAAATGGATTCTAGGATTCTACTTCCCATTTTAGTATAGAAAATGAGTTAGAGATTGTTTTATTTTTTTTTTAGAGAGATTGTTTTAATGTCTCACATCTCTTAGAAAACTGAATCGTGGTTTTTTAAAACGTATTCATAAAAATAAAGGTTTTTTCATGATGTATATTAGTCCCTGAAACAAAGCCATAGGCAAGTCAGGCAAACTGTTGAAAATTCCCAGGTAGTACAACTAAGTGTAATTATTTGTTCTCAATACTCTTATTAAAATGATTACTTTTCAAATCATACCTACCTACAAATACTCATATTCAAGGAGGTCATCTGAGTTTTAGAACTCAAAAGTCAGGAGTTTATTCTCTTAGCTAACCCTAGGTATAAAGGACCCATGTCATAGACTGAATTAAGGGCTTTCAACCTGTCACCGAGCAACTAGTACAGTTTTGCGTCCGCCTTCTGAATTAAGTATACTGACGGATCTCAAAACAATCAACTAAAAACACTCTCAGAAACAAAACAAATCATATTTCCAATTCTGAGAATCCACTCTTTTTTTTTTAATATACTTTATTGATTTTTTACAGAAAGGAAGGGAGAGGGATAGAGAGTTAGAAACATCGATGAGAGAGAAACATCAATCAGCTGCCTCCTGCACACCCCCTACTGGGGATGTGCCTGCAACGAAGGTACATGCCCTTGACCAGAATTGAACCTGGGACCCTTCAGTCTGCAGGCCGACGCTCTATCCACTGAGCCAAACTGGTTAGGGCGAGAATCCACTCTTTTATGCACAAGATGAGCGCTGATTGCCTTCAAACTAACTTATTTGTAAGCATTTCTTCTGATGATCTATAGCACAGCAAAGGGGAATGATATTATTATAATGTGTGTGGTACTAGCTGTGTTTTGCTCTTTGAGTCATTGTTTTTCTTTAACTTTTTAATGTTGACATTATTGCAGGAGTCCTCCAGTTTTTAAAACTAATAAAAACCCTTGTGGGCAAGTGATGAGGCAAGCTGTATTCTCCGAAGAATTTGAATTCACTGTGCTTGTGACACCATTATGTTAATAAAAAGAAGGGAGCAAAGGAAAGATAGAGGCATGTCCATTAAAGTTGGAGTGACCTGAGGAAGGCACTTTCCTGATAGTCATACCTGCGAACAAAGGACATTGGCCAGAATGGGTGTGGCCACTGCATGTGAGCAAAATTTTGGATACTTAATCACCTAAATGAAGGAACTCGCTCTCTTGTTGCTCTGTGCTCTTGATCTTTCCTGGCTTGTTGAGCTTGACTCCTAGTTTGTGGGGTTCTCTCGCTCCTGCTCCCCTGCCTTCGCCCACATCACTCATGGCCATGTGGACCTCACACACAATGAACTAACGGATTGCAACTAGCCTGATGCTGAACTGGACTGGCTGTAACATGGAACGGAAACTCTGGACACCAGCTTTACTGAAACCCCAGCAACACTTCTCTGACTGGAATGGAACTCTGAAAACCCAGGAATGTAATTTCATGAAAATAAAGCTTTCTACCATATCTCATCCTCCCGTTGGGAGCCTCTGGAAATGTTTATTTCAGCAGTACCCCAAGAACCCACTCCCATTAGCAACAGAGAAAGACCACCCATGCTTTTCTCTGCTCTCACTTGTATAGAGATTAAAGGCAACACCCTATGAAGTAGCATATAGTAAAACGTGCTACAGGCAGGACTGTTAATGACTGTTTTGGCTGATAGGGCGCAGAAGAGTCCTGCTGTGGAATGTATATTGTACCTATTCTCTGAAGTCTTCAAAGGTTTTTCTGATTGCAGAACACTCATTTCTCTTTTTTCAAAAGGGCAAGAAGTAGAAAGATTTTGCCCCTGTTTTCAGAAGATTCAGGGACTTGATATTATTGTTCTTCTCAAGGAATGCTGCTTGGTAGGACTATTGGGTGGGCTGAAAAATAACGATAGGCTCTATAACAATTATAACAAATTTCATACTGAATTAAGTGCCTCCTTAATTAAAACATGAGTTATAAGCTGTTCCTTACAACAGAATGACAATAAAATAGCAACTAACTAATGTAGATGGAATGATGGCACTAGAAAATTCTCAATGGCTACTAGAATGAGAGGATGAAGATCTGAAGTATTTCCCCACATCACCACTATTAGATAAGCCAAAGTCATGTCTTCTGATACAATGCGCTGAGAAGGACACAGAATCACTTCAGGGTACTATTGTTTACATATTGAATAACCTGAATCTAATCATGAGGGAAGTAGACAAACCAAATTGAGGGACATCCCACATAATAGCAGGCCTGTACTTTTGAAATATATCAAGGACAAGGAACACAGAGAAAGGATGTGAATTTTTCTAGATTAAAGGAGAATAAAAGGACATAATTAAATGAAATGCATTTAATTGGAAATCCATCCCCGACTAGGGAAGAAGCTTTATAATGAATATTATGGGATACTCAATGAAATTTGTATATGCAATATAAATTAGATAGAATATTTTATAAACACCAAAGTCCATTATTTTAATAAATATGCTGAATATACTGTGGTTATGAAAGAGACTGTACTTGATCTTAGGAAATAATTACTAAATTTTAGAAGTAAAGGGACATTATATCTCTCACTTATTCTCAAATGGTTCTCTCTCTCATATATATATATATGTATATGTGTGTATATATATATATGAAATTAACCAAATGGGAAAAAATTAAACAATAACTGATAAGGGTAAAAGGTGTGTGTGTGTGTGTGTGTGTGTGTGCGTGTGTGTGCGTGTGTGTGTGTTCTTTCAGCTTCTCTAAAAATTTGAAATTAGATTTAAAATTAGATTTTCATTAAAAGTAAATAAAAACACATGCCAAGATCAGCACCTCAAATTACCAACAGTCATGATCTGGTAAATCCATTTGCCCAGGAGTAAGGTTTCCTTGGGTGCAAACTTTCATCACTACAACCAGGAAAGTTCCAGGCAAACCAGGACAAGTTGGTCACACTACCCCTCAAGAAAATTTACATTGGACTTGGAAGAGAGGAGTTCCTTTGCTGTCTTGTTTAAATGCTAAGATTATGTGTTTATGGAAGCATAAAACCAATAGCATTAGGATGAGAGAAGATGTGAATTATGCTATTAAGAGTGTTTGACATGCTGCAGTAGTAACTTATTGGATGAAATAATGAAAATAGATATTTACCCTGCACCTTCTTTTTAAAGAATGACATTTAGCCTAAAAATGTGTAAGTTCAATCAACAAAAATATAATCAGTATGCAAAATTCATTACTTGCATATACAGAGATTGCTTCCTTATGTGGAAAATTAAAGGAAACCCATTTCCCTCATGCTTCTGTTTAGTATCTAATGAGGCCCTTCAAGTTATTTCAACTGAGATTACATCTTAGCATCCTATCCAAGGCACAGTACCATAGCTGGCATGCATGATACACTGCTTCTAGAAGGAAAACAGATGAATAAATAGTGTAATTGTATTTTCAAAACACTTTAAAGAACTTTGATGGTTGAAAAGTCACTTAACTTCTTGCCAACAAGTAATGCCAATTTTTCTTTGACCTTAAAAAAATACAGCACAAGTTTAAAACGAGGTTCTCAGACGTTAATATGTATTTCAGTTGAGAAGTTTGGAAAATATAAGCCAAAATCTCATCGTATTACTACCATAAATTCAGTATCAAGCCCCTTACAAATATGTGTTAAGCTAAATGTAAAGAAAACCTCTGAAAGACTTTTCTACAAGTATGTCTCAGTCAGTGTCTGCCCTGAAATGCTTCTGAAAAGAAGTTAGCAAATAAGTTGTTGAGTTTCACAAGTATCATCACACAAAGTTTCTTCCTGCTGGCCCACAACTACACTTCTGACTTTGGAACAAAACTTAAGGAAAAGTGTACTTATTTCTCAAGCTGTGGTTTTGCTTTTTGGATGACTAGGGGAAAGTAATTTGTATTCAGAATCCTCAGATTTCTTTTCTGAATCTTAGATTTACTAATTATTGGTCTTCAGATGCAGCAGATGTTATGACCCTCTGAGCCTGCTTATGCAGCTGCAAAACCATAATACAATAACACTTGACTTACCCACTTCACAAAGTGTGTTTTAAGCATTCAGTATAAGAACGTATAAAAAAACAAATCACAAACTTTGGTTAAGATCCTTTTAGATAGTTCACATCACCCAAACACTGCCCTGATAGCATTTTATAACAATTTCTACTCCTTATAGTATTTTCATTTCATCTGTTCTAGGTACAGGATAACTATATCTAAGAACAAAGATTTGATGGTATGAGCAATTCACAGCTGTAAGAGGCAAACTGTGACTCTCCTTTGTGGCGTGGATGGCAACTGGAGGAACTGGAGCCCTTCAACAATAGGTTCCTGCCTTTACTAGGGCAATTGAGCCCAGGAGGGCAGCTCGAGCCCTGCCAATAGCAGCAGCTCCAGGTGACTGCTCTGGCAGCGTCAACTCTAGTAAAGACCCTCTACGCAATTCCCATTGTTTGCTCCCGACAGTCCCCAGTGCACAAATGACAAAGCTGAAGCTGTCCTACTTTGGGCACACCATGAGAAGGCCGGGTTCTTTGGAAAAGACAATAATGCTGGGAAAATAGGAGGCAGCAGAAAAAGAGGAAGACCAAATATGAGATGGACTGACTCCACAAAAGAAGCCAAAGCCTGAGTCTACAGGAGCTGGGCAGGGCTGTTGAGGACAGGCCATGTGGACATCACTCATTCATAGGGGCGCCGGGAGTCAGAGCTGCTTCAATGGCATGTAACACACACACCTATGATGTTGCCTAGTTTTTTTCATTTTTGCATCAACCTGCAAACATATTTTTCCATTAATACATTGCATTTGTATATTAATGGAATCCAAAGCTGTCTAAGTCCTGCACCTGATTTCTTCTTTTATAAACTCTTTACGTATCATTAAAACATTACATTTTTCTTTAATTGAACCATTTCTGTGGATTTATTACTTTGACAGACAGTTTTGAGAAATGTTCTCATTAATGTAGCTTTCCTTACTGAATAATCTTTTTTAAAAAAATTAGAACTTCATTATTGTTGGCAAACTGATATTTTTCAAGGTCAGTAATATTTGCTAAACACCAGCTGCACCAACTCAGATAGATAATTCTTAGCTTACCTCAGTGCACAATTGCCTGAAATGGTCAATTTAATAAATTTATTTATTTACGTGAACATAGTGGTCACATAAATTCCTCAGAGCAGATATTCCACAACCTTAGATAAGTTCCAGAACCTTGACAGATGGATGGCATTTCCCCAGTGATCATGGAAAACAGAAAAGAGCCAACTCAGGCAATTAAACAAAGACATATGTCTCAGGACATGACTGTTCCATGCTCTGTTTTTACTATTGAATACAACCCACTTGCAAAAAGATGAAAGCTTATGTATGTGGCCCTCTGATTGCCTCAGAGAATCTGGCATTGTTTTATTTGAGATGTTAGGTTAATATGATTTTCCTAAACTTTAGAATTTAATCTACCTTTTTTTTTCTGTGGTCATCAATTTCATCCTTGAATTACCGATGATCTACAAAGTTGAAGAAAATCATAGTTTGATTCTTTTGCATTGACATAAGCAGCAATTTGGAAGTACCAGGATTATTTTATAATTAAGCAGAAATTTTATTTACTATTATTAATCACTTATTAGTATTTGATAAGTATTGTTCCTCTGCTTATTTAATTTGGGGAAATTATATGAGTGAAGGACAGAGAAAAAGAAACTATCCTATATAATAAAAGGCTAATATGCAAATAGACTGAATGGCAGAACAACCGAAAACTGAACAACTGGTCGCTATGACGTGTGCTGACCACCAGGGGGCACGCATGGAACATGGCGAGCATCGGCCATGGAGGGATGGTGGAGCAGGTGAGTGGGACCACCAGACCAAGGCGGGGTGCCAGTAGCTATCATCAGGGCGAGTCTCTGGTGGTTACTAAAAATTCTTTGCTCCTGCGTGCTGCGGTCCCAATCAGAGCTCACACCTGCTGCTGGCACCGGCCCCGCTTGCACCTGCTATAGATGCTGAAGCCGCCACTCGCACCCGCTGCCGGCCCCTGGCGCCGGCCCCAATCGATCAGTGCCATCAGCAGGTGCGAGGGGTGGTGCTGGCCCCGATCACCCCTCAGGGCTTCTTCACCTCCCCCTGCTCCTGAGGGGCGAGTGGGGCTGGCGGCGGCCTCTCGCACCCACTGCTGACGACGGCCCCACTCACACCCACTGCTGGCGCCAGAGCTGCCACTTGCACCTGTTGCCAGCGCCAGTCCCGATCACTCGGCGCCGTCAGTGGGTGCAAGCAGCAGATGCTGGCCCCAATTGCCCCTGAGGGCTTCTCCACTTCCCCCTGTTCCTGAGGGGCTATCAGGGCAGCAGCCACCACCACTCGCACCTGTTGATGGCGCCAGCCCCAGTCGCTCCATACTGTCAGCAGGTGTGAGCAGGGCCAGGGCCATCAGCACGTGGGAGTGGCGGCAGCAGGAGCAGGGCTGCCAGCAGATAAGGGATCAGGGGCTGCGCGGGAGGGGCCAGGCAGGGGCACAGAGGATGGGCTGAGACCCGTCTCTATGCCCACTACAGCCTCACAGCCTACAGTTCCTTTCAAGGTGCACGAATTCATACACTGGACCCCTAGTCTTAATATATTAAGTTTGAGGTTCAGCTTAGAATTCTAAGCTCTTTTATTTAGGATAAACTTGAAACTAATTGAATCCTTCCTTCTTCAAACTCTTAAATATCTATAGTACTATGATAATAAGAGTGAGAATGAAGAAAATATTTTTTTCTTCCCCTTCTAGAAATGGGCTTCACTATATTTTTTCATCCATATGTCTTATGTACAGAACTTTTTTATAGCTAATAAAATTAGTTATCAAAGTCTATATCAGATATTTTTAACTTTCTTAAATAAAAAGAAATGATTCATAGTTCATTATTTACCTTTTTAAAATGCCCTCTGAAATTCAAAACTCACTCTAAATTAAATTTCTACACTAGGTCAGTTGCTTAGAAAATAGCTGTGGAATTGCCAGGATTGAATCAGGTCTAATCAGGAAGAGAGCCCAGGCCAATAGTTCAATGGAGTAGTTCAATAGAGGCCATCAGTAACAAAGGAATTGCAAGAGCTAAAAGACAATCAGGGAATGGTGAGGATACCCAGAGTTTGAATAAATATCCAGATATCAGTGTCAGTCAAAAGTTCTTCTAGAACTGGAGAGACAAAGATGATGGTGCTACCAGAGGCCCCAGAATACAGAATATCCAGACAGAAGCTGAAACAACAGAGGAACAGCCACTCATGGAAGAGTGGCCAGCCCTCTTCACCTTGCCAGCCCTGAAGTGGGAAAGCACTTGGAAGCCAACACTGGTGTACACAGCTACCTTGCCTTGGCAATCTCTGTTAGTACATTAAACAAAAGTAGAGGAGGGGGATTAGTGTGCCATTCACTCCTGGAAAAGGCATATGTGGCAGAAAAGCAAATTAAGTCAAATTAAGTGGGTCCAACTGGCAGTTAGGATCATGGCAGGAATCTGCCCAACAGAAATTAGAAGCACAGAGAGATCTGTCAGAGAGAGAGGAGACTCAATCTATACTAGAAATGCAGCCCAAAACCAAGAGAGAAGTTGAAGTAACCTGGCTTCCCTCTCGGAGTCCTCCAATTTCCCAATGTTGTCTCCCATTGGCCATATCTATCCAGAAAATAATTGGCAAAAGGGGGTGTAGAAAATCAAGTTTGCAGGGATCAGGGTCTTAAGACACTGGGCAGAAGAGTAACAAATACACTTTTTCTCAGAGTAAAATAGTTATGATTTTGGGAAATTTGGTGGAACATCCAGAATTGTAGACTAGGAAAGAAGTAAGGAATATAGGGTTGGAAGGTCCTATAATGATTGTAACAGTAACATTGTAACAAATAAATATATTCACATTATGTGTTTATTTTAAAGCAAAGAACAAAGGTCTCAGGAATGTTTTAAATCATCTAAGAGCTCTTGAATCAGTAGGAAATCTTGCTTCTGAAATTGTTGCTAATTTTTTTTAATAGCAACCACTTATTGAAAGGTTATTACGTGCCAGGCACAATGTTTTTACATGCCTTTTCTTACTTAATCCTCACAAGAGCTCTATGAAGTAGATATTATCTTCATTTTGAAGATGAAAGGACAAAGACTAGAAGAGATTAAACAATTATCTGAGGGCAGAGTGGGAGAGTCCCTATTCAAACTCAAGTTTCCTGATCTACAAACTCTGTCATTGATATTCTGCCCCAATGAGTACTGGCTGAATGAGACATCATTACGTGTTATTCATAATCACCTTTCTGCAGCAGATGGCTCTCTCCCACTTCCACAAATCTGGTTCACAGTAATGCTGGTTAAAATTAAACGGTTATTTTATACCCAACTCACACACAGAAGATGAAATCTTTCCTGCTTAAATGACCAATGATTTTTTTAAAGGCTGCCTGTACTTTTTTGTCATTTCTTTAATCCCCTGTAACTATGTTGTTTATTAAGATGGTTAAGGGGAAAGGTGCATGGAGACAGGTAAGGAAGACTTCATCTACAGGCAAAGAGAGCAAGTCTCTTCACCCAAGGCAGCCTCACAGACCTACCTCCTCGGCCTCCAAGACCTGGCTGGTTTCACCTTGCCAGCCCTGAAGTGGGAAAGCACTTGGAAGCCAACATTGGTGTACACAGCTACCTTGCCCTGGCCTCTTTCTTATTGGCAATCTCTGTTAGTACGTTAAACAAAAGTAGAGGAGAGGGAATAGTGTGCCATTCACTTCTGGAAAAGGCATATGTGGCAGAAAAGCAAATTAAGTCATCAAATTATATTGTGTTACTGTAGGGTTTTCCTTAGTGAGATTGGACAAAAGAGCATTGCCATCTCATCTTGATTTAGAAGAATATGGGATTGCACCTTCTCAGATAAATCATAAGAAGATCTTTCTCATAATTGACATCTAAAAAAATAGTAAGGCATGGAAAATTATCATAACTGAATTCACTATTATTTTAAATAATATTTTTCTTTATAAAATAATTCTAATGCTGAAAATTGGTGAAATGTGAAATTTTCGATTTGGAGGACTTAATTCCAGATAGGTTTTCTTATCCAGTGCAAAAGCTTAAAATGCCATATATCCTGTGGTTGAATTATTGGACCATCTTTTCTCTAACTGTTGCCAAACAACTTTATCACTCTTAATTTTGTTTATTTCCTAGGATTTTCCTTTTTAAACATGCCAGAGATGAGCCTTTCTGATTGTCTTTATTGCAGGAACTACTTTAAGGAAAATTCCAATCTACTAATTCCTGTGTTGTTCTTAATTTTATTCTTGATTTCCCAAAGTTTGTTAGTTATTCTTTTTCCTAAATCCTGAAATAAAATGTCACACAGCAAGTAAGGGTCATAGTACCAGAAGAAAATTGTATGTGAATACACTTAAGATTTTGGATGTTAGAACATTGTTATGCATAATTGAGAAATAAAGTAAAATAGATTTGGCTACATGAAAATAATAGCTACTGATTTAGAAATGCTGATTATCCTATTTTATTCTGGTAAATTTCCCAAGGCAGCATTTGTCTTTTATGATCAATCTGAATTTATATTGCAAATAAAAACTGACAAACTTCTGTGCAGAATGACATGATTTATTTGGTACTAATATCAGGTTTCTAGAGAGTGGGGCTGAGAGGGTACAAGGACTGGCAGTATGGCTGGGAAAAGGAAAGAGTAACTTAGTTTCAGATGACCAGGAAGTCTGGGGTGAAACAAAGGTGAGCCATTGTTTGTTCGAAATACAGGTCTGTCCTCTATTTAATTAGTAGAAAAATGTGTTCACTGATCCTCCAATAATTTGTCAATTTTTAGTTTTGGAGTTTTTATGTGTTTTTTTTTTATATCTGAGACACTTGTGTGATCAGAATGATGACTAAAGTATAGATTCGAACACAAATTACAGATGAGAGAGTAAAATATTCTTGGAGAATGCAAAATTTCAGTTAGTGAGATATTGAGGAAATTATTTAACTTTAAAATGAAGTGGGAAATTAAAATGTGTATCTGTTATCTACTGGGGCATTTCAAATGTATAAAACTGAGGCTAAAACATTTATTTGTTCACATTTCTGTAATTTGGGCTGCCCTTCATTGGATCGTTTTTCTGCTAATCTCACCTGACGTCCCTCATGCAGTTGCTGGCAGTGAGCTCTCTTCTGGGGATGGATGGTGCAAAATGGCTTTACTCAGGTATCTAGCACTATCCAGGACAGCCACCCAAGGCTCTGCAAGTGTCATACAGCAGAATATCCAAGATCAGTGAAGAGCTGGGAAATGCCAATCGGCCACTGAGTGCTCTCTCTGCATGCTAATCATTGACTGATGAAAAAGTGAGTATTTTCAATCCCTTATGTCATGATTTATGGCTATGTCTCTAAGAGAGTGACACAATTATTTAAAGCACATGATAAGCCCTAGCCGCTTTGGCTCGGTGGATAGAGCATCGGACTGCGGACTGTAGGGTCCCGGGTTCGATTCTGGTCAAGGGCATGTACCTTGGTTGCGGGCGCATCCCCAGTGGGGGGTGTGCAGGAGACAGCTGATCGATGTTTCTCACTCATCGATGTTTCTGAGAGAGATCTCTCTCCCTTCCTCTCTGTAAAAAATCAATAAAATATATTTTTAAAAAATAAAGCACATGATAAGGTAGAAATGTTTTATCCAAACTACTAGCATTTTCAAAAGTATTTGCAAGATACCAGAATTCATATCTTTTGCCACTAATTGAACTCATGCAAAAAAATTTTAAATATCAGATTAAAATATGTGAGGGGTTTAGTTTAGTTTTTAGTTTAGTTTTTTAAATATTATTTAGGATTTCAAGATTGTTAGGGGAAATGCAAGCAAAATGTATAAGAAACACTGAGGAAGAAGTCTCTCTCTCTCTCTCTCTCTCTCTCTCTCTCTCTTTGTTAATCCTCCCCCAAGGATATTTTTTCCATTGATTTTTCAGAGAGAATAGAAGGGCAGGAAATAGTTGGGGAGAGAGACACATCAATCAATTGTGTCCTGGGGGATCAAACCTCCAACTCAGATATATGCCCTTAACCAGGAATCAAACCCAGGACCCTTAGGTTTTTCTGGCCAATGCTCTATAACCACTTAGCAATACTGGCCAGGGCAATGATGATTTTTTTTTTTTTTTGACTAAACAATTGCATCTTGTGCACAAGGAGATGTGATGGGTCAGGATATTCATTATAGCACTGTTTGTGATAGAAAAACTGAAATCAAATATTTACCAAAGGAGTAATGAATAAATTGTAAGACTACAGACAAAAAAGAAAATCTATAGTGGTGAAAATAAATTATTTAGAGCAATGTTAATCAAAGTGCATTCTGTGGACCAGTGTCAGTTGATAAACTATTTGTTACCAGTCTGTGTCAAGATGAGTACTAAAATTTAGAACATTCCATAGAAACTGGAGGAAGTATTTTTATCTATTAAATCCTATATAATAAAAGGCTAATATGCAAATTGTCCCCTCGGGAGTTCGACCTACCAGGAGTTCGACCACTCACTATGACGTGCACTAACCACCAGGGGGCAGCATGGAACCAAGAAAGGCCCCGGCCGGCAGCTGGAAGCAGGGGGGTGGGGGCGGGGGAAGAAGGCCATGATTGGCCCTGATTGCCAGCCAAGCCTAGGGACCCTTACCCATGCACAATTTTCATGCACCGGACCTCTAGTGTAATAATAAAAAGTGGTACCTATGAGCTTGACAGGCGTGGCTCAGTGGTTGAGGGTCAACTTATAAACCAGGAGGTCCCAGTTCTATTTCCAGTCAGAGCACATGCCCGGTGGCCGGCTTGATCCCCAGTGTGGTGTGTGCAAGAGGCAGCCAACTGATGATTCTCTCTCATCATTAATGTCTCTATCTCTCCCTCCCTCACCCTTTCTCTCTGAAATCAACAACAACAAAGTGGTACTTGTGGTTAGTACATCCTTGTGTTATTATATTTTCTAACAATTATTTTTATTGTATTTTAATTTGACATATGGTTCATGATAAACTGAAAGTTTAAGAAAGCAGATCTTTAGGTGAGTAAGCATAAGTAAATCTCAAATATGTAATATTGAGTGAAGAGAAAATTTGAAAAGTATATGTACAGTGTATTGCCAATGATTTTATAAATATACACATAATAAAATATATATTAGATATATAATAAAATATAGTAAAATATGCACAACTTATATAGTAAAAAGTATAAGTATGTACTGATGAGGCAAGCATGAGAATGGTACCCTCTGTGGAAGGGGGTAGGGGCTCCAACTGTATCTTCAGTGTTTTGTTTCTTTTAAAAAATATATCTAAAGCAAACATGGCAAAATGTAAATTTTTGTCAGCTTGCTTGGGAGTATGTGGATATTCATTCTATCATTCCCTATCTTTTCTTATATTTGAAATACCCCATAATAAAACACATAAAAGTAAATCAAAGTTTTTTTCAAATGCAATATAAACTACAGATTGTTGGAAATTTTCCATAAGGAAAAAAATGATCTAAGAGAAGAGCAAAGCTTTTCTAAAGTGTCTGACAACTTTAATGGATTAGGTGTCTTTCCAAAGTCATTTATTAAACATCAGCTATGTATGAAAAGCCGTGCAAGGTACTGGGAATAAGGAAAACTGTGTGTTGAGGGTATGGCAAAGACTATTTAGGAGAATCCTGAGACTAAATCAAAGGTCAATTAAGCCAGATGCCTTGATGTGTGCCCCAAAACAAAACTGGATCTCTGTACCTCAGATGGACAGGATTTTACCTTGAAAAGGACAAGATATCCATTGTTAATACTTCATTTTTCCACATTACCATCATCCCATATTATACTTGTCTTAGTGGTATCACCTGACATTTCTTGGAACACACAATCTAAGGTTCATTAAGAGAGAGAAAGTTTCTATCAACAGATACTGGGCAGATGTTTCCCCTCACCTTTTTCTTTTCCTTTCTTCTCTCTCTCTCTCTCTCTCTCTCTCTCTCTCTCTCTCTCTCTCTCTCAATTCAGAGTTGGGAAAGCATGATGTTTATGCTGTGGTTTAACTCTGCAGGCCAGCTGCCTCCACAGAAGCCTCAGAACAAGTGGATTCCCTTTGTGTGACTGAAATCACCCAACACCAGATGTCAGCCAAGAGGTTTCCATCACTCAGGAGTGCTGGGCTGCCATATTACAGAGTACTGGCAATGATGCTCTGGAAACAGTGACTTCCTATCCTGTTTCATTAAATTGAAGGTGAAATAAAGGGGAATTTGACCTCCTTGAGAGGATGCTGTCTTTGACCTATAAGTTTGTTGTTATGAAATGAAAATGCAATCACTGGAGAGATTTAAAAAACAAAGCTAAGCTGGGCAGCTTGTAAATCATCTAACAGAGTGCCTGTGATTTAATAGCAATAAGGTCAAGGCTTCACTGAGATGGCATTCAAAATAATGGGACACTGATTATATGATGCTAAACAGCAGAGATGCGTCTGTATGTCACTGAACAATGAGGATGTAAAGAATAGCAGTAAACATTCTTCATATGGCTCTGCCTCTCTGAGCTCTTGTCACGTCAGATATCCTTCAACGGGAGCTTGAGCAATTAAGAAGGCTGATTTCCCAGGGAGAGAGCTTTGTGTTAGCTAAGCACGACAGAGCACAAAAGCTGAGGAGACTGTCCTAAAATAGCAAACGCTATTGAAGGATCTGAGATTCCTCTTGTCTTAATTTACAGTCTAAATTAAAACCCACTGTTTATCAGGATCAGGTATTCAACTGGCAAATTATCCTGAAAAAAAAATTAAGATAGTTTCTTGACTCATTTGCATGGATATAAACATTTGCCTTGCAGAATCTTTCAGCGGCCATTTAGAGTTGTGTTTCAGATCTGAAGGAAAAAATCAGAGCCATTTTACTAAGAAAAGGAAAAATGAGATATGCTTCAGATAAAAGTTTTTATTTACTTGGGGCAGTCTCTCTTTTCCCTTCTCTCTTGGTTAAGAAATAAAAGCTGCGGCACAAACCCAACCTCAGAGCCACATTCAGGTGGATCGTTCCTCGGCTGTCTTTATAGCACCACAGTATGTCTTCAAAGAACCTCAAACTCCCCTCATTAATTTCCCACCACTGACATGTTTATGCTGAAGCAGAAAGGCAGCAGCAGAGAGTTCCACGGAACTGCGAGTGCTTGTCCATGTCCTGTGCACTCACTCATCCCGCGTGGCACTCTGAAGAACAACTCTCCAGAAGGCATACATACAGCAAAATCATCAATAAAATGGAAAATAAGAGAGTATCTACCTCACTGTTCCCAAGAGTGAAATTTTAATATGTGCCAAGCACGTAGTCTACCGTATAATTTAATTTAACACCTTTCGTACCGCATAGAAATCTCTAAGACACATGCCAGGGACCGCACGTTTTTGGGAAACTGCACATTATTTTAATCATCATAATGCACTTTAGGTGTCATTTTTCAATAATCATAACATTTTTATTTATATAAACAATTAATTAAAGTTCCTAGTACTTTTTTAACGTATGGTACTGCGTAAAACATTTTCCTCTATAAAGAGGGACCAAACAAAATTTACATAAGTATCTAGATTCGCTCCTTTTTCCATGGGCGTGAAAACCGAGAACACTCGTGAGCGGTCCTTAACAGATGGTGCGCAAAACAGGAAAAAACTCCTGAGCAGTAGGAAAGGTGTTAATTGGACCATTGTCCCAGCTAAAGAGCATTTTTACAGCAATGGTGTCGGCTAGAGAAACTCACACAATGATTGCACTTAAAATTGTGTAAACATCCATGTGCATTTCAATGTAGATACATAGATATGCACATTTTAAAACAAAAGGGAAATACCACAAACTATTGTTTATCTCTGGGTATAGCATTTTTTCCTATTTTCCATATTTTTAAATAATTTTTCTATTTTCCAAAATTTACTTTTGTAATTAGAAAATATTTCATAAGGAAAGAAATGATAGTGAACAAGTTAAAGTTCTAATTTGGGCATGTTGTCCCCCAGGACACCTTCGTGCCATGCCCCTCAGCAAGCCGGACTCAGATCTCTCTTTGCTCTCCTCTGAGGGACAACTTTCATTGTGTGTATCTGAACTTGATTCCTCTAAGAAGAAATTTTCAGCTACTTCTAAGATTGAAGACTGTTCAGAACAGCTCCAGGAGTGGATCTCCCATTTAGTGTAACTATAACTGTTTGTGGTTGTTCTTTTTTCAGCATTAATTAGAAATACCTACAGAAGTAAATGTGAGTACTAGAGCTTAATCGTAAAGCAGCCCACATTAGGATTTGGTATTCAGGCAGAGTGTTCACTTTATCCACTCCATCTCTGAGAATTGAGGGACCAGATTAACAGGGGCCTAAGTGAGGAGATAGGAAATTCGGTTTATCTTCAGAACCACCAGAGATCTTTCATAAAAACATGGTTCCTTGGGACCCTCTCCAATATTAATGAATCAAAACTCTCAAGAAGGAAATGAGAAAAAAAAAGGAAAAAAAAAAAGACCTTCATTTTTTACTTTCATCTAAGTGATACTAATAGTTGGCCAACTTTGTAAACAATTACAGTTTAGGGCCAAGAGAAAGTGTCAGTATGAAATTTAATAGTTGTATGTAGCTCTACTTTAAACATCACCTTGAGTAACTAAGAATGTTCATAATTGTTGGCAGGTAAAATAATCTTCACTCAAAATATTATCTTAAGTTCATTTATTTGGTCCAATATTTGGGTGGTAAGTCCTTTACAATTTTCCTAAGAAGATTTCTTTATTTTAAGCCTATTGGTTTTCAGTAACAGAGATACAAAGCAATTTTCTGGCAGGACACTCTGTGCTTTTGGCTCTTGCATTGAACCAATTCTGATGTTGAAAGGTGTGTTTGAAAATGGTTCAGGGGAAATGGAAAGTGACTCTCTAATAAGGCGTTAGGCTTCAGGTTCTTGTGAACAGCAAATGAATGTCCAATTATTTGCATGTGAATTATTTGGCTGACATTCCCAGTCCATCTCTAATATCAAAGTGTTATAAAAATACAATTTGACCCAAATTTACTGATTTTAGATGCTTTGATTTTAGCCAAAAAGTTCTTTTTTAATCAAGTTACAGGCACCAGTGTTACTTAAAGATTGGACAATATAATAATGAGAAATTCCCTTATATTTTGTCAATCTCTTTCAAAATAACTAAGCCCTTTGAGTTTTCCACTTAATTTATGTAAACTCAATGGACCTTGGGAAATAAATAATAAAAAAGAAGGCATTCTTTTTTACTAAGGGGAGCAGTTTCCCACACTCAC
Organism: Myotis brandtii; assembly: GCF_000412655.1. Taxonomy (NCBI): domain Eukaryota; kingdom Metazoa; phylum Chordata; class Mammalia; order Chiroptera; family Vespertilionidae; genus Myotis; species Myotis brandtii. The sequence continues at coordinate 5,307,738 of NW_005371219.1, forward strand.
TCTTACCATAAGAATGATTTGACCGGGCAGGTGACTCACTGTGGACTGTATCTCCCTATGGAACTTGAGCATCATCAATCCTAGTGATTTAAATGAGAAGTATTTATTTGAAACTCTAATATTAAAAATTCATATTCATTAAACTAAGGAAAAGATCTTAAAGGATTTTATCTTCCACCAAAAGAAAAAAAAATAAGTCTATGATGATACCATTGTTTTATAGGTTGAAACTGCTCTTTAAGCCAAAATTTTCTAAGATTTAAATTTTAACATTCAACTTTTTAGGTAGCCTATCAGTGTACACCCCAATGCCACATTCCCAAAGTTAAAATGCCAGAACTTCAAATGAAGGAACTATTTTAGAAAAATGAATGGTGATCCATAGTGTCGTGGTATACCAGTTTTGAATGCTGTATCTTAAAAGTGCTTCTAAGATTAAAGTTCAGTTTTCAATTACAAAATAATTTACCATGTCACCGAGGAGGAGATTTTTCCATATGATGAATCAGATTTGAAGAGATTCCAAGCCAATAGTTGAAAAAACCCTCTTCTGAATCCAAAGATATTCTGAGTTAAATAGACATCGATTTGCTAAATCTTACCTGAGGACACTTTAGAGTCTGAGGACCTTGGGAGGAAGCAGCAGGGTTCATTATAATTCCTTTCCACTCATTTTCACTGCAGAATAAGTGACCGTCCAGGCTGGGAGAGACTATAAAGGGAGCCCTAATAGCATCAAGGCAAACGAAAGAAGGAGCAGATCAAAGGATTTAATATGTTTATTTCCTTGATAAAAAGCTGTTACTTTTCAAAGTTGTCCCAAACCAAAATCCTCTTGTGTTCCAATTTCTTTAGTATACTTTTTAATGCCATGCATCCAAAGAGCTGTTACCTATTCGGGAAAATTCAGGGGAAAAAACATCGTATTTAATAAACTAGCCAAATGAATGAAAATTTCATTTGAAATTAAATAGTTTTGAAATATTTGGCACAGCCCCATAATAAAATGCCCAAAGAACCTTTAGATTTTTATTCCTAGGTGGGTTTTCAGATTCAATTAAATTATCTTCCTTCAAAGCTACTTAAGAAATATTCTGGGCCAAAGATATTTCAGTTACCTTTAAGCCCTCTAGAGAATGCCCCTCCAAAAATAAATAAATAAAGTCATTTATTCCTAAAACTCATAAATGTCAATTCAAACACACCCTGAAGGTTCATTTATCATATACAGGTTGAGTGAATCTATGATTTGGAGAAGAATGAATAGAAATAATTTCTGAATATGTTCCATATTTTTGCACACTCTGTAGTCTTCAGTATCGGTTTTCGTTTGCTACTCCAGAGCTGGAATTTATTAAGGTATATTAAGGATAGGGCTGAGGTTCATATTTCAAATATTTCTGCCAGTCTCCCATGCAAAAGCAAAAAAATAAGTGTTCATTGATACTGATAATTCCCACTACTGCTGACAAGCTTCACTGTTTTTTTTCTTCTATTTCCCAGCTGAGAAAATATTTGCTGTTGAACATCTGGCTAAGGAATGTTAAAAGTCCAAAAGGTCTGGGCTATCATCTGAAGTGGACTTTTTGAAGAAAAGTAACATGGAGTATTAAGCAGTTTCTCAGAAATGGATTTTCAGAGAAAATGCCCTGTGACTTTTCATGAAAGTCAGAACATCCTAAAAATGGAAGAGTAGAATAAAAGACTGATCAGTATGGTGGGTTTATTGTGTTTTTTTTAAATTCTTTATTGTTTAAAGTATTACATATAGTATTACATTATGTCTCCTTTTCCCCTCATTGAGCTCTCCCTGGCCACCCTCATCCCCCAGCACATGCCCTCACTCCCCTAGTGTCTGTGTCCATTGGTTATGCTTATATGCATACATACAAGTCCTTTGATTGAGTTTATTGTGGTGTGGACAATGAAATGTGCCATCAAAGGAAGCTCAGCTTAGAGCCATATAAACCACTGGCAGCCGCAGCTGACAAATCTAGAAAGTGTGCCAAGCTGGTACGGACAATGGTACCATCTACTCACACCGGTGCCTGGCAGGGAGCAAACAGATAAAGCTCTCATACTTAGGATGAGAACATTCTTCCCCACCTGTGCTAGCACTCCACTTGGAAACCAGGATGAAAGTGCATATTTCTCTTTTTACCTATTGAATCATCTGTTCCAGCACTTGATCATCCAGGGTTGAGTTCAATGAATTTTTGTGCTGAAAATATGTGTGTAGGTGGAAGGAGTGGCCATGAGTACAATTCTGCACTGGGAGAGCTTGTACCAAATAAAAAAGTGGATTTTTGTATGTTTGTGCAAACATGTACAAACAAGCCTCCATAAACTAATATCTATTGAGTTACTCTAAAATTCCACCTCTGGCCACTCAACATTACAGGCTGAATAAATACCTATAACCTCACATCAATGTGCCTTATATTCATCAATGAGCCCTATTAATTTGCATCTATTTATATATTTCAGTCGAAAATCTTTGCATTGGTTATATTCATGTGTCTCAGAAACAAATAGCAAAAAATTATACTCATTTTACACAAGTGAGAATAGCATGTAGTATAATGTGGACTCTGAAAAAAATAAGGATCACATCCTAGTTATATTGAGATCCCCCAAACCTGGCAATAAAAAAATTCACTCTCTGAATTTAAATGTGTACATTAGAATTTTAGATCTAAATCAGGACAGAGAGATTTTCTAGACCAAACTTCTCATTTGGCAGAGTAAGAAACTGTGATAGAAAATGGAATATTTTTCTAAAATTATTCTAATAAGTAGCAGATTCGGAATCCCAATCTCTTTTTACCATGCTGTAAAGATTCCCTTATGATCATTACTATGATATTGCTTGTGCTGATGGTTAAGAATGGTTTTGTTTCTGGTTTCTATTAATCTCTGAAATTGTTAAATTCCTCTGCAATGCATTTAGTGGGACATTTATTTTTTAAATCCTAAAATGCTAATATGGAGATAGGTCATGAGATGCATGTTAGAAAACTGAGGCCAACAAAAGGTTCTGAGAACTGCTGTGGTGCAATGTGGATAGCCCGGCCCTGAAAACAGTGCTCCCAGAGGGTCTTTCATCAGACTAAGCTCATACTAGTATATGCCTTTCTTCCTTCTTATTTTATTTCTTTCTCTCTTTATTTTTTTCTTTGTAATAGTTTGACAAATACAATTATTACCAAGGCCAGGAAAAATAATTCTTCCAGAAATGTATAGCCTGATACCTATCCTATCTAATAAAAGGGTAATATGCAATGCCTTGGCCGGTTTGGCTCAGTGGATAGAGCGTGGGCCTGCGAACTGGAGGGTCCCAGGTTCGATTCCAGTCAAGGGCATGTACCTTGGGGGGTGTGCAGGAGGCAGCTGATCGATGTTTCTCTCTCATCGATGTTTCTAACTCTCTATCCCTCTCCCTTCCTCTCTGTAAAAAAATCAATAAAATATATTTTTTAAAAGGGTAATATGCAAATAGACCAAACGGCAGAACAACTGAACAACCAATCAAAGCGTAATATGCTAATGATATGCTAAGGCTGCTCAACCGCTCGCTATGACATGCACTGGCCACCAGGGGGCAGATGCTCCAACCAGTAGGTTAGCTTGCTGTTGGGGTCCGGCCAATCGGGACTGAGCAAGATGGGCCGGACATGCCCTGGAGCCCTCCCGCAGTCCCTCTCTGGCCCGATCGTGCACCGGTGGGGTCGGTGGCCTGTGCCCTCTCGCAATCCAGGACCCCTTGGGGGATGTCAGAGAGCTGGTTTCAGCCCTATCCTGCAGGCCACTCCCCTTGGGAGGGTACCAGGCATAGGGCTCATGGCTGGCGAGTACTGCTACAGCAGTGCAAGCCTCTCCTGATGGGGACTGATTTGGCACAAGCCCGCAGCAGGCACAGTGGGGCCGAGATGAGCGGGAGCGGCAGGTAGGAGCTGCATGCAGCGTTGGACTGTGGGTTTCAGCCCAATCCCTGCAGGTCACCCAGAGGGACCCCACCCTTGCACGAATTTGTGCACCGGGACTCTAGTTATATTAGAAATATAAATTTTTGCACTTTCTCTTGAGAAATGACCATTTCTATCAGAATGGTGATCATTTTTTCATTTAGTTATTGCTAAAGTGCATTTTTGGGGAGAAGGAAGTTTGGCTGGGTGATTTTTATTTTTATTTTTATTTTATAAAGGCAGAAAATAAAAGTTCTCCCATACTGCTTAGTCTTTTGGGTTTGGGTTGTGAGCTCTTCTGGGGGAGTATGGAGGCATAAGCGATTGCCTTAGAAGCTCAGTTTGGGTTGGAGTTGTCTTTCCCCTAAGGGTCTTATAGATTCACAGCCAAGCAGCAGAACCACCATAGGGTAATCCAGTTCCTGTTTTATTGATAGCTTCAACTCCTAGATTCAATTTTCCCTGGTGAATCCTGTTTGAAATCCAGAATTCCCACACATAGGCTCATATTTTCTCATTTTTGAAATGAACAAAGAATGGACTATTATTAACAGAACCAAAGAACTGGGAACAATAGTAGCCTCAGCCATGTAATAAAACCAAGAACAAATAAGCAAACAGACCCTAGTCTGTGGGAGGAGAGTCAGTAACACCACTAGATGACAGCCTTCTAGTCCCTAGAGTCTTGTATTATTCAGACACCTTCTTGGACAATAATAAATTAGTTTGACAAATTATTCCTCTCAGCAGACTTATTCATTATCAACCTTTCTGAGAGGGCTTTTAGCAAAGGAATCTTTGTCTGCAAGTGACACGCTGAAGGCATCTGTTTAACAGATTCATTTCTTTAAGGGTCTGTGAAGGCTGCTTTCATTAGGGATGCATCAGGCTCTTCATTCTCCCAGAGCTCACACCCCATGTGTCACAGCCCATCCTTCTATCACTTCTCTAGTCTGTCCTTTCCTTGCCCTCTGAATTCCTGTATCTTCTCTCAGAGGGACAGCTCAGCCCTCATCACATCCTAGTTTGCAGAACACAAAACTGCCACTCAAATATTTCTTAGATGTATTTTTTATCCTGGGGAATCCATTTCCCAAAGATCATGAAACAAAAGCCAATACAGTTTAATCAATGAATGTGTTACCATATTGCCCCTCAACATAATCATGAAGATTTATTTTTCATCCTACAGGAGATGAACAGCAAGCACATTCATTTAACAAACTCTTTAAGAAGACATTGCCACAGATACTGGAAAAATAATTGGATGGCTCTCTCTATTTCCAGTCTTGCTCTCTCCGATCCATTCTACACATGCTGCTCGATTCATTTTTCAGAAATGCAAATCTGAGCACGTGATATACCCCAGCTTAAAATCCCTGAATAATTCAACACTTTTCTCATAAGCCTAAATTTCTTGGCAAGATATATAACACCTTATGATCTGGCTTTTGCTTTCCTCCGAGATCAGCTTTACCTTTCAATGCACTACCCCACCTCCCTGGCAACTGTATACCAACTATACCAAAATGCCTTACGTTCACCCAGGAGTGCCTCATATTATGACATCCCCCTCACACGCACCTTCAGATCTTTGCATGTGCAGTCCCCTCTGCTTTCGTCATTCTCTCCCCTTGTCCTTTCTCCTTTAGGTGATTCCTGTTTTTTGAGTCTCATCTTAGCTGCCATTGCTTTAGGCAGGATCCCTGGTCCTCCAAGGTTGGATTAAATACTCATAGCTCTAATCAATTCAATTGTACCAATTAATTAAATTGCAATGGTCTTTTTCCCCCTCAGTAGTCAAGATATAGATTTCTTTAAGATGAAGAGTAAATCTATTAAAATCATGATAGTCTCAGCATCTAGTACAGAGTCTCATACAGAAATACAAAATTTACTGATTTATTAAAGGATGAACCTATCAGTGTGAAATAAGAGCTTTACTTAATGCCCTGCTAGTGGTGATAGTAACATAACCCTTATTCTCAAGGAACTTGCCACTTAGATGGAGTAATGATAATTCATCTTTAAAAAAAACAGTATTAAAAAAATGAGACATATGAGTATTGGATAAAATTCTAGGTTAATAAAAAATGCTATAATAGTTGATAGAAAAAGGGCTTCATAAATCACATAGCCAGATGGGTTCTTGTTGGGATGAGATTAAGCCTAAAGTGTGAAGGGCTGAACTACCTGAATAAAAAGAGAACACAGCCAGAATTTTGAAGGATAGAAGAAAGAAAAGGTCCAGATGGAAAGGCATACATAGAAGACATGTTCAACAAATAATGACTGGCTGGTTAAATCTGGAAAAAAGGAAAGGAATAGGCTTGTGGGACAACTCATTAATTCAAGCAACATACACTGACCATGCATCATCTGGTGGACACTGTTCTCAGCACTTGGGATATGTCAGTGCTAGACAATTAACACTGCCCTCATGGAGTTCACCCTCCAGTGGAAGAATAAACCTGATAATTATATACAGGTTCTCAATTCCTTAATTGCAAAACAAAGTCAGAAAAGTCTAAAAAGTTTAAGGCTTTCCTAAATTTATTTGTCAGTAAACCTGAGCTGAACCAAACGGTTATATACAGTCCTTGTTCTAGTTAACATGCATATTTCTGTATATTGCTTCATAAATATTAATGTGTTTGATTGCAGGTCTGTGTGAGATATGAATGAGATGTAATATATTGTATATGCTAGTATATGCACCACCTTCTCTACTAAAATCTGGAAGAGGCTGAATTCTGAAATGCATCTGGTTCCAAGGGCTTTGGATGGAATTGTGGACCTACACATGTTGTTAGGAACAATGCCATGGTAAAAAGAAAACGTAAAACAGGGTTGGGGAATCTGGAGGACAGGGAGACAGAAAGGGTAGCTATATTAAATACAGTGGTTAGGTAGGCCTCATTGGGAAAGTGCGATTTAAGCACCTTCACAGACAGAGGGGCTCAGCCAAGCAGACAGCCAGGGCCAGCGTGTTTCGGGCAGCAGAAATAGAGGAGCAAAGGCCCAGGACACAGTAGAGCACCTGGAACATCTGAGGAACTGTAAGGAATCCCAGATACATAAACAAGCAACGAGTATAAGAGATCAGAGGAGTGATAGGTGGTCAAATCATATACAATCAATAAGCCACTTCGGGGTTTTGAGAAGAGAAGTGCTATATTTTAAAAGTATCATTCCAGCTGCTGTTTTGAACATGAGCTGTAGGAAAGTAAGGGTAGCATCATTGAGACCTATTGGGAAGGTATTGCAATAATCCATATGAGAGGATACTGGTTCAGAGTAGGGTCATGGTAATGGAGATGGTGAAAAGTATTCAGATTATGAGTAGATTTTGAAGATAGAGTCAGTAGGATTGCTCAACAAATTGGATGGGTGTATGAGAAAGAGGAGTGACTACAAGATTTGTGACCTGAATAGTTGGAAGGATGGACACATTACATCTAAAATAGGAGGTGCAGCAAGTTTGAAGGGGATGATTGGAAGTGGTTTTGCTTATGTTAAGTTCTCGATGTCTATTGGGCTTCCAAGGGCTGATCTGGAATAGGCAGTTGGACATAGAAGTCTGGAGTTCAGAGGAGAAATCCAGCCTGGATATGAATTTGGGGATTATTAGCAGAGCATTGGCATTTAAAACCATGTGACTAGATGAGAACTATAAAAATGTAGATGTAGCTCAGAGAGATGCCCAAGGAGTCAACCCTTAGAAAGAAGATAAAACAACAACAAACAGTTCCTGCTCAGAGTCTTGTCATTGAGGCCATCTGATAGGGAAGGTGCACATGTGAATTGAGTAGGCACTCCTATTACTAGCCCTCCCAAGTAGTATAGGACTCAAAATAGTATCAATGAGTCCAGTAATTCTTAAGTATAGGGTTAGGGGATATAAGCCAGAAACCTTAAAAAAATGAGCATACATTTTCTGGTACTTAAAGTATTGGCTGGGAATGGAAACAAGAATTTACTAGAGTAATACAGCTCCCCAATGTCTAATGTATTCCTGAAAGGATTCAAATCAACATAAAAGCATGTCATTCAGACCTAATTTTTATTCTCAAATAGCTGCAAGAAATGTAATAAATGCTTTCCGTTACTATTATAATAAGCATCAATTATGATCACAATGGTGTTTGCTGCTATGGTTAGAACTAATAGGCAGCCTTTAAAAGGTGCCCAGCAGTGTTCTAAATGCTTTATGCTTGTTAACTTATTAACTCTGACTGCAACTCTATGAAATAAATAACATTATTAACAACAGCTAAGAATATTGCCCAAGATCACAAAGTTGTGAGTGATAGAACTTGGATTTAAACGCCAGCATTTTGACTCTAGAGTCCACACACTTTATTATCATGTTAAACCTCCTCTTAGGATAAGCATTTTCATTACTTGGAAAAACACATTGCTGTAATATGTTCTAAAAGTGAATCTAATTCTCTAAGGTGATATAATGCTAAACTAAACAACTAACAGAATATCTGGATTTGGCATCAGAGAACACAGATTCAAATTTAAGCTCTTCCATTCTCCAGCCTTGTGCCCTGACCTTACAGCCTTGAACCTGATCCCTCCTTTGCAAATTAGGATAACAATGGCACCTACTTCAACCTAGTTGTGAAGATTTAGGGCAAGAATATATGGAAATAGTGCTCTGTACATCGTGAATTACAAATCTAAGTTCTTTTCTAGCACCTGACATATGGGAGAAAACTCTCTGGGAAGAAAACGTCTTTTGTTACGATGACACTGGCTCAACCCTACAGAGTGGAAAGGTGCCATGCCCAGTCCTAGGAGGAAGCCTCATCTTGTCACGGTCTCCCCAGAAGCCATATTTTTGGTCTTTTTTTCATGTCTCTTCCCACTCCTTTTTACTTTGTTCACATTACGTGCTTATTATCTATTACAATTCTGACCTGAAATTGCAAAGGGCCCTAGCTGAGAAGTCTCTGAGCCAGAACCTATGGAAGACATTAGGATTAAGCTACTTGCCTGGATGATGAGTCTTAAATTCTTCCATGGCAGCAGGTGCACAATTATTTTGAGAAAGTGGAACTGTGAAAAGGAGCTCCTTAACATATTAATAACCTTCATAAGGCTGATTTTGTACATCAAGGAATTTCCTCTTCCTTGAAAATTCTACCTGACGGTACTTCTCTGTTTGTACCAGTTACGAGGTCCTTGAGAACACTATGAAAAAGGACATTTTTGTCAAGGTGTGAGCTCAGAGCAATAGTCTCCCACTGAGGGCTGAACTATTCAATAAAAAGCATTCAGAAGTAACTCTCCTATGTTAAAAAGCTGTGGAACTGGCATAGACTGATAGCCAATGACTAAACTCATACTCTATGTTGACAAAAGTTAATTCATTTTTTACAAGATTAGCAGAGAAAGATTAGCCTTAGCAATTTCTGGAGATAAATGTGCAAAGCAACCAAGATTGTTTAGCTGTCATAGTTAGCTCTCTTGCAACCTGTGTAAATATAGTCCATTGTTCCCAATCTTATACCACGATCCTGAATCCTGCATTATTTTTCTGTATGTGATCCCATTAGGGGAACTCAAATGCAGAAATGAAGGATACAGCACACTGCTACTGAAGCACCATCAGCATTTGGTATTTTCCAAGGCTGTATTCCACATGGGATGAAATCATCGCCTTTGCCATGAGCACTTTTAGATTCATTGATGTTACAACAGTTGAAATAAATGTATGCACTTCTGAGAGAACAATCCAGAGGGAGTGGAGAAATGACACTGAAAAGGAAAAGATCTTTTTTTCTCTGAAATTTTTTTTGGGGAAAATAAAAAATAGAAGTAGAGCTCTGTTTTCTGCTGATGGTGCTTTAAAGCAGGCTAATGTGTGAGGGGTTCAATCAGAAAAGCTCCTAAACACTGTGTTTGAGAAAAACAAATGATCCAATTATTCCAACCAAAGCTTTAAGCCACCAGCTGGCTCAGCTGGTGCTAAGACATTAAAGGAGTCTACAAAAAAACCTTGTGTGATAAAATGCAGTCTTATGAAGAGGAAAGTGGACTGCTAAAAACTTATAAGCTTCTTTTCTATATGTATGAAAAGTAAGAAATCAAATCATAAATAAGCCTTAAAATGTTCCTAAGAGATTCAATTGCCAACCTCACTACTAGATGCCAAACATGTTCTTCCTGAACTACAAACTCAGATTGTGCTTTTAATTGTCCAATAACAAGAAAAATGCTCTCAGGTATTTACTCTGAGGCATGTCACTAAGAACAAAGACAAAATTTTAGTAAAATATTTGGGGCCTTTAATGTCCTTTAGATCTTTCTTTGCATCAGTGACATGTCATAGTCAGATCTCTAAAAGACTTTGTAAATATTCTCTAGTCCCTCCCCACCCCCAACCCCACCTTTCACACCCACTTTACATTTATAAATTTACAGAGAAGTATATAGTAGTTCTCTGCTCTACCAAAAGAGAATCTAGAGTCTTCTTAAATTCTGCTTTTGTTTTCACTTTTTGGAACAGCTTTATTGAGATATAGTTGGCATACAGTCAATTGTTTTCAAGTATGTATACCAAAATAAAGCCATCACCAAAATCAAGATAATAAAAATTTTCATCACCCTCTAAATTTATTTCTTGCTTCTTTTCAATTCCTTCCTTCTTCCTTACACTGCACCCCCTTCCCCCCAGGCAACCACTGAGTGATATGCTACTCTAGCATATCACTATAGATTAGTTTGTAATTTCTAGAGTTTTATATAAATAGAGTAATACAGTATATAATTTTTTCATTTGGATTATTTCACATAGCATAATTATTTTGAGATTAATTTGTATTGTATAGTTTATTCCTTTTTATTGCTGAGTAGTAATCTATTATATGGATATATTATAATTTCTTTATCCATTCACCAATTTCTAGACATTTGGGGTATTTCCAATTTTTAATGACTTGAAATAAAACTGCTATAAATATTTGTGTACAGGTCTATATAGAAATATGCTTTCATTTCTCTTGTTAATTACCTAAGTGGTTAATTACCTAACAGCTGAATCATATCATAGGTATATGATTAGATTTTTAAGAGACTGCCAAGCTATTTACCAAAGTGATTGTACCATTATTTATTCTCACAAGTAGTGTATGAAAGTTCCAGTTACTCCACATCCTCACCAACACTTGGTATAGTCAGTATTTTTAATTTTAGCCATTTTAATAAGGATGTAGTGGTGTCTCATTATGGTGAAATGTGAATATGCTACTCTAGCAGACCTACCTTTATGTAATCATTGAGTTGGAAAATATCATCCATGACAAGACTCTGAGCATGAGTCCAGCTCCCTGTGGTGCCTTCAGGCCATTTGGTCCCTTGGTTGAAAGATCTCCTGAAAACTTTCCACTTCTCATACGTGCCACTCGGCGACTGATTTCTTTACTCCACCATTTCACTGTCTCCCAAATGGGAAAATGCTGTACTTACTGTCCTGCTTTTTAATTTATCGTGCACACATTTTCCATATCAGAACATAGAGATCCACTGCACCTTTTTAAGGGTTGCATAATATTTCACTCTTTGAAGGTTTTTTAAATGGATTTAATCACTCCCTGCTGATGTGCATTTCAATAGTTTCCATACTCAATAGTTTGCTATTAGGTAAATATTGATTGTGCCTTCCTTTACATATATTTAAATTCCCATTAGAAAAGCACTGCACATTTGTTATTGGTACTCTATAGAGCACTTCCTTCTCAGTCGTCATTTCCCAGCCTCTGATTACAAGCATGCTTCCCACATATAAAAGGTACTAGTTAAATCTTCAAAAATGTTGACTAACATGTCGCTATGTGAGGAAAAAAAGCAGAGGGCCAAGGGGAAGTGGATATTCTCTGGCATGCCCTAAATTTCTGTGCCCCCCACTCTACTTCCATGAGAGGCAGGTGGCTTAGTTGGAAAGATTTGGAGTCAGATCTGGGCTTAAAATTCAGCCCAGCCTCTAATTATCTTTGCCCCCTCCAGCAAGTCACTGTAATATCCTGAGCTTTGCCTTTCACATTTTAAGTAAAATAATAGGGATAATATTCAAATAAAGCCCATCCATCATTGCCTGGGTACAGAACAGTCACAAGAGATGGTAACTTTCATGCCAGGACAAGTATTGGAAGCATCCATTGAGCCAAGTCTTTGCCCTTCAGTCACCAGATCCTGGGAAGTTGGGGATATACCCCTGAGAAGTCCTTAGGAGGCTGGATGAAGAATACACTCAAGGAGCTCAGGGCAAAGATGGCGGCATAGGTAAACACCGGAGACTGCTGCCGCAAACAACCACTTCAAAAATACAACTAAAAGACGGAACGGACATCACCCAGAACCACAGGAAAGCTGGCTGAGGAGAGACTCTTCAACTAGAAGGAAAAATAACAGCACACCGAGGCTCAGAGGAGGCGCAGTGTGGAAAATACTCAGGTGCGGAGGTGCGCGCGCAAAGCGGGCTGGTGGCTGAGAGCGCGGTTGTCGTTTTCGGTCAGGGGGGAGTCTCAGACTCTGAGCTCCAGATACGGGCGAATCGCTGGGGACTCGGACCCAAACGGGAGAAGCGGGAGTGTCTGGCATCAGTTGGAAGGCAGCTTTCCCTCCGAGGTTTGCAGCGGTTCCGGGGGTTCTGAGAAGCAGAGCCTCTGGGCAATTATTTCCAACTGGTAAAGGATAATATTTTCATTGCCACTACAGTCTGACTCATATCCACCTACAGAATAACATCAGTGCAAAGCATGGTACCTGAAACTTGGTAGGAGCTTAAACATTTACTTCTTTCTTATCTATTATAAAACTAATTTCTTATGTACTTTTCTTATTAGTTGTTCTCTGTCCTAGACACAAAATTTTGGTTTGTCATATTTCCAATATAGAAGAATAGCATCTTCATGGAAAGTATTATATCTTTTTGATGAAAATGTCACTATCAGTTGTCAATTTTTAAAGTATTTTTACTGACTTATAGAGAGAGAGGAAAAGAGAGAAACATCAATGTGAGAGTAAAACATCTATCAGCTGCCTCCTGCATGCCCCCTACCAGGGATTGAGACTGCAACCTGGACATGTATCAGGAATCAAACTGGCAACCTTTCAGTGCACAGGACAATACCCAACCAACTGAGCCACACTGGCCAGGGCCAGTTGTCCATTTTTTTAGAAAATTCAATCTATTACCCATGCTAAATCCATTGTATTTGAGCCATTATGTTCCTCAGTTTCTAGAATCAGTACTACTGATGAATAATTGTGTTGGGACCTTATATTAAGGTTAGTGTGAGCACTCTAGGTCCTTGTGTGAGTGAGGAACAGTGGCTAAGACGAGCAGGGTGGCCAATCCCAAGGTGTGAAGAAGGTCCTTGGATATGGTTCATTTAGAATAAAGATCCATTTTTCTCTGCAGCTCTCAGCACCATGTCTGACAGAAGAAAGAAAAAGGCTTGTTGAACTTAAGTGAACCTGTAATTGAATCCTGGTAGAGCAATGTTACTAATTGGAATGCCATTTCCTGCCCTGCTTTTTCTCTTTACTATAGGAAAAGGCCAAGAAAAACTAGAATCAGAGACAAGCAGAAAAGAACCGTAATGAGTCAGGGATAAACTAACAAAACACAAGCTAGGAAATCATCACACTGCACTACAAGTGCTCTATACATCACAACCTATGAAGGCAGATGTCCAGCCGAAAACCTGCTGGCACTAACAAATCCATGTTCACGCCCGTCTTTCATTGTCTCTGTGTTCAAGAAGTTAAATCAGGGCCACACAACCCACAGCCCTACAGACGCCTCTGAAACTCTCAGGACAGGAACAGCATCAACAGCAAAGTACCAACATAAAAACAAAATAGGTGCTTGTATTCATCTAACGAAATTCTGGCAACACTTTTATTACAACCACTTTACCCTCATAGGTGTCTTGCTCGCATTCCTACTAATTCACAGACAGCTTCTAATAGCTCTTGCTTCTCTAATTAGGCATGTTTCTTACTTCAAGGCTAATGTAAGCTTCCCATTGTCTCAGCTAATAGGTTTTTAATATTTTAACTTCTCAGTTGTGTTTGTTTTTCTTGGCCTTGTTCCTCTAAAGTTAATCTTTCCTTGTGGTGTGCTTGCGGCTGTAGTGAGGGCTGAGGCAGGATCAGGTCGCCACACAGAGATGAGCCAGCCCCAGGATGTGGCCTCTGGCCAAAGGAGTCCAGGTGTTTTGCATTAGAAGTGGAATGAACTGTGTTCCTGGCGTGGGATTCCCAGATCAGAATGAACTTCGGACTAATGAAGTGAGAAATGACTGTGTCCAGCAAGGCTAACAGAGTGGTTTCTGCCTCTTAGATTGCTGTGCCTGGCTGGAGAGCCCCTCAGAGTCGCACATCTAAATGACCAAATGCTTTTCTAGTTGCAATGAAAGTGGTTCTCCAGGCCTCCTTCTCTGAGTCCCTTCCCTGGTTCTCAACTCATATGACCTAAAGAATGGGAATGTAATAGGAAGTTGGCTATTCTTCACACACCCCAAAGTTTAGGAAAAGAATAAAAAGGTTTCCAGGCATTGGGAGATACGAAATATAATGCAAATGGTCTTCATTGACAAGAACACATTGAGTAGGAGCATATGCATTATCTCAAGGGTATCATTATGCCCATTTCATAGGTAACAGTACTGAGACCTGGGACATTAAGTGATTTTCCCAATGATGCAGTTAATTAATGGTTGGGCTCAGAATTAAGCACAGGTTTCTCAGCTGCAGGACTACATTCTATCATCTTTCCTCTTCCATCAGTCTTCAAAAGCGTTTCCAATTTCTCTATTCTTTACTTCTGAAAACAGCAATATTAAACTTGCAAATTTAAAACCACCCTAAACTTCCTTGTGATAAATTTTTTGCATAGCTTTTGTAAAAAGCACGAATTATATGCAGAATATAAGAGATTGGCATGCCAATGGACATATGACCCACACCAGAATGAGCAGTGAAGTGTCTTTATCTACAGATCATATATTTGTGAAAGTTATTGAAGCCTCCTATGTGATAAGGGCTATTTTAAAGGCTCCACATACATTAACTTGCTCACTCTTCACAGAATACAGTGGAGTAGGTACTATTATTGCCTTAATTTTACATTTGAACCCAGGTTGTTAACATTTCACAAATAGTTTCAAAAGTCATTATTACCCTTTGTTAAATGAATTCTCAATCATTCTGTTGAATAACATACAGAATTCAACATTAACTTGGATGAAATTTTAACTATAAGCTAAATAGTTGATTTTCACATTTGGGTCAGTATTGTTTCCATATCCTATCACATATTAACTAACATTAAAATGATTAATTATGGATTATAAACTCTGGAAACTCACCCACATTTTTTTAATTAGGTCATTCCATTGAGATGTTAAGTGATTCAGTTTGGGAATTACCCCCAAAAAACATCCTTTATACCTTCAATCACTCTATTAATTAAAATAAAATCTACAATGACCTGGGAGACCATTACCATGATTGTATTCTCATGTTTCCATACTATGACTCTGGTAGTGATTAAGGGAAAGTCCTTTACCTCTGGTGAAAACTTGCAAAAACTATGTGATGCATTTTTCAATGGTTCCTGCATATAGCAAGCATATCATTTCAGTTTTACTAAACAATTATCAGTGACAATGACTGATGCTCATCAACAGGGAAAATTATCCTTTGACTTGCAATTTCATTGTTTTTCAAAAAGTTACTTTTTCTTTTGGACATTTTGAAACCATTTCCAACGTACATAAATGAATTTTCTATTATTTGTTGAGACCTTAACAAACGAATGATGATGTTCTTTTGGAGACATTGGTTTATAACCTTACCTGAATTTTAATGATTCTAGAGACATATGCAATAAAGAAGAATCAAATATATGGTTGAAAGAATAAAATTGTTCTGTTTGTCAATTATCTGAACTCATGCTACTTATATCTACAGAAAATTCATCTACTCCATCACAATATAAACCATGGCCTTTTGCATTATGCTCTCCTTATGATGTTTTATTAAACAAATGGATGTATCCACAGAGACATATTAAGGCTCTATATCAGTTTCTATTGAGAAACGTGATGATTAGAGAAGACATGGCCAATATAAATTACATTGTTCATTTCCAAAAAGGTAGGAGCCAGCACTTGATACAATGGAAAGAAAAAAGAAAGCCGTTTGAAGGTCAGATAGGAGATCCGTCAAGGCTCCTCAACTTCCTACTTGTATGACTTCTAATAAAGATCCCAGTTTCTTTGGAACTTCAATTCCTGAGCTGGATACTTTCTACTTGTCCTCCAAGATGTACTGTCCACTCTACTCTTTTATCACAGGAGGCTGACATGCAAGGACTATGTCATCAGATATCCTTCCCTTCATGTTCATCTGTGGGGATCTTTGTGGGAGATTGGAGGGAAGTGAGGTCTAGTATCTACTCTCCGATTCCCTTCCTGCAATGTCCCCTCCAGTCAGCTCTGTCATTTGATTAAAGGCCACAAGCTTTCTTTAGCCATCCTGTTCTACCAGTCTCCTTCCACGGTCCAGAGTCCACTCCCACTTCCTCCCCTTGTCCTTTGAGCCTGGGTGTAGCAGCTGTGTTATGACTAGACCGTGGAGATTATACTATCCCCTATGGGTTTCTCTTCCTGAGGACACCTTCATAAAGAATCCCTTTATTACACCATCCTTGATTTATCCTAATGTGAGGGTCCCATCTGCTTCCTACTGAAGCCCTGACTTCAGTTCCCCAGCCCACACAAGAAGGGAGAATCACACCCACCTCACAGGGTTATTGTGAAGAATCCTATATAATAAAAGCGTAATATGCTACGTGTCTGACTGTTCATGCGACTGTTAGTTTGAGTGTTCCACCAGTCGCTGTGACACACAGTGACCACCAGGGGACAGATGCTCCAACTGGTAGGTTAGCGTGCTGCTGGAGTCTCCTGTTCAGGACTGGGTGAGACATGCTCTGGAGCCCTCCTAAGGTCCCTCCCTAGCCAGCCAACCTTCAGAGGTCCCTTCCTGGCCAGCCAACCTCCCACAGTCCCTCCCAGGCCAGATTGTGAGAGGGCACAGACCAGGCCGAGGGACCCCACTGGTGCACATATCCGTGCACTGGGTCTCTAGTGAAAAGATAATTGTGTATAGAGCTAGGCACTTCCTTGGCATTCAAGATGTTTGTTCTTATAATTCTTTGGTTCAATAACAAATTTTCATTACGTGCAAAAGTGAATGTGTTATATGCTATGGAATAGATAATCAGATTCCTTAGTTTAAAAATTGGTGTGGTATCTCTGTATTACAAGACTTGAATAACAAAGTGTTGCAAACTCAAGAGGGATTCTACTTCACCACCAGTTAAAAATTTTGTTTTCTAGTCACACAATACCCTGTTTATATAGAGAGATTCTTATTCACATAGGCAGTCTCTGAATAGGAACATAAAGAAAGAAAGATTACTCTGTGAGGTATATTAAATCCAGATATTGGAAACATCTTAGCACAGATCATAAATTAAACAAAACTTTGGCTAGTACTTATAATCAAGAAATATTATATGTTTTTTTAAGATAATTTCTGACTTTGGAATGCAACCATACTAGATTTATTTTATTTCAAATCAGGTTAAGCATATGTACATATTGCTTTACTATAGTCGAGCAAAAGAAATATATAAAATTGCGCTTTTATATATTGCATTATTTATCCAACCAGCTTGCTAGCATTTTACAAACACTGATATTTATACTTCTTTTATGTATTGAGCCCATTTATTACTCATATACAATTTTTTGTATAGTTGAATTCACCCAGCATACTTGATCATCACTTTTGTAACTTCATAAATCATTCTGACTTTTAGAACAGTAATGATTCACTAAAAATTATGTGGTTACATTAGTTCAAGAAACCTATTTACTATCTTCATTTCAAACATGTGGCTGATTATAATAAGCACTTTAAGGAATTATGTTTTAAAAGACTAGAGGTTTGCAGAACTCTGAGCTGAAAAAGGATATTTTGAAATGTAATTTTAAAGGAAAGGAAAACATCCATCCTCTTTCTAGGTCAATGAGAAAGAACATTCCTCCTATACTGATGTAACAGTAGCTAACCATCTTTTTATTCTTTGTACTAAGAATGGTACTAAGCACTTTACCTGTTTTATCAAATTCAATCTTCATAACTATACGATAGTGTGCAAATGAGGAACTGCTTTTGATTGCATGTAATAGAAAACCTAAATAATGTTGATTCAATTAAATAATGTAGCAGGAAGTCCACAGTAGGTGATCCCAGGCTGGTGCAGAAGCTCTGCAATGCCCTCCGTGACCCCATCTCCTTACAGGTGTAGATGTATCCACAACATCATGCTCACAAGATGGCTTGGAGCTCCAACCATTGCAGACAAACAAGAAGAAGGGGAAGGTGTAAAGGCAAAAAAGTGACAGTCAGCTAAGTGTACCATCTTTCGAAGCCCTTATTTAATGATTTACACTTACATCTCTTCCGCCAAGACATGACCATCCTGCAAAGTATCTGTGAAATGTAGTTATATAGATACTAGAGGCCCAGTGCACAAAAATTTGTGCATGGGGGGGGGGTGTGTCCCTCAGCCCGGCCTGTGCCCTCTCACAGTCTGGGACCCCTCAGGGGATGACCACCTGCTGGTTTAGGCCCGCTCCC
>NW_005371219.1:5327230-5335406 GCF_000412655.1 Myotis brandtii
CAGCCGCCATCTTTGTTGGCAGTTAATTTGCATATCTCGATGATTAGCCAATGGGAGGCGTAGCGAAGGTATGGTCAATTACCATGTTTGTCTATTATTAGGTAAGATTGGGAGTCTTGCCAATGTCATAAAATTTCCAGTTCTTTCAATTTGATCTTGGATTGAATAAAATAACAATGTATTTAGGATTTGTATCCATATTCATAAGTGAGATCATTCTATTGCAAGAATTAAAAATGCAAATTTCTTTGAGGCCCAGATTACTAATATAAGAAAATTAAACTTTCTGTGGGAGATGAAGCAATGTGACTATGGCGAACTGGAGGATATATATCATGTCTAAACTCATTCACACTTAAAAATTTTAGAATATTATACAAGAACATACTTCTCATGGCCACATTTGGCCTGTGGGCCAATACCTTGCCACTGCTGAGTTTTGCATTTCTTTTCCCAGTTCTGAGTTTTACATTTTTTTGCTGCAGTTGTCTGATGGACTTGTTTGAGGAGCTGAGAGTTTTCCATATTTCCTAAGGTCTCGAGCAGTTCTTATCTTTAGTATAAAAGCCTCTTCAAGCTTCATGATTAACAATTATTTTACATAGTCTTTCCTGTTTCTGGAGTTGTCTGTCTCCTCTGAGGTTAATTATATTTATTCATCTTAGTACCTTTCATCCATGCTATTAGTTTTCCTCAAATGACTAGTGATACTTTGATGTTTTTATACACAAAGAGTAAACCAAGGAAAGAACTTGGTTAGTCAATATGTGTATTAGTCTGCTAGGATTACTATAACAAAGTACTATAGACTGGGTAGTTTAAACAACAGAAATGTATTGTCTCACAATTCGAGGCTAGAGGTCGGAGATCAAGATGTTAAATACCATCCTAGGCTCTACTCCATAAACTCCAGCCTTCTGAATGTTCCAGAAAATTTAAGAGATTATGCCAGACACAGCAGGCAGCCTTCAGGCTTTTTAAGCCAACACCTGTTCTGATTGGTTGGTACCAGTGTTATAAAGTTGCTAAATATTTAATATTACCCTTTTCGTCATTTAAACTTAATTTTAGTTCTCAGTGCCCATTTCACTGGATGGCAGAAACAATGTCAGTTACATCAAATCCCTTTTCCCAGGGTTATTCCTGAGCTCCAGAAAGCTTAAGTAGTACAAAACATTGGACAGGGGAATCTGAGGTTACATGGGGAGGGATCGTGCACTGTAGGACTGGAAAAAACATTCTTTGGAGATTTTACCTCCATTTGCACTGGCACTCACCTGTCAGCTGGTGGAAAACCCAGACCTTGAAATCATAACAGCATGTCTACCCTGCCCTGCAAAGGTCTTCCATGCCAAGTAAGCACAATTTAGTCATTTACAGAACAACCATTAATAACTCTAAACTTTTCACTCGGGAAGAAAATTAAGAGACTTTTGATGACTTCACACCTCATTGGTCCCTAAAGTTTGGAACTTGATAGCTGAAAACCGCAAAACTGGGCAGGCCAATGAACTAAAGGCACTAGAAGTCCATGCCTGGCTCCTCACCTCAGAGGTGCATGGAGGTCCTTCAAACATGGGCCTGGCTGTCTAGAGATAGCTGTGGGCAGTAGAAGAGGATCAGTGGGTCGGTGGTGCATCAGAGGGCACTCCATTACTTCAATAGTTAGGCGGCAGCCCCAAATAAGGGTCTTCGTGAAGCAAAGAATTCTTTTTCAGTTGGAGAGGTCGTGAGAGTTAACGTCCAGGGAAGAAATAGAAGAAGAAAGAAATGTAGTTAAAGAAAAAAATAGGGAATAAATATAGATAGTTGAAAATTTCATAAAACAATATTAAAGAGAGAAATTTTAAAAGACTAAAAGTAGCCTGGACTTGGGGGAGCTTAAATACAGATTCATTCGCTTCAGAAATGGAAGAAGGAGGGCACTGTCTTGTTATTGCCCATCTCTAATGAAGGCAAAGACAGAAGTGATCCCGCGGCCATGATCATATAAGAAATATTTTCTCGTCCAGCTGGCACAGCTCAGTGGTTGAGCGTCAACCTATGAACCAGGAGGTCACAGTTCGATTCCCAGTCAGGGCACATGCCTGTATTGTGGGATCAATCCCCAGTGTGGGGCATGCAAGAGGCAGCCGATCAATTATTCTCTCTCATCATTGATGTTTCTATCTCTCTTCCTCTCCCTTTCTCTCTGAAATCAATAAAGATGTATTTTAAAATAAAATTTAAAAAGAAATACTTTATCTGTAATAAGGACCAGGCTGGATTTTAAATACTTCAGAACCATTAAGAATCCTCCTGTTATAGTTCAAAAAACAGGAAGGAGATTGACCAGGGTGCTACTTGGGCACCATGAACACTCTTATTCACTGCAGGGATCTGGCTGGCAATAAAGGAGTGTTTATAAATATTATTCTACATGTGTGCTCCATTTCTTCCAATTATATTAAAAGCAGCTGCTATCAAGAAACAAACATTTGGGCCGTTCTGGGGCTGTGATTTTCAACTCCAGAATGCACCAATAAAAATGGCATTTAACAGTCGTTCAAAGCCCTAGATAAAAATGTTTAAATGAGGGAGGGTATGTTTTCTCGTGTTTTTCTTATCATTCTGGCATTACCTTTGACCCTGGTTAGGTTCCCTCAGGACAAAAGTTTAAAACCTGAGTTATATGGAGGCTCTCTCCCCACCCTACCCTGCACCTCTACCCCCAGCCCCCAGAGCCCTATACTTGTGGTAGGATTGACATTCCCTTACAATGATGTGCTAATAAATTGGGTGGACACTGGGGATCTCTAAATTGTGGCATTTGCTAATTTTCCTAGTGTACATTTTCCCACCATAGCTTATTTGGAAGATAGCTGTGTTTAACAAACAGCTTGTAAAATTGCTGGTGACTTGACAGGGAGCTATCATGAGCTGGTGGCACAGATCTGGCCAGGAAGTCTCCCTGACTCCATTTCTCTGCCCCATGCAAAAAGTAGTTTAAACCTCTGAACAGTCTTAGATAAAAAAACAACAATAAAAATGACAGCTGCCTCCTGGGAATCACTCCTTATGTGCCAAGCTTTGAAGTTGTTTTTTAGAATAATATTATTCATTCCCACAAGAACTATATGAAGTCATTATTATTATGTCCAAAAAAAAAAAGGCTTAGAGAAGCTAAATAAATCAAGGTCATAGATATTTGAAAGTTTAAGAAGCAGAATCCAAACTCAGGTCTGACTTAAAATCCATGACTTATCCACCCTATCTAGCTTCTTTTGCAGTGAAATGCAGTTATCCTGATTGTCCTCAAGACCTGGCTGCCTCTCTTGAGTACTTTCCTGATACTTTGTCTTTACCTTCACTGTGGTCCCAGCCACCTTTGCTCTGCCTCCATATAAAGAAATTGTTTGCTCCTAAAGAATAGGGTCGTTGTCCCAGGTATCTTTGTCTGCCACCCTGTGAGTGCTCCTTCAATGTTTGCTGAATGAATGAGTGAATGAATGAATGAATTCATACTGAATCTATGCATCAGCTTTAGTCCCACTGTTTAGAAGGCTCAGCGACTCACTTTCTCCAGACATCAGTGCCTCAGGTTGAAAATAAGAGGATGCAGTAGAGCCATAAGTTGAAGTTTGATCACAAGACGTTGCTTACCACCTTCACTGGTTTAGGTTTATTTTTTACAATAAGAAAAGATGAAAGACTCTTAAGGCAATATTCCCAGTTCATAGGTGACCTGGGCCTGTTGTCACTTGCAGTTATTATCTCATACACTTATTAAAATACAAAAGTTATAAATGGCCATTTCATTGCTTTCCTGCCCCCTACATGATTAAGTATCACCTCCAGACTGGAGGCTGTAACTGCTCACCCTGACTCACAGCTCTTTGACCATAAAATAGGCTCATAAAAGTTACAGCCTGGAAAGCAACATCTGGAGCAACCCAGAGTCAAGGTTGATAAATCATTTTATAAATTCATAAAAACCTAAGAGCCTTTTTAATTGAATAATAATAATCACACTTCAAAAGAATCTTGGCAGGTACAGTGCTTTTTAACACGGACACTGGAGTTTTTGAGTAGCAGTGTCTAATAGGCCACATCTCCATGTTGCCTTCCTTTCCCAGGGTGTAAATTAGTTACCCAAATTAGCCTGCACTCCTAAGGCCTGTGCCACATGTCCAATCCAAGAGACGTTAAGTTTGATGATAGAATGAGAATATCTGCCTCCTTTCTTTTGCACAAACTTGGGTTACAGGTGATCATTCTCTTTTCAGTATAAACTCCAGGTCTTCTTTTCCTGTTGCCAGTGGCCCAAGGTAAGGATTTGAAAACATCCTAATTCGGTTTGGGGGCCATGTCTGGGAATAACTATTAAATTAAACCAGGAGATATTCTTTCCACCTACACACATCTTCAATATATGACATAGAATTATTTTAGCAAGAAACCTTCTAAAAGACTTTTTTTTCATTTACTTTTCTGAATTAAGATGCTTGCTTATAGATGTCCTCAGCAATACTGTCTGATTGACGTGCTGACCTTTAGTTCTGGTAAAACAGTAGGAGGAGGGGACACTGGGGTTCAGTTTGTATTGGCTTAGAATATCTTTGCTGCTGATGGTGAGTCATCTTTAAATACCAAGGGAGTCTATTGTTGGGTAGCTTGGAACTTGTGTCAGATAAAAGAATCCTAACTTACTACATATTTCAATATTTTTTTCTGCCCTCATATATATATATTTCAAAAGGACTCTTCCCTCTTAATTAATTTATAAAGCTATGGCTGTCAGAGATGACCTACATATTCTTAGACAACACATACCATATATCTCATTTCAAATAGCTTATGATTTAGAACTCTACCCAGTTTTCCAGTCTTAAGATGAAGAACAATTATAAATGTATAATAATAAGCTATTTTTGTAAGAATGCTTTATTAACTCTGTCCATCAGTTTTATAGTCATAAAATGTAAGCAATTTTTCAAATATTAGAAGCATTTATACAGAAAAAGATACCATAGTAGGTGGGCTTTTGTCCTTTATAGAGTTTTATTTATGAGGTATTTCACATTCCCAAAAAAAGATAAACTGTAGTTTTCCATCCCTGGACTGAATATAGTCTACTATGTTTTCTAAGTAGCGACAGTATACTTTACAAAGGTTATAGATTCCATTTATGTTGTTTATAAAATTAAATTTTTATCTACACAAACTAAATAGCTTTAAATCCATTTTCCGTTTTTGATATTTTCTTTGTCTTGGTATGGGATGGGAAAGGGTTGACTGAGCAAGTGGTAGAGAAGCCACTTCACACGTAAGAATAGAATTAGTTGCCAGGTTGGAAGTGGTGCTTGTGGTAGGGAGAATAATGGTCTCCCAAAGATGTCCACATCCTAATATTTGGAATCCGTGAGGATGTTAGTTTACAAGGTAAAGGGGAATTTAGGTTGCAGATGGAATTAAGGTTGCTAATAAGTGGACCTTAAAATAAAGAGATTATCCTAGATTATCTGAGTAGGCCTAATATAATCACAAGTGTAAAAAGGAAGCTGAAAAGGAGAATTGGAGGGGGGAAAAATGTGATGATGAAAGCAGGTGAAAGAGATGCGATGATGCTGGTTTTGGTGATGGAGGAAGAAGCTCACAAGCCAAGGAATGTGAGTGGCCTCTCAAAACTGGAAAAAGCATGGAAATGGATCTCTTCCTGGAGTCCAGAAAGGAGTGCAACCTGCCCATACCTTGACTTTAACCCAGTGAGACATAGTTTGGACTTCTGACCTCCAGAAATGTAAGATAATAAATGTGTATTGTTCTAAGCCACTGAACTAGTGAGAATTTATGCTTGTAGTCATGAAATCCAATACAATGCTAAATAAATCAAAAGAGACCACTCTCTAGGGCATCAGGGCAAATTCAATTAGAGCAAGAGCTGCCCTGCCAAGTGGCTAAACAAGGCCACTTACAGATGAGAAGAACTAAGACAGTGATAAAAAAAATTCAGTTCTGAAATTTAGTCCCACAACAGCATAAATGCACTTAACACTACTAAACTGTAGGCTGAAAATGGTTAAGATGGTCAATTTTATGTTATGTATATTTTACCACAATTTAAAAACACACACAAAAAAGCCAAAGTCAAAAAAGATTTACATGCCCCTGAGTACCACCAGTCTATGGTTATTATTTCACAAAGAAAAATATCCTTTCCTCGTGTAAGACCAGACCATAGTTTGAAGAAAAAGAAACTCATTTATTTATTTATTTATTTATTTAAATTTTTGTTGTTGTTAAATCACCTGAGGATTTTTTTTCCCATTGATATTTAGAGAGATTAGAAAGGAAAGAGAGACCTAGCAAGTTTGGCTTAGTGGATAGATCATCAGCCTGCGGATCAAAGAGTCCCAGGTTTGATTCCAGTCAAGGGCATGTACCTTGATTACAGGCTCCTCCCAGCCTGGGCCTTGGTAAGGGTGTGAGCAGGAGGCAACCAATCAATGTGTTTCTCTCACATCGATATTTCTCTGTCTTTCCCTCTCTCTTCCACTATCTCTAAAAGTCAATGGAAAAACATACTCAGGTGAGGATTTTAAAAAAAAGGAGGGAGGGAGAGAGAGAGAGAGAGAGAGAGAGAGAGAGAGGAACATTAATTGATTGGTTGCTTCCTGTATTCTCCTGGACAGGGGTGAGGGGGGGGAGGGGCCAGGATCAAACCTGTAACCTAGGTATATGCCCTTGACCAGGAATTGAACCCACAACCCTTCGGTGTGTGGGCTGATGCTGTAACCACTATAGCTTTCTTTCTCATAAGTGCTCAACTGGCTTCCCTATCTCATAGCTTCCACATTGTTGCCATTACAATTATTTTAAAATAACCGTGTGAGTATACCATTATTCATTGCAAAATCTTTCCATTCTTGGTCATACCTTTTAGAGACAAATCCTAACTCTTTGGCATGGCTGATGAGTCCAGTGAGACCTGGCCACCTGGTAACCACATCTCCTTCCACACCTCAAAACAGCTTGAGATCTAATCACACCATGTTACACAATCCGTATCACCTCCATGTTTTTGCTCCTTCTCTTCCATCTGTCTAGATCAATACCTCCTGTTTTTTATCTTACAATGTCACATTTACAAACTGCAAATATACAATATTTTCTACTCATCTGTTTCTTTACATATAGAAAGCAATTCAAGGAGTTGGGGAGAGTGGTTAGGAAAATAGTCAACCAGCTTATGTCTTGGTTAAAATAAAAGAAAGGAATCCTAATTTATAAAAATTTTTAACCAGAATTTGCCTAGATTTATATGGAGCTTATGAGTGTAAAGTTAAACCTTCAAGAATTATATCCAGTGCAACAATGTCATTTATCTGGTACATTCTTACCAGCTAGAATCTATTGGGGAGCATGTGAGACTTGGTTGGAAAGTTTGTAAGGAGGACATTCTGAGAAAAGGGAAGTGTGTGGAAGGCCATCTACCCTGTATATCAGAATTCCAACTTAGGGGAGTGCCGAAGGCGGTGCCCCTAATTATTCCTTGTTCTTTCCAAACAAGTCTGTGCATGTGCACATTCCAGGGTGTTTACTGGAATCCTTAAACTTAATCTTTGGGTGTCCTTGCTTAAAGGACACTACAAGCACATGTGTTCTCCCAAAAATACTTATCCTACTGATTGTATCTGAAAGATAAACTTTATCTTAAACTGCTGTTACAATAAAAGCCTAATGAGTCAGGTAATCGAGGCTGTCTGGTTTCTTTAGCCAGGCAGTCCCTTAGCCCTCTCTTTCACAGCAAACGTTGTGTTGAAGTAATCGATTCACCTGTAGCTCAGGCTCTGCTGGTCAATCCCAGGCAGAATCTGCCTGGTATCTTATGTGCATTACTATTCATGTTCACAGCACAAAACTCTTGCACTTTGTTAGCCATTTTACAGGGGGAGAAGAGCTGAGGTTCAACAAAGTTGAAAAGCTTTCTCCTTATTATAGATACTAGAGGCCCGGTGCACAAAAATTTGTGCCCTTGGGGGGGGGGGGGTGTCCCTCAGCCCCACTTGTGCCTTCTCACAGTCTGGGACCCCTCGGGAGATAACGACCTGCTGGCTTAGGCCCGCTCCTCGGTGGCAGAGGGCAGGCCCAATCCCTAGGTGCAGCCCCTGGTCAGGCTCAGAGCAGGGCCGATTGG
>NW_005371219.1:5335726-5339900 GCF_000412655.1 Myotis brandtii
GCATATTACCCTTTTACTATATAGGATAGAGGCCTGGTGCATGGGTGGGGGCCGGCTGGTTTGCCCTGAAGGGTGTCCTGGATCAGGGTGGGGGTCCCGCTTGGGTGCCTGGCCAGCCTGGGTGAGGGGATGATGGGTGTTTGCAGCTGGTCACACCCCCTTCAGGGTGGGGGTCCCCACTGGGGTGCCTGGCCAGTCTGGGTGAGGGGCTGAGGGCTGTCTTCAGGCTGGTGGGCAACTGAAGCTTCCAACCTGTCCTTTTTTTCTTTTATTCTGGGATTTATTTACCTTCTATAGCTGTCACCGGAGCTGAGAGCTGGCTTTAGCTCTGAGGCCAGCTCCAGCTTGAGGCCTCGGGTGCTGAAAGCAGGGGTCTGGGGTTTGTTTGGGTTCAATAATTGTAACACTGTTTTGGTCCTGCTCGCTCCAGCTCTGACGGCTGAAAGTAGGTTTCTGGAGTTTTGTTTAGCTTCTATATTTGCAACAATGTTTCTTAGAGAGCAAGCTCAGAGGCCGGCAAGGCAGGCAGGGAACCTTGGCTTTCTCCGTCACTGGAGCAAGCAAGCCTCCCTGTTCACTTCAGCTGCCTGGCTGCCGGCCGCCATCTTGGTTGGCAGTTAATTTGCATATCGCCCTGATTAGCCAATGGGAAGGGTAGCAAAGTTACAGCTAATTACCATGTTTCTCTTTTATTAGATAGGATAGGTGGCAACACTAAATTTGGACCCAAATTGGCCAACTCCAAAGATTGTGCTCTTGAGAGTTTTTTCATCTAATTCATTGGAATTAGAAATTTGGCCAAGAAAAAAAATTATGAACAATTCTGATTTGGTCATAACAATATCAGGAAATATTTTCATCAAATTTTAAAATGGAATGCTTGTTCAATGATGAGAGGTCAGAGAATTTTCTCTTTTGATGATTACCCACCATAAAGCAATGTTACACAAACAGGAGTCACTTAGCATGAAGAAGAAAAGACCATGAAAAGAAATGAACATTCTATCTAATAATAAAAGCCAGAGTACAGAGAATGGAACAAAAAAGTGAAAGCTGAGTTTATAATACAATATTTATATTTATTAAACCAGTAACCCATCAGGAAAAAAAATATATAGCCTCATTTGAATTACATGTGTGTGTTACACTACTTTTTTTTTAAAGCCAGGGACTAGCTAAGATATTGGAAAAAATGGTATCCTCATACAAGAGTAGCTGAAAACTGTGGTCCATGAAGCTGTACCAAAAAAATATTTAAGCAGGAACAATAAAATAAATATAAAAATGTGAAGAATCAAAATTCTTTGAGTTAGTGATATAAAATTAATGAGGCAGAAAAGGCTTTTCAGGAAGATAAATGAGGCAAAAATAAATTATTTTAAACCTATGAATTTTGATTAATTTTGTCTGCCCAACCCCTCCTTACTCTATAGACTCTACGAGAATACAACAAAAGTATAGGATTTACTCATTCATACATTAGTTTATGCAAAAGTTTTTATTAAATGACAACTATATGCCAGGCACTATGATAATCACTGGGAAAGCTATGATAAATACAGTAACGTCCCTGACATTATGTAGCTTAAATCCTAGTGAGGAAAATAGACAATAACTATTACAGCATATAAACAGTGGTAAATGCCATGAATTAAAATAAGAAAGGATAAAAGTGGGGAGATCACAAGTTTATATAAAGTGGTTAGAGAAGGCCTTCCTGAGGAATAAATTTGAACAGAGACCTAAAAAATGAGAAGAAGCTGTTATGAGAAGATTCAGGAAACAGAGGGGAAAAAAACAAGAATAAAATCATAGATGTATGAACAAGCATATTGAATTTAAGGAAACTTCAGAGTACTCTGCCTGGATAGGATAAAGTGAAGAGAGATACAGATTATATCATAGAACAGGCTGGACCTATTAAACTCCAAAAATGTTGTAGCCCATGAATTTGGTAGAGTAAGGCACACAAATCTTTAAAGGAGTGCTTATTCCTCTTGATATTCAGCTCACATATTTCCCTGACATTAGACTTTATCCTCTTAACAAGGTATTGCTTGGGCTCTTACAAAACCACAAATACCAAAATATAATTAAGATTCACTCTCATTCCCAAGCCTTGCATATCTCTCATCTTTGTCACCACCAAGTTGTGACACAGGAAGTACCCTAAGGCATCTTGTCTTCTATGCCTACTTGTATCAGATATCTGACACTTCCCATTCCTAAAGCTTAATTCTTAAAACCACCATCTCTCAATTAAATGGTCCTGAGCATCCTGCCTTCACAACACAGGGGGCTGATATTACATCCTCTGTATTTACTAACCTGAGTTAAACCATGTTCAGCCTCATTTGACCTAGTTTCTTCTACACCTTTAAAACCTAATGTGCATAGGCACTCGAAGAAACAGTTATAAATAACTAGAGGCCTGGTGCATGAAAATTCATGCACTCAGGGGGTTCCTCAGCCCGGCCTGCAATTTCTCACACTCTGGGACCCCGCAGGGGATGTCCACCTGCTGACTTAGGCCCACTCCCCAAGGGATTGGGCCTAAGCTGGCAGTCAGACATCCCTCTGGCAGCCCAGGAGCCCTTGAGGGATGTCTGAGTGATGGCTTAGGCCTGATCCCCATAGGAGGTGAGAGAGGCTCCTGCCACAGCCACTGTGCTTGCAGCCATCACTCTCACACTCTGGGACCCCGCGGGGGATGTCCACCTGCTGACTTAGGCCCACTCCCCAAGGGATTGGGCCTAAGCTGGCAGTCAGACATCCCTCTGGCAGCCCAGGAGCCCTTGAGGGATGTCTGAGTGATGGCTTAGGCCTGATCCCCATAGGAGGTGAGAGAGGCTCCTGCCACAGCCACTGTGCTTGCAGCCATCAGCCTGGCTTGTGGCTGAGCAGAGCTCACCCTGTGGGAATGCACTGACCACCAGGAGGCAGCTCCTGTGTTGAGCGTCTGCCCCCTGGTAGTCAGTGCATATAATAGCGACCAGCCGTTCCACTGTTAGGGTCAATTTGCATATTACCCTTTTATTATATAGGATTCTTTAGAATATATATTATAAAATTATTTTATCTCTTACAAGTCATTCCTTCTGGAATTCTCCCTCCACAGTCTGGTATATTGTGACTTTATTTGAAGTCTCTCAGTTTTAACACAGGTTACATCCCACTCAAGAAGGAAAACCAAAAAACAGTACTCCTGGCTCATAGCATCTCTCTAAATCTCTCCTTCCATTCTGTGGACACTGGGGCGCCACTAAATTTAATCTGCAGCAGAAAAGGGAGAAGGTACATCCTCACACTTTTCTATTCTCATAACCCACCTTCTGTTTCATCTCTGAATGTTTTAAATTTCAGTCATTTTAATGTGAGTTTAAATGAATAAGATCCTAATGACTCTATCATCTTCATTTATATTAGACAAGTATACAATCCAATCCACATAAATATGCATGCATTCTTTAAAAAGAGAATACTAATGCATCATGTTAAAGAGAATATATCAAAAGAGGTGTTTTTAAATAAGGTGCCTGAATTTAAAACCTCCAATCATGCTTTACACATAGGTAAATTATCTGCAATCATTGAGCACTCTCTATATTTGGGGTCAGAGAGTTTCTGAAATTTTGAAGCAGAGCAAATTATAACAGTAGGGAGCACTTCTAACTATTCTAC
Source organism: Myotis brandtii (assembly GCF_000412655.1). Lineage (NCBI taxonomy): Eukaryota > Metazoa > Chordata > Mammalia > Chiroptera > Vespertilionidae > Myotis > Myotis brandtii. The sequence continues at coordinate 5,339,408 of NW_005371219.1, forward strand.
ATCAATGTTTTTAAATCTGCATCTATTAACCCAAAGTATGTGTGTTTTTTTTACTTTTTAAAATTAAGCATTAGTTCTCAGAAGACTTACAGCAATTATTTACTAAGATGTGTTATAAATTTTGAATATTCAGAGTGTTTGTCTATGATTGAATATCATTACCAGCAATAAATCAGGTCTGTGGTATCTGCACAGAACACAAAGTAAATGATTAAATGTCCTTATAATCAGAATGCAGGAAAGTATAATTCAGTCTTGAGACTTTAATTAAAATAAGCTCTCAAGTGAAATGTGTAATTCTTATATTTTTAAACAACCTGGATGTAAAAGTCACTGAATGGCAGCAAATCAATTGAAGGATTCAATTTTGTGTCAAATACAAGTTTGTGTCAAGTCCTTTGAAATACATCAATAACTATCTCTGATAAACTGTACATGCTGAGCCAAATCATGCCACTATTCCCTTTCACTTTATGTAATTTTATTAAACCAT